>NC_083863.1:410000-740000 GCF_029169275.1 Apis cerana | reverse complement strand
TGGGTTGCTCTGTTGTTCGTGCAAGAGGGTAAAGACCCTGGCTGGAACTAGAGTTCCTGTTTGCTTTCGACGATAAACGGGGAAGGGGATTTCTTTCGAAAGCCCTCTCAGATTTCACTCTCGAATTGTTTATCCTTTTTTTTTTTAATACTTAGAGAGAAAGTATAATAACAACGAAGGTAAAATGGATCGGTTTTCGATAAAACGAGCATTCGTTGAGAAAATTATTTACAAAAACTTCTCTCTTCATCTAAAAATCAATCACAGTTCCAAGATATATATATATATATACATGTATGTAAGGTCACGACAACTTGTTACCAATGTAAAAAAAAGAAAGGAAATAATCAAAGAACCCATCGCGGCATTCAAACGGAAACAGAAACATCTGTTGTCAGCGAATAGGAAAATTTAGTGTATCGATGGCGTTCAGTGTGCTGGCTCGAGAGGATTTATACGCGTCCTTGACCAAGCGCTCCGCGCCAATTTCCGAACAATGGCGGCCGGAACGGTGCAATCAAGCTCAGGCCAACTGCTCAACTTTCCAGCGAAAACCGCGTCAACTTGTCCGAAACGTCGATAAGGAAACCCTCCCCCGGTGAAATTTTCCAGAAAGGAGGAAAGGTTTTCCGCAGGAAACCTTGAAAAGGACGACCTTGGGAGGAGTCGGAAATCGAATCGCGACTCGAACATCATCGAAAGAAACCTTAGCGATTATCGCTCTCACAACAAATTTTCTCCCCGCTGCTCGAAAATCCTCCAGACTTTTCGTTCCAACTATTGTTCTCCCTCTGAAGAAGAGATAAGGTTTGAAGTTTAACGAAAGGGAAACTTTGGAACGCGATGATTAAGTGGATTACTGAAAATCGTGACGTAGATTTCAATATTAGAAGAAAAATATTTGATCAAGAATTACCACACATATTTTCATTATCCCTTTATTTACTTCAATTTAGAGATGGAAAGGAAAATTTAATTCGTCGTATCTCGTTTCAGAACCGATTATACCGCAATCGAAACTGTCAGATAGATTAAAAGCCTTTTCGTCGGTCAGAAAGAAACAGGTATTTTCCAATCCATTGATCAAGCTAATATATCCACTGGAAAAAGAACTACTTCCACGAGCACGAGTCAATCACTTTCACCTGAAAATCGTCGACCAAGGATTCGAACGAATTTCCTAATTTTTCTTCTTTATTCAGAAATACACCGAATTCTCGATCTCGATTATCAGGAATGCCCGAAGCATTCTTCGACCCATTGCGTACATAAATCGCAATGATTTTGATTTCGTCAGAAATCGAAACTCCTCCGCAACTGGAGAGAGAGAATTAACGGAAGAGCGTTGTACATTGACGCGGAGACACCGAGCTCTCAGCCTACTGCTATCCGTATCATGGCCGAGGCGTGCAGATATCCGTCTGTCTGACCTAAATACGTAATTATCTTTTCGCGAGGCACGACCTTGGACGGGGCAAGTCCGAACTGGGCCATGTCTCCGTCTGCCATGTTTTACTTGGTTCATCGTGGCTCACCTGCCCGCCATCCACCGCCAGAATTCAAGAACCTCTTCTCCTCTTCCCACCTCTCCTTCAACAACCCTCCTCCTCCCTTCTCCTCCAAGAGAAGAAGGCATCTCTGGCGAGGCAGCTGAGACGAGATGTCTCATCCGGATGGAAATAATACGTCCTGTAATTTCCTCCTCGCGGATAATTTAATTAATCCCGGTTTAATGGAGATTCGAGATACACGTCCAGGTCGTAACGTCGCTCTTTTTCCTTTTTTTTTTTTTTTTTTAATTACACGAGAGTCCGTTTCTCAGTGCCGCCACTTCGTGGAAGAGCAACGAAATACATTTTCGAGGAAAATGTATTGGAAACGATCATCGAGATGAACATTTGGAAAATTTTTCCACGTTTAATGAAGTTTAATGATCTATTAATGTAACGCAAAGAAGTATGCATTCTCGAAATCCTCGCGACGCAAAGAAAAGAAAACAAACGAAATGAAACTTTCATAGACTTTTTTACATCGAATAATAGCGGAGAAGATGTTTCGTTCGATCGAAAAGCGTTATATATCAAGCGGCACAGTCCTCAGGTGAACTCGTCCTGGTGACCACGCCACCCCAGCCACGACCACCCCCAACAACTGGAACGCTGACCCAGTTAATACACCTGTGGAAACGGTGCCAACACTCCCGCGGATGTCGGTCTGTCGACGCACGGCCCTCTGCATATCCCACGGAAAAGCTGCGGAATAATACAATAATAATAAGCTTCCCCAATCACAAATACACAACGAGTATTTCAGTAACTTTTATTCCAATTGTTTATTCCGATATTTTTTGGAATTTATCGTTGAGATTTTAACGTTTCTCAGAATATATCTAAGAGATGCTTGTCATCTTGGATTTATGCGTATCGTTTATCAATTTCTACAGCAGAGTTTGATACCAGCTTAAAAAAGAAGGAAGCTCTCGTAGCCAGCCGTCGAAGACAATGTTTGCAGAACGTGATGAGCAAGAGTCGCGCGCACCGTGATGTTACGTTCAACGGAATTAGACAGATTAGACAGATTTATTCGAGCGAACGTTAAATAAACCTCGTTCCGTGTATAAGAATACAGAAACAGTTAGAAGGCACCGTCGAAATTTCCTCCAAACGTCCTCGTCGATTTTAATCGAGCCTTAAACATGGCCAACGAAGGGACGAAAAGAAAGGGAAGAGGAGTCCAGGTGGGGTGGAAGCACCACAGAGGGTAGGAGTTGGTGATCGGCCGATGTGGGTCAGCCGGGAGTGTTGGCCCCTCTCGCCTTGACACAAACACACAGGTTGTACGGATCCCGGTTCGGGTCAGGCTACCAGCCGAGGGCGCACGCACCCAATCCTTCCTCCTCCGTTGCTCCAATCATACGCAGGGGTGAAATAATTACGCGTATTTCAATTCTGAAATACAATTGATAAGTTAAACGAGAGGAAGTTGAGAAGAAGAACAGCATCTTTCGTTATTCCTTCTGAAGTAATATGAAACGTTTCTTGATATATTCTTATTAAAAAGATCCTGTCGTGATGAGCAGAGCAAAGAGTCCGCTCATTGCGTGAATCAAATTACAAGAATCGAGGGTTTCAACCGGATACGAAATAACGAACTTATGTTCGAGTATATCCAAGAGATTTCCCGAATGGATTTCTGTGAATAAAATTCCTATGATTAAAAAAAGAACTTGTATTTGTTAAAGTTAATAAACATATATGTGTATATAGATTGGAAAGAAAGCGGTTTTTAACTATTAGATTCAAATGCACGTATCTTGGCTCAAAGAAAGAGCATTGCAAAGAAACAAATTTTGCGATCCCGGTTGAATAAAATTCTTGCGTCCATTAACATCACATTTTCACAAACGAGAAAATGCACTTTAAAATCATATAGTCGCAACGTCGTACACATCGTCAACATCCCCTATCTTCCATCTCCTCTCGGGAGAGCATCCCCCGAAACAAACGGGGACAATTAATTTAATCGATCGATCGTTTGCGCAGCGCGACGCGCACCTGCCGCAAAGAATTTTTATCCCGCACGAATTCCGTTTCGAATCCCTCCCTCCCCACCCCATTCCGCCCCGCCTTTTAACGATCCACGCTCCGTGCTGCTTGATTTTTGGCGCGACTCGTGTCAAGGTTAAATCAACACACCGTGGCCGCCTCCCCTCCCCTCCGCCCTGCCTCGTTTTCGCGGCCGACGAAGAATATTGCACCACGCGGCGGTGGTGGTGGTGCGTCGAATAATGCATAATGGATAATCGAGCGGCTCGCTCCTCCTCCAGGCCGAGCTTCGGAGCAGAAGGAAACCAGCTTTTCCAGAGACAGAGGGAGCGGTGGTTAATTAACTAACTATCCTGTTTCTCTTGCTCGAGAGACTCTGCTCTTATTTCGGCCGAGGGTGTGTAATTCGTACGCTCGAATGATTACACTTGCTTCTTTTTCTTGTTATTTATTGGTCTTTTTAATATTTGGACGCCTGCTCGAGAGTCACGACATCCGTTTGATTGCTCGAGTGATCGTTCGTAGAGGAGAGTAATTGTACTACGGTATGGAAAGAGATAAAGGGTCGAATTTTGTCACGCGATTTACTCACGAATCAACCGAGACGCAGAAAAATTAATTGGAAGAGCCACAATTTCAGAATAATAAAACCGTCGGCTAGCAAGATCCATTGGCGGCTAACAATATTTCAATTATTCGATCGTGTATACTCAACGCGCACACACGTTTTCATTGCCAGCTGCGCACACGGTTCTGACGGTTTCACCTGAAGAAACATATCTTCGTATTGATTTTTATCGAGCCGATGGATTAAAAACGACGATCCGCCCAGCAATTCTTCTTCGAAATTTGCCGCTCGAAGATATTTCTTGCTGCAACTAAAAAATTCTATCGAAATTTTTAACTCTTACTTAAAAATGATCCCAAGTTATTAATTATTTCTAATAAGTTTGCTCCACTTCGTATAAAACGTTATTCTATGTAAATCTATCGAAATATTCACAGAGATTGGAACACACAGGATTTCTTTTCATCCAGCAACGGAGATACTGGATTTTGTTTTATTCCTTTGAAAAGTTAGTAATATCTGAGCTTTCAAGGTGAACTTCTTTTTTAACGAAGTTCTCTAAAAAAAAAAAAGAAAAAATTCAGGTTAAAAGGATATAGAGATAAATTCAATGATATATTCGCATAACGAGTTGCTCGTGTGAAATATGTATTTGGAGGAACGCGTGCTACGATTGGATCGTACGTGTGCAGAGAAATATATTCGTTTAATTTTCCATTTACATTTTAGTTTCCAGCCTTGACGAAATTAATTTCGATCGCGACTTTCTTTCTTTCTCTTTCCCCCCTCCCTTCTTTGGAATTAACGTTCGAGCAACATCGAAAATAATTTCTATCGATTGACTTGCCTCCTAAAAAAAAGAATCTAATAGTTTAATTTAATCTAATAGTTTAATTTTCCATTTATATTTTAGTTTCCAGCCTTGACGAAATTAATTTAATCGCGACTTTCTTTCTTTCTCTTCCCCCCCTTCCTTCTTTGGAATTAACGTTCGAGCAACATCGAAAATAATTTCTATCGATTGACTTGCCTCCTAAAAAAAAGAATCTAATAGTTTAATTTAATCTAATAGTTTAATTTTCCATTTATATTTTAGTTTCCAGCCTTGACGAAATTAATTTAATCGCGACTTTCTTTCTTTCTCTTCCCCCCCTTCCTTCTTTGGAATTAACGTTCGAGCAACATCGAAAATAATTTCTATCGATTGACTTGCCTCCTAAAAAAAAGAATCTAATAATTTAATTTAATCTAATAGTTTAATTTTCATTTACATTTTAGTTTCCAGCCTTGATGAAATTAATTTCGATCGCAACTTTCTTTCTCTTCCCCCCCTTCCTTCTTTGGAATTAACGTTCGAGCAACATCGAAAATAATTTCTATCGATCGATTTGCCTCCTGAAAAAAAAGAATCTAATAACCTACATATTACTCTCTCACAGAAGCTTGGCCAACTTGGAGTATACCCTATTCGTCAATTCCAATGCGATTGTTCGGATACGAAATCGTAGAAAATGGTGGAAACCATAGCGGAACCGCATTAACGGTAAAAACCAAAAACGACTGTGACCCTGTTCGACTAAGCCCCTCAATTCCCGATTCCTCACGTTCGACAACAGCCTTCCAGTGGCGAAGGTCAAAGATAAATCAGGCAACAGTGGAGGGGAACCTGCCAGGACCAGCGGCAGCACCGGTTCCCAAACGTTCCTTCCTGTTCTCGACGCGTACGTATTTCCACAACAGTTTCTAGAGCGGAGTCACGATCCAACGTTGGAACACGTGGTGGCATCGGCCTCTGCCAGAGAGGAAAACGGCGCTCCTTCAAGCGCGAATTAAACGCGTGTAATTAAGCGTAACACGTGACGTGTCGGAGATGTTGCAACAATGGCATAACTGAATATATATGAGCGCGTATGAATTTGTACACAGAGTGTCTCGTCGTAAAAGATACACGATCTTCGAATTCGATATTTTCTTTGCGCGTGTTATTTTAATTGGCATTCGAGACATCTTTCATCCTCGAAATTTATCCGATTCTCAAAGCGAATAAATAAGAAAATTTTGATAAAAGTTGGTCGGCTTCCAAGTGAAATACGATTGATCGTTAAGAAAGAATTAGAAACGATTATTCCTCGCCTTATTTTTTACGAAACGAACCAATTCCTTAAAGAAGAAAATTACTCGTGAGCATAAATTCGGTCGAACGAAATTCCTTTTTTCGAAATGGCTGGTAAATATAAGATAAGCGAGAAGGAGAGTCCTGTTCGAACGAATCCATGACCGTTCGTGCGCGTTGGCATATATTGCCGTGCGCTGAATATGTGTCAGGGTCGATGATTTATCACGGGATTCTGACTGAGCGAGCTACCATCCGGTGGAAAAGGCTTTCGCTTTAATTGCGGCCATGATTGGGGAATAATACACGAAACACTGTTTCCACACCGCGTGCCTCTTCCAACGTTTCTCTTATCAATCACATTTAAGATAAATACAATTTGAAAAATATCTCGCGTTAATTTCGCGCTTTGGCGAAACTCGGTATACGACGTATGTCTTCTCGCGCATCGTAAATTTGGAGGATGTATTTCTTTAACCTTGGGAGAGCTCGGTGATGTAAGAAGCGTGTCGCGAATTTCCTTCTCTTCCTTTTTATCCGTTTCTCCGCGCAAATGACGCCTCCCTCGAAGCCAAGGTAAAATTTCCGTTCGATTAGATTTAAAAACCGAGTTGTAACTCGTTTCGCGACAAAGGTGGATGAAAAGGGGATTTATCGTTCGAGAGGAAGAAAAAGTAACGAGTCGACTTTGACATCAAGAAGCAGTGGTTTTAATCGTTGGTTTTATAATTTTGAGATTTGCGAATTGCTGAATACCCGAATTTATTAGAGAAAAAATATATACGCTCGATAGGGAATTTTTGCCCTCGGCGGAATAAATAATTTTCGCGATAATTTTTCAATCGTGTTTCGAATCGTTATCTCGCGTGAATACAAAATTCCGATAAGCCAACCGAAAATCTAGGTCAATTATCACGTTTCGTACGAGATCGACATATATCTGAATACTTACAAACTCAAGTGGTACCTGATAATTACTCGAAATACCTTCGAACAATGCATCAGACTCAATATCTCACATTTAACGTCGAAACACTACTCGAGGGAACAAAAGGTGGAAAACGAGAAGCTTAAGAACACGAGAACCATACAAAGGTCTACCTTTTAGATTTATCGAATCACCGACTCCCAATAAACACACACTTTTGCGCTTTTGTTCCATCGTGGAGGCAAGCCACGATGATTAAAATCATCGAGATTAAAAAATTAATTGATCTTTTTCTCGCTTCTTTCTCTCCCAAGATAAATTTTACATTCTCCCAAGCTATATTCCTTCGCTATAATAAATTCACGAAGAATATTGACCTAACCTGTTGTGTCAGACGAGCGAGAGGAATAAAACTGCAACGAAAAAAAAAAAAAAGAAAATGATAAATCTTCTCGTGTCGTAAAACAAACGTATCGATAACGAGAATAATCTCGAATTTCTAAAATACAGAGGATAAATATTTTCGCGGATGTACGAATAAAAACGATCAAACTTTTTTTTTCTCCTCCCCCTATATCGAGATAAAAGCCAGAATTATTAGTTTCCAATCGGTTTTTTAAGGATTATCGATGCGAAACGGCGTCGATCGGTGTTTCGAAAGGAGCAAAGTACGGATCTGGTTAATTGGAAATTGCTCGGTTCATTTGAGAACGATGCGGATGACGCGAACAATGGCGCGGTAATTCGTGTGTGGCGGCTCTTTAAGCCAGCTTTTGTTAAAGGAACGCTGTCACGGTCAACGCGGGGGACTTTCTCTAATCTCGCAATTCGTTCCGAATGTCAAACGTAGAATCGACGAGCTCTCTCTCTTTCTCTCTCTCGTGTGCGATTTCTACCTTTTTCCATGTATTTTTATCATCATCGCAATATTTAGTCTGGAAATTTAAACAACGTGGAAAAATACGCAAAGATTGAATAAATTTTAACTTTAGAATTTTTTGATCGTTTTCTAAACACACGTGACTTTTTTTATCGATGTAAAACGTAAGATTGAAAACGGTGAGAAACTTTTGGGATCGACTGTATCATTTCGAGAAGTTTCCAAGTGTCTAAACGCCTTGCTTCCGGTTTTGACGATCCAACTTTCCGAGCAAGTTTCGTATTCTGCTGCCGTTGGACTTGTGTTTGCCCAGAGATCGTGTCTCGTAACGAGAGTTCGAGGAATTATTATCGCAACGGAAAAATCGTGACAAATAAAGATGATTATTCAACTATGCAATATTCAACTCGAGTAAAGAGTGAATTAATTAAGATCGGAGGAAAATATTTATTTGATATCGCGAACGATTTATTGCAGAAGAGAAATACTTTTTATCTTTTATTTTTTCAAAAATATTAAAAAAAAAAAATATCTTGAAATATCCGTTAAAAAGATTAATTTCCTTTTCTTTCTTCGTTATTGAAAATTCTGAAGAATCTGGGAGGATGGTGCTCGACCATTCTCTCATAAATGAATAAATTACGCAGACGGGAGAAGACTTTGTTCATTAATTCAAGCGTTGAATGTTCGCGGAAGGAAAGAACGATTATAACTAGTAAATACTCGACATTCGATGATATTTTCTTCTTAAAACGTTCAAAGCGAAGGCTCAACGGATATCTCTCGCGAAACCTTCGAAACATCATCGAGACGAGGTGGAAACAAATGAAACCGATAAGTTTGATGTTTAAGTGACGTTCATCTGGGAAAGAAAAATTCTCAAGAATAAGAAATTCATAAAGGAGAAATACCTTGGACATAACATAATTGATTATCCAACTCGAAATCCGGAAGTCTGACGAGGGCAGGTCGTGGAAAATTCGTTAAATTCGAAATATAGCTAATCAAAACTTCGAATCGGAAATCTGAGAAACGTCCCTGAAATCGGGAGCAATCGAAAGTTTGACGAACTCGGGATAATGGAAAGTTTATACGAAAATATGAAATGCGCTCCGCCGAAAATTGGATATCCACGAAATCTGACGAGTGTAAAATTCGAAAAGTTCGAATTACAGCCGGAAAAAAGTTCGGAAAACTTCAATACAAGACATCCAAACCTTAACAAACTCGATCGAGAGAATCCAACTTGAAGAAAAGAAAAAAAAAATCCATAATAATTTGAACACGCAACAATGGAGCGGCGTGTTTGATAAACGGCGGACGTTTAACCGGTTGGAAGACGCGTGGGCGGTCGTCTGGGGCGGGGAGGGAGGATCGAAGCGCGAGGGTGGAGGGTGGAACGGAGCCCCAATTTCCGAAGGAGAGAGACTCTGAGAATTGGTGCAGGTTGGAGGGTGCGGGACGCGGTCACCTCGGGGCGTTCACCCCTTGCGAGCAACCAGCGCACTCGATACACTCACCCCTGTCTGCGTGTGCGGGGGCGTACGTATACCCGCGCCACGTCTATCCGCGACCTGCAGTCTGCCGTGCACTGCCGCGGCTGTATCTACAGGGAGGGCTCTGCCGCTTTTATCGTCGTCCGTTGTTTGATCGCTCGTGTAAATAAATTTACCGAGTCGCACTTCTCCACCCCCTCCTTCAATGTTTCTTTGCGTTGAAAGAAAGAGAGATGGTATAATTACAGCAAATAGTTTGTACAATATTCCCGTCGTATTTGTGCGGGAACAAAATATTTTCTTCTCTTCTTCTTCTTCTTCTTCTTTTTTCATTATTTAGGATATTTGAAATTTTCCATTAGTTTTTTGTTCAGAGTAAATTCGATTGCTCCGCGCGAAATCTTCATCGTTTCGTTTCGTTTTGTTCGAGGTAAATCATCCTGAGATACGCGTATTCTTGGACGGTGAAATCAGGTCGTAAATTCATAAAGCACTTTCGGGGAACGTGCAAGATAAAGTTAGAAAGTCGCAGTCCAATAAGCTGGTTCCATGGCACGGGGCTATCAACGAGAATTCCAACTTCTTAAACGTAAATAGCTAGTTCCGCTCGTTTCCTACGATGCGAGTAAGAGAGAGAAAAAGAAAAAAGAAAATTATGCATCTTCGATCTTTATTACTCTAGCGAAAATGTAATTATTATGTATCGCTCAAATAAAAATTTTTAAATTCCAACTTCTTCTACCTTCGAATAATCAACAACAAAGTTTCTCCGAACTTGAGAATATCGAAAAATTTATAGAATTGAAAATATACCTCTTTGAAATCTAATTTTTTTAAAGTTACAAAATCGTTTGAAATCGCCCAATCGCTGTCGACCCTACACTGTCACTCCTTTCTCCAACAACGTTTCGTCGATTTATCGCCGATCCCACGACCTAATTATCGGCGGATCGATCGCAACAATTAATTCGACTCGTTCCTTTCCTCCTTTTCACCCCGTTCCCCTCTCATTTCTTTTTTCCCCTCCTCGTTTTCGTTACGCCCCGGAAACGAGCTTGAAAGAATTTCTCTCGAAATGGAAAAAACGTCGTTCGACGGACAAGGAACAAGGAAGTTACCGGGTTTGTAACGGTTGCTCGAAACAGCGGAGGGGGGACTTCTGCGGCTGACTGTGCGGGATTAATGAAAAATCACGGCGATGATCAAAGGATAAGGATCTCAATTTTTTGTTTTTTTTTGTTTTGTACGATGGAAAGTTGTTTCGATGATAAAAAAAAAAAAATAATATGGAAGAGAAAGAATGTGACGAATTTTTGGATTTTATAATCATCGAAAGCACGCAAAGTTTAAACTTTTAATATTTGTTTTTCTTCGAGGAAACAAAATATTCGGATTTTTGTGCGATAATACGAAGGAAATGTTGACACTTTGACATATTTGCAATTTCATGGAAATCTGGAAAACTTTTCTTAAGCGATCTAGAATCTAATAAATGAGAATAAATCGAATCTCTCTATTCTTCGATGATAATAATTAATCCCAAAGTGCGTTTAAACGAGAATAGATAAGCAACTTGAACTTTCAATGGTTGGCCCAAGAAGCTGTAAAAACAGCTGTTGATTAACGAGCCAAATTTCGGTTGGGTGAACACTTTATTGAAACAATTTGTAATCTCAGAAGCACGAAATGTTTTCGAGGAACAGCTGCAACTGTTCCTCGAACATGACTCTGGATTAAAATATCACCATTTCAATAAAATAGGAACAGGGTGACGAGTTGTTGACGAGATGATAAGCGATTCCCTTTGAAAAGTTGTTCGAATGAAATTGCGCGAGCAAATCTGCGCAATAAATTAGAGTACGGATAAAAATTTGGTAATGGAGTGTTTAGATTCTCGGTTGGAGGGACAATCTTATTTAAATGCAATCCGGGATTTATGGGTAATCTCTGAGACATTTCTATTTGAAGGAGGCTTTCGGTAAAACCGGAAGATGTACGATAACAGGCTATAAAAGTGACTTTGATTAATGTGTAATAGTTTTTAGACCGCAATTCTCTCTTGTCGATCCTCGAGACACTTTAAATCCACTTTAAATTTTAAACCTAACAATAATAATATCTCAACAATTCAATTTTCGTATCCTTGATCGAGAATACACGTAGCATTAACAACAAGAATAAAATTTAATAATACGTGCAATAATATATGTCGATTAAATAACAAATTGCAATTTTCCTAGAATTCCGTGTCTCAAGAACGTCTACGAGGTTCAACGAACTTAAATTGGTCGTAATTCATTCCATAAAGATAAGTTGTACGTGAGTCGAATGACGAATAATCTGCACACTCCTCGCTTTATTTTCCACCGCGTGAACGATTAAACTAGCTACGAAACAGGACGGCGCTCGAGCACCCCCCTAAAACGAACAAAAGAGAAGTTCATGACCTGGACAAGCGCTACTTCTACGTTAAATTACGATCGTCTCCTCCAGGATTATCGCGAGAAGAGAAAAACGCGCGACCATTCGAAAACCGACTTTTTCCACGACTGTAGGAATCGAGCAGCCAGGTAGCGCGCTTTGAAATGGAAATTGGCACCGGTCTCGGGATTCTGGACTAACGACACGGCAAATCGAATTACCAGCAGGGTCGATCAGTCGGGCCGATTTCGCGCCATCCCTTTGAACGCCCCTCCCCCAAGAGTAACGATTAATCGAATCTTGGATTAACGAGGCCCCCGAAACGGCCGTTTTTTCTCTCGCGACGAAATGGATTGGAAGCGCGAAAGGAAGCAAGACGTGCAGCGCGATCTATTTTCTCGATCGATTATGTAAAGAATCGTATAGAAATTGTTTATCCTGACATCTTCTTGACCCGGGCGATTTTTCGATTTCGTCAGAAATTTCTGCGCTTTTTGGTCGAGCGTCCTTCGGTGTGGATCTTTGGGAGATCCATCCGCAATGAAAGTTCGTCTTCGGTTATGTATTTGGCAAATACTGTGGCAACCTTGAAGGACGAGCGATATTGAAATACTTGCGAGCTGGATATTCAAGATGCAAGATAGCTTCGTACTATTTTCAATAAAACGGCGATGCGTGCATGTGATGTTAATGTGTTATTGAATATCGATTTTATATTCTAAAGTAGTAGCCCCGCTATTCTCCGAAAATCTGTATCCGGTATTTAGTAATTGGCATCCTACCAACTGATTGAAATAGTTTCTCACGTTATCGCGCATCGATTTTCCGCACGGATTAAACGATGATAAAAGTTGGAATTTTTCGACGATCGTCACTTTTTTCTTTTTCTTCTACATCTTCGAAATAATAATCGCAGTACTTGTGATCCATGTGCTGGAACTAATTAAAAAATATCTTGTGATTAAATAGTAGAGTGATATATATTTATCGGTGTATATTTTTAATCGGTTCACGTGGATTAACACGTTATTTAATAATGACTTTAGATGAGAAATTTCGTTTCATAATCGTGCCATTGAGATTGGCTTTTGATTCATCTCGATATTTATATCGTCGATTTAGATATAATGACTCAAAGTTTTCGTTATACACGGGTCTCATTGGATATTGTAACTTATTTATTATTCTGGAGTCGCGTCTGTCAGTTGTCTTGAGTGTGGGATAGGTTAGTGAAACGAGTGAAAGGTCAGAGAAAGCGAAAGAAGACGGATGGCGAACGATCGAAAATTATTCTTTCCTTCACGCGACGATATCTCGCAAGTCAAAAGCCGTATCGGGATGAGTAAAAATGGGTTTTAAAGAGCATGGTTCCACGCTTTCAACCATCCTTCACTCGTTGAATGAAAATTATCATCTTCGAAGTTACAGCGATGTAAAGTTTCCCTAATTTTAGAGTAGAATTTCTAAGGTATATTAGCGATAACTTAGGAAGCGAAAGGTCCAAATAAACGATAACAAATGATTAAAAATTACTCTTTTTGTTTATATAATTGAGAAACTGGAAATTGTATCTAGATAAATGAGAAAGCAATTTAGAATCATTATCTTTCGAGTTACAACGATTTAAAGTTTCCTTAATTTTAATACGATTTTGAAAAAGTTTTAATTATACCGGATATTTACATTTATTTTTGTAGAAATATTTGCCAATAATGTAATTTGTGCGAAATAAGTTGTTGGATATTTTCAATGATTTTTAATTTTTTCTTCGCCCTGTTTTAAATTTTTGAAAATCTGTCACTAAATTTTACAAAATGTAATTTTATGAAAATATAAGATATCCATATTTTTATAAAAATTTGAAGTTCGCTCAATAATCTTCCAATAAATATTTAACATCCGACTATGAGCTACGATCAATTCGTTTTAAAACGTGACTTCGGAACAACTTTGAAACTGCCGTTATAGTAAGTTTTCGTAATAAGAAAGTTGATGGTGAAACCAAGATAGAAACATTAACATTAAGTAGGTTATCATGAATCAATAACGAGTTGCTAACCACTGTGATTCGAACTGTATTTAGCTATTCTATTTCATTGTACCAATCCAACTAAAGTATCAATTTTAATCAATGTATTATTTCCTCAAATCCATATAGATTTTATGCGAAAATAACGTACTCCTGCTCTTTTGTATTAGGAAATGCAAGTGAATTTATCCGGGATCCAATAAATTCGCAAAGTATGTACTCGCAGTCTAGGTATTTCAACTTGAATCTGCTATCTCATTCCTTAACAAGTAACGTTATTACAAATTCCCTTCTCTATTCTTTCATTCTTTATTCTACAGAGACCAGAAAAACTTTTGTTCCTCCTTATTCCTGATCCCATTTTTACATTATATAATATAACGGAATGGAATACAATAATGTACATTATTGTCAAAAAATTATTACTCAATTAACGATTAGTATTGGATTACATTTTAAGTAAATTTCCAGTACATTTTATTTTTAATCAAGTCTGTTCTTTATGTTTCTATCTTGTAAAAGAAAATCCGGTATGATCTAGTGGCAAATTTTCAGTTCCTCCAACTTTTAATATTATTACAATTATTGTTTCATGCATGAAATAATTTTTCCTCCAATTTAATAAATTTCCAATACATTTTATTTATTTATATATTTAAGCCTGCTCTTTATATTTCTACATCTGAAAGAAAATCTGGTATAGTCTAGCAAATTTTCAGTTCTTCCAATAATTTTTTTCTTTATGTATAAATTAATTTTCCTCCAATTTAATAAATTTCCAATATATTTTATTTATTTATATATTTAAGCCTGTTTTTTATATTTCTACATCTGAAAGAAAATCTGGTATAGTCTAGTGGCAATTTTTCAGTTCTTCCAATATTGTTTCATGTATAAATTAATTTTCCTCCAATTTAATAAATTTCCAATACATTTTATTTATTTATATATTTAAGCCTGCTCTTTATATTTCTACATCTGAAAGAAAATCCGGTATGGTCTAGTGGCAAATTTTCAGTTCTTCCAATATTATTGTTTTATGCATAAAATAATTTTTCCTCCAATTTAATAAATTTCCAATATATTTTATTTATTTATATATTTAAGCCTGCTCTTTATATTTCTACATCTGAAAGAAAATCTGGTATAGTCTAGCAAATTTTCAGTTCTTCCAATATTATTGTTTTATGTATAAATTAATTTTCCTCCAATTTAATAAATTTCCAATACATTTTATTTATTTATATATTTAAGCCTGCTCTTTATATTTCTACATCTGAAAGAAAATCTGGTATAGTCTAGCAAATTTTCAGTTCTTCCAATATTATTGTTTTATGCATAAAATAATTTTTCCTCCAATTTAATAAATTTCCAATACATTTTATTTATTTATATATTTAAGCCTGCTCTTTATATTTCTACATCTGAAAGAAAATCCGGTATGGTCTAGTGGCAATTTTTCAGTTCTTCCAATATTATTGTTTTATGCATAAAATAATTTTTCCTCCAATTTAATAAATTTCCAATACATTTTATTTATTTATATATTTAAGCCTGTTCTTTATATTTCTACATCTGAAAGAAAATCTGGTATAGTCTAGCAAATTTTCAGTTCTTCCAATATTATTGTTTTATGCATAAAATAATTTTTCCTCCAATTTAATAAATTTCCAATACATTTTATTTATTTATATATTTAAGCCTGCTCTTTATATTTCTACATCTGAAAGAAAATCCGGTATGGTCTAGTGGCAATTTTTCAGTTCTTCCAACTATTACTACAAATTATTATTTTTCATACATAAAATAATCTTTCTTGCAACTACAGTTACAATTATTTCGTGTTCAATACATTCCGTGCAAAATATAGTACCAAGAGGCAAAATCGAGACCAACAAGAAAACCCGAGTTAGAAAAGTTCGCAAACACCATAAGAAAAAAAAAAGAAAAGAAGAAGACAAGCATCCGACGTTCCTCCATGTCTGGCCTGGCGATAAAACCAGGCCGTAAAACCCGGTTTAATTCGACCGTTCAACCAACGTTTATTGAAACAACCCCCTGCAAGAAAGCGCGGCGCGATTTCCGATTTTCGAAACCCTCGTCCGGCCGAAACGAAACGTGTTCGTGGCGCGGTTCCAAAGCACGGGAAAACCTGGTTTGGCGAATCGAGAACGGCCGCCAATAATTACGTTATAACCGCGATTCGTGGCGGAGGGGAGGCCGTGTGTAATCGCGCGCGATTACGTTACACCGATGTCGGTCGACTCTTCCCTTTGACTATCGATCAGTGCATAATAACGCGGGAATAATGAAACACGTGGATGGAAACCGATTATTCTCCCCTTCCGGCAATGATCATCGACGAAGGGAAAATATTTATCTCGAATGATAACGGTGAAAATTATTTGCACGTGCTCGAAATCTTTCTTTTACGTAATCACGATGAGGAATAAGGATCGTAATGTGTTTCGAATTTTGGAAGACTTGTTCTCTTCGGAGTGGAAAAGTTGACACACAAAAATTGTTGAAACTTATTAAAGTTCGCGAAGGATATTGCCTCTCTTAAAAAAAGAAATAAAGAAAAATGAAGGGAAGAGAAAGAGAGAGAGAGATCTATTAATAACGTGAAAAAGGATTAATATGGAGTTCGACGGAGGCGTATTCGGTGTGTAAACGTAAGAATAACCAGAGATCTCGAACAATGGATAATCGGGGAGAAGAAAAGGGAGGACGATTTTGAGGACAAAAGTCATCCGGCGATAGCGAAACTTCTTTCTGGCGAGGAGGGAGCAATCATCTCACCAGGGAGGGAAAGAATAGAAAACTCTTTCCCATCATCCACGACAAAAACAGCAGCTCGAATACGGGTTCAATTTCGTTATAGACTCTCGGTTTTTCCGCAAACAGAGGGCCATAACAGAATTTTATCATTCCGTGTGGATGATATTTTTCGGAAGAGAGAAATTGTTCCTCCCTTTCTTCGCGGTATAATTCGTACGATATTTCATTTTCAATAATCCGTAAAATTTATAACACGCGCGTACGCGATCGTAACACAATCTTTGACATTCCTTTCAACTCTCCCGATAATGGATGCGAATGGTTAAATTTTTGATGGAAAAAATTAAATTCCAAAGATGCAGTTTTAGACACAAGGGACCAGCGGCCGTGTCCCACTTTTAATCGTATAAATAAAATCGAACAGACATTTTGTACGAATCGATCAATAGGCATGGAAGATAGATATCCATTTATCGTTATCGCGAAGAAGACGATCGATAATCATTGAACGCCGATACGTGTTAAAAAAATTAACTCGAATCTCCGCTCGATTATAAAAATTATCCGTAACAAGAAATAAATGCGATCATTTGCAATTCTCAGTCCGCGTTGGAGCTTGAAATTCGCAGAAATAATACTTCATTAGCACTCTCTTTCGCGATAAACTTTCGAGAGTGAAAATAAAGGGGGAGGGGAGCTCCATTTTCAGAAATTAACAATGCAAATGTCGCTTTTGATCGCTAAAAAGGAAACAGATGGGAAGGAAAGATTGGATAACGTTTAAAGCTACTTTCCCCCGTGATAAAAAGCTGAATTGAAATTTTCTTGGGATTGAATCAACGTTCGCCAAGTTGGAAACGATGGATTACCTTGAACTCGAGGTACTTGGAGTAAAATCGATGACTTAAACTTATTTCACATTATACTACGAAAAGGGAACTTTGTTATAGCGTTATCCAAGTAGATAATTACGTTTAAAATTGTGCAATCGGTTCGGCGTGAACCGTTCGAATACATTTGCATTAAACGAATGTGACAAATTCGTTCGAGCTAAACGCTTGATTTATTAAATAAACCGATTAATTAATCTTAATCGGTTTGACATTGTACCGCGCTATTTACAAAGACCGGTCAATTTGACCAATTTTCCCAATAACTTTTTCGTACCTTTAATTCTCTTTTTTCGAATTTACAGTCGACATATTAAAAATCCAAAGTTTATTTTCAGGTAAAAATAAATAATTGTTTGACAAAAGTGTTTCGTCCCATCAAATTTCTTCCCTTTCTACATTTAAAACGACGTACCATCAGCCAATGAACCTATTGAAAAATTAAGAACAATTGGAGGGAAATTTTCGCACAACTTTCGTACTTTTTCGTTCCAGTATCGCCCCTTCAATTTTTCATCCATTTGCTTCGCGCAAATGCATACGCCAAAGAGGGGCGAAACAAAAAGAGAGAAAAAGCAAACGAGACACTTCTCTCCTTCCAAGGAAAATCGCGTGAATTTTCAAGAATTTTCAAGAAAAATCCAAGGACTGGAAATAGTTTACACGGTGAACGAGTCTGCACGTGCTCTCTCTCTCTCTCTCTCTGAACACTTGAATTCCTGCCGGGGAAAACAAGCGGTCTAAAGCGTGTTCGTGGCGCAAGTGCGTGCTAATGACGTCGTTAGTCATTCGACACGCTGACAATTGCCGAAGGAGGGAGTCTGGAGGGAGTCTCACGGTCGAGCACCGTCTCTATCCGCAATTATCGCGACCTTTGCGATTCGAGGCGAGACGGGACGATTCGGATCGATCGTTTCTCGAATTCAGAGGATGCGTCCCGTCGTCTGGAGCGACGAAGGAGGGGGGCAAGGTGCTTTGGGAAAAAACGGCGGAAATGGAAAAGTTGCCGCTCGACTGGACGTCCGCGGCGTTTTGAATAACACCGCCTTTCGGCCATTGTGATTTAAATGGAGGTTCTCGCGAGACGAGGAAAAAAATTTTTAGAATCGAGGACTTTGTTTCTCATAATTCCCCGCATAAATTTTACAAAGTCGAACAATATCCATTGCGACGTGACAATTTGAATTTGTCCAACGTGTAAGAATATTTATAAAACAATTATAATAATTATTAATTTGGCTATTTTTGTAGTTCTCGCGATCATAAGAAAATGACGATGTATTTACTTATTCGGTGATATATTCTACGGGGTGGCCCGAAAATATGGGGAAGAGATTCGAAATTTATTCGTCGTTCGTTAATCCTTCGAAGGTTCCCTGCTCGCGCGGACGCACGCGGTTTAACAACGATTAATTAAACAGGTCAGTTAATCCCAACTCGAAGGGTAACGAGCAAATATAATTTCGCGAGGGAGGTCGATTAGATAGTTACGCAGTACCTGTCCAACGTCCGTTTAATTAGGATAAATTCGAACGAAGGACGATTTGGGACAAATGACGATCCTCACTCGTCATCAATTGTCCAAATTACATCTAATCGAGAATTATCACGCGTCTTAAATTATCCTCCTCGACGCAACATTCTCCCAAAATTTCCATTATCCGCGAACGAGTCGAGCACATCTCGGACGAAAAATTCGTTCCGGATTGGAAATCCATAATTCCAAACTAATCACCCTCCGCGATCGATCATCCTCGAAAAATTAACCCCCTCCCCGGGAATAAATCGCAGCGCGCGTGGAAATTGAAAAGAGGAATCCCAACTTCCCCCTGCTCCCCCCACGGGGAGAGCAAATTTCGAACGATTTCCATTATAGAATAATTCATCCCCCTCCCCACAGTTACTCGGAGATGAAGTTGTCGGCCCTTGTGGCGGAACCGCGATCCGCCCGCCGTGCACCGAGCGTGAACGCGGCGTAGAATCGCGAGGGATCGATTCCACCCCCTCCCTCTCTCTCTCTCGCGTCACTTTACTTTTCCACGATCCTTTTTCCTTTCTCTAACGGGTCGATCCCGTTCTCCACGTGTGCGAGGAGAATAAATGGAACTCGATTCGATCGAGCGAACGTCGAAGGAGAGTTTGAAATTTTCTAAAAATACGGAACCCGTGGCGAGATCAGGTACTCACGTACGAATATGTTGCTCAAGAGCGTGGCCGGTAGGCAGAACACGATGACCAGGACGTCGGCGACCGCGAGGTTCACGATGAAGAAGTTGGTGACGGTCCTCATCCGGGGTGATCTGTACACAACGGCGATCACGAAACTGTTCCCGATCAGACCGACCACGAATACGAGAACGTAAGCGACACAGTAAACCGCTGACATCGCCATGCTGTGCCTGTACAATCTGTCCACCGGTATCTGTGCATCGCCCGCGGTCAGGTTCGCCGTTTTGCTCGCGTTCAGCAGGGCCCCCCCGTGCTCCTCCATCGGCGCCCTGCCCGGGCTGGTGGCGATCGCCTCGGCGATCAGGTTGTTCAGATAATCGCCCACCTCGTTCCTCACCTGGAGGAGGGTGGAGACGGTGGCCGGTGGCACGGCCGACACCGTCGTGGCCGGCCCGTTGCCGTTGTTGCTCCTTCGCCGGGGGTCCACGTCGAACTCCTCCGAGTCCGGCAAGCGAAGCGATGCCATCTCCAACAGGGGAGACGGTGGCTGCAGCATCGGGAACTCGTTCGTCTGCCCGTTCCGTACCCGACGTCCTCTCGACCATCGGCGGCCGACGCGCCCCCTCCGCCGCCCTCTTTCGACCTCCTCGAGGGACCCACTTGGAGGAGCCGCGTTACGGTGTTCGAAGGAGCTGGAGGAAACGTGGATTCAGCGGACGGAAGTCATATTCCGTTGGGGGAGGGAGAGAGGGCGCGTGGTCGGGTTCGACGCTCCCCTCGAGCAGAGTCAACTGGCACGTGCACGAGAGTCCATCGAGGCTGGCCGCATCCCCTCGTATCGAGCGCGGGAGACGAGAGCCTGTTTCGAGAGGGTGTTTCGATTGAGGGAGGATGAGAGGGAGAGAGATTTGGAGGGGGCGGGCGCGTGTGGGGGGCGCGAAGAGCAGGTTGGAACTGGAGGTACGATCCACACTGTCAAAGGTGTCCCGCGGCCGAATGCTGGGCGACTAATGAGCTTGGTTTAGAAGACGACTGCCAACTGCCGCGAGATGCACCCGTAGCGGCGAGCTGTCTGCCGACTCTGCGCAACTGCGCAAGCGTCCCCGTCCACATGCACCCGCATGCGAGCTACGCGAGAGGAAGATCGCGAGCTCGAGGCCGGGAAATTGGAAGGATTTCGGGGGAAAGTTGTTCGTAATTCGAGCGATCTTTCGAGAGGCAAGAAAGAAAATCGATCCAAACGTTCGTTTCGAGCAGCGTTATTTCGATTATTACTGGATAATAACGGTACAAATTATGCGGGTCTCTTCCGAGGAGAAGAAACTTTCTTTATATTTTTACGTCGTGCTTTCGTGTATTCGCCCCTCGAACGCTCGGGACCCGGAAGAGTATCGTGTTTCGAAACTTTGGAAACGCGATAAAAGTTCAAAGTTCCCCCAAAACTTCCTTCCACACTTTCCATTCCGACTTTTATTCCCTCGCCGTTTATTTAAATGAAAAACTACCCTACCGACCGATGCACGACGCCCGCCCTTCCTTCCTTTCGACGATCATGTTCCGCGAGGATAACGGAAAGTATCGAACGAGTAGGAAGAGCAAAGATTAGAAAAGGGGGAAACTTTGCCCGACTTTCAACCTGCTTCGGAGATTTCGATCGAATTAAGAATTTCGTTCTAACAATTTACGCCCTCCGAGAGAATGAAATAATTCTTCTTTCGTTATCAAACGTCCTCGTAATAATTTGAAGAGAAATTGATTCTCGAAAAGAAGAGTGGATAGCAACGAACTTTTATTCCAACTTTTAACGAAATTGAATTTCGCTTTAACGCGGGGGTCTCGAAATATTTCAATAAAGCGAGGGCAGAAAATATAATCGAAAATCCTGGGATAGGAGCGATCGCCTGTCCACCGTTATATTAAAATTCAGCCCAAGAATTTCAGAAACAAAATACTTTCCCGTGGAAATCCGCTACACACCTACTCTTCGACATTCCATTATTCCGAGAGAGGGTCGATTTTTTTAACAACCACGTTTTCGCATCCGAAAGATGAAAGGGGCGCACGTCTCTTCGTGAAAAGACACTCGCCGCGCAACTTCCGCCGAGTTTTGTAACCGAGTTTTCCACCACTCGTCGAGGACGGATAACCCGTTTCATCCTTGGAAAGATTTCGTTACAGTTTGGCTGCCGGTGAAACGTAATACCTCGGCTTCCGTTCATTTTCCCGGCCAAACGCTCCATTCTTCCCATCTTTTCCCCCTGATTTCCCCTTTGTCGTTGTTTCATTTAATTTGAAACTTAAAAAATTCGATTTTATTTCGAAAAATTTGATTTCTCGAAATTTTCCTCGAAATAGTATTTTCGTCGCACGAACGGTCGACTCTCGACAAACACCTGGAAAATGAGAAATTAAATCGAGCAAGTGTGGCTAATCGATCGAAACAGAGGAGAGGACGTCCCATCCGCGCTCGAGGATTCTTCTTTCTCTCGGGCGAAAAAGGAGGGATGAGAAGAATCCTGGGAAGTCAAACTGGCGTTTCACGATTCCTGAAAAACATGGAATCGATCGGAAGACACGTGTACGACTGAAAGTAAAAGCCCGCAATGCGGGGAGACCACCGCACTTTAAGCCAATTGTTTTTCTTCCATAACAGATGGTTCGTTAATATTAAATATCCCATTCGTTGCTAATCTGCCTTCCTTTTTGCGCGTCGTAAGAATTGCGTTTCCATCCAAAACCCGATTGTTTGATGTATAATTATTCTTGATTCGACGCGCGAAGAAGCGTTTATTAAAAGAAAAGGAATTGAAAATTTTAACACGAGGGAAATTTTTTTAGAGATTCTTCACTTTGCGTTTTTTAAATTTGCTCTTTCTTAAAGACGTGTCGTAAACTCTTGTAAAATCTTAATTGGGTTAATTCAAAAGATGAATAAAGAGCGAGGAAAAATGAATTTATTTATTTGCATCACTATAAAAAGTATATATATATATATTTACGTGTTCTAATGTTTTGTATTTTTTTTTTTTTTCGAAGAAAAATCCATTTGTCACGAATATGTTTTCGATCAACATTTCTCGAAACCTGTGTCTTTATTCGTAATATTTGAACAACTGTTACCACCTCTTTGTCACTTATAAAATCAATCTCGAGTGGAAAGTTCCATTCGAGTAAGACGTATAATATTTCTCGACTTGTTTGTTAATCGCTGCTTATAATATTTTAAAGAAAATAGAATATATTCAGTTTGCTGAACATGTTCGATTTAAAGATAGAATTACAATTTGTACAAGAAGGAAGGGGGCGGAGGAATGAAAAAATATCGAAGAGTTATTTTATCCCTTGCTTGCGACGTTGTTTTCTTCCATCAAATCAAAGTTATATTTTGCTACCGCCTACACGAGACGCAAATATTTCTATTTCTTCCGATTATGTAAAAACTGAAATGAAATAAATATCTTGTTCAATCTCGTCGGCCATTTGCAAAAAAGAATTTTAATTCCTTTTAAGCAACAATTCGTGCACCACTAAAATTGCAATTTTTTGATGTCTCGTGTATATATATATATATATTTCAAATTTTTATTACATCCTGTCTATTATTCCCACAAATAAACTCTCTTTTCACTGATTCAAAAAACTGGCAAAAAAATTCTTTTTCCTGAATTTTGCGCTTTTTATGAAAACTTTATGCTTAAAAAAAAAACTTGAAAGTCTTTCTCATTTCCCTTCACAGATTAAACAGAAATTTTCTTCCCTTCTTTCCTTTCAAAAAAAATCCCTTATATATTAATTATCACATTTTACACTTTAAAATCTTCGCTACCATCCCTCTCTGTTAAACAGAAATCTTTGTTCCCCTTCTTCTTTTTTTTTTTTTTTTACACGTCTCTTAATTCTTCAATAAAGCCTCGTATTACGATGATACCACCTTCTCAAAATCCAATACTTCTCTTTATATCCACTTATTCCAATCTTAATTCTTCATTCGACGATAATTTCTCTCTCCCTATACGTTTACTTTCCCCCATTTTCTTTTCTTTTCTTTTCTTTTCTCTTTTCTCTTTCTTTCTTTCCATTCTTTCGATCCTCGGCTCAAATCTCTGCCAATCTTTCACTCGATCGATTTAAAAGCGACTAGAATATTCGCATCGTTCCCTCGTTCGGAAGTTTTCAGTTTAATTAACGGATATGAGATACCAAATTGTGGACATATTCTATCTGGTATGGAATTATCGACGAAGATGCGATTACTGGCAACTCAATTAGAATCTCGATTAGTTTCTCACACCCGCTATATCTCTCTCTCTCTTACACGCATCCATCGTTCCCGACCTTGCATCCCTTCTTTCCCTACCGTGATCCACGTCGTTTAGCCTTTTTCCCCCTAATCTCTTCCTCGAGTTGGGAATTTTCGGAAATCTGTCGAGCTATCTCGCCAGAGGAATTGATTTTAAATTGATCCTGATATATTGAAACGAAGGAGCGTGAAAGTTTGCCGGGAAATTGTTTTACCCTAACCTTTCCCCCCCGCTTTTTATCGCCGATGATTTATCGAATATTTAATTAATAACCGCTCTTTTTTTGAGGAAGGATTTTTCAAAGTTTCGCGAAACAATGTATCCGTTGAATTAGCAGAATAATTTTCTCTAGAAATATTCTATTATAACTTGAATATTAACCAAAGATCGAAAGTCTAAGAGTAATTAAATTCGAAAATTTCACTCTCGTTCGTATTCAACGAAAATTGAACTGACATTGTAAAACTAGATCTCATAACCGAACTCTCGATACAAAAAAGCTTCGCTCTCGAACGAGCTTGCACCTATCGACTTAATCATTAAAAACAACGAAAATGGATTTAATTTTTTAATTCAACGATTGAAAATTGAACTGACATTGTAAAACTAGATCTCATAACCGAACTCTCGATACAAAAAAGCTTCGCTCTCGAACGAGCTTGCACCTATCGACTTAATCATTAAAAACAACCAAAATGGACGTTTCAAAACGTTTATGCGGGGAAATTCTTGACGTTTCAAGGTAACAAGGAAGCCGGCCAGGTTGCAAGAAACGCTCGACCCGACGAAGGATCATAAATCTCGCGTGTATCGCGCTGGTGCACCGGCTATCGAGCTTTCTTGCGGCTTAAACGAACTCCAGGGAACTCGGCCGTTCGTTTCTCCTCCTCGCGCGACCACGAGAGGTATTTTTCAGTGAATGAGACCGAAGGAGGATCCCGTTTCCCCGTGAAATCGTCGCTGAGACGGTGGTGATTTACTGCTCTTGCTCGTTCTCGCGAAACGACTTTTACTTTCGAGGGACGAGATACATCGAAGATTCTCGCTTCTTTCTTTCCGTCTCGTTTCCTCCTAATTTTCCTTATTCGTGTCATGTGTTGTGAGAAATTAAGGGGAGTCTCGTGGCTCCATTAGGAGCTACAAATGATCCTTTTAATTTTATTAATCGAGTTCCGAGATGTTTGGATAGATTTCTGCTAGATTTAATTTTTTCTTTCCTCGTTCGATACAACGGAACGAAAAATTAAAGGAACAAGAACGAGGAAATGATAACTAACGATAAGATAGATCAAGGTAAAAGAACATCTTCCTGTGTTTCAAAATGTGTAATCTTCCTAGAATCGAAAGATACGTATATATCTTAAATAGTCCAACATAATTCGAGCAACGTTTTATGCACTTTTCTTTTGTTTTCAAGGAATTTATTTTCCAATGAGCTCTATTTTTTTTTAAATTACCGTTCTGCGAAGGAGTAAACGTATAAGTATACTCATGAAACAATAGAGAGCCGATAAATCTAAGATCGCACTTTTTCTTTTCTTCCGCGCAATATTCTTCTTCGCGTTGACCGTGAAGAAGATCAAGGTCCCTCAACCTTGTCACCTGGGGAAATTCATACTCTCCATCGCTGTTTCGCAAAGTTGCCGATTAGAAAGGCGGATTAATGACACGGAAATAAAATTCTTAAAATTATCTGGGAGGGAAAATATTTGAGATGTCGTCTCGAATATACACGCCGATTAATTGGCGCATTTGTCAAGCAATAGCCGCGCGATGAGTGTAATTATCGGGATCATTAATCGGGAAAGTGTGTACACGTCAGTGTAGCTCGAGGAGAAGAGGAGGAGAATTGTGAACGCTATTGCTTTTGATGGTAAGTTTATAATTAAATGCTAATTAACCTTGTAAGCATGCACGTTAGCTCTTCGTGACGACACTTTCGAACGAAATTTTGGAAATACGTTTTGGGAAGAAAGAACGTTTTCTTATTTTTTTTGAAATTGTTTAAATTCGTTTAATGTAAATTTGTTATTGTTCGAAATAATTTCGAGAAAGATTATTCGATCTGCATGTAGAAAATTATTATTCTTTTCTTTTTTTTTTTTCAGATGTCAATGGAAATATTAACGTAACAACTTGGATCGATTCGTTCAACAGGTTTCGTTCGTTTTCAAATTCCACAAATGATTTTTCATTACTCCATTACGGTAACCGAGGCAAATATTCAAAGTTGCTATAGGATCAAACCGTTGGCCGATAAAATATTTAATTAAAACATTCGCGAGAGGAAAATTCTGCTAAGCCGATTTCATTTTCCATGTAAAATAACTATCCAATATTATTTTAAAGGTAATTACGGAATTTATAATACAACGGAATTTTCTCTATAATTTACAGAGATTGTATAAAATCATATTAAAATACATATATTATTTCTATTCGAAACGAAATATCGTTTAATAGATATTTACAGAAATTTGATTAAAAAGAAATTTAATCTGAAATTTATTACTAGTTTATTCACTAATGTTATAATATTATATAAATAACTTCAATTTCGAGGGAAAGAATTTATATCGGTTCTGGCTCTCGGATACACAAAAGTGTTAAAAACGAGAAAGGGGGCCGAATCAAAATATTTATTCGACAATTATTTAAAAGAAATACCATCAATGTTCCCGTAATAGCTTCCTACAGTTTCCTTACACACATGTAACAGCGCTTTCTCAATCTATTCAACCGAACATGCGAATTACTCAGTCTTGGCATCGAGAGCACGGATAGTTTGTCACAGTGTGGCGCTGCGATCGATATTTCACCGGAAGCTGCACCGGTGATCTTGTTTCGTGACTGTTAGAAATGTTCCTCCTCTACTTGTTCGAAGAAGTTTGTGCCTCATAGCGGATGTAACACTATGAATTATAAACGGATGCCCTGAATGATGAATCGGGAAACATGTGCTTCAAATTTTTTTTTTATATTGTCTTCCTTTCCTTAAAAATATTGTTTAAAGAAAGGCAGGGAAACTTTGTAAAATTTTTTCTCATTACTTATGTAAATAATGTACGTGGGTCACGTACGATGCAAGAAATGAAATTATATAATTTTATACTCGTCAAAAAATTTTCTTTTCTACAACAAAACTATCCCGATTCTTTATTTACATTATATTCGCATTGCGTTCAAGTTTCACTTTGGATATAAATTCGATATAATCCAAATTTAATTAATAATTAGATTTTACGCCGAGCTTATATTACACTTAACCCAAAGATGATCCAAACCTTATATTTAATACTTAATTAGAATTATTAATATTTGATCTATCTCGAACGTAACTTAAAAAAAATTATTTAATCCTTTTCTTCGTAATCGCTTTCCAACATTCGCGCAAGAGTCTATATCCGATGTAACTCGGGTGTATAAATTTTAAATGGTGTCTATATCCAGCCAGGATAGTTGACCTTGCCTCCATACATCAAGCTTGCACAGCTTTATCTAAGCAAGCTTCTTCTAAAAGCCATTTATGGCGGTCGAATGAAAATGGTGGAAGGAGCACCTTGAATAGATATACGAATGTAATATATAATACACGTACGATAAAGAAACTGTATAAAGCATCCAGACAATTTTCTTACACCCAATCATTCTCGTCTTTTAATTATCCGCTCTTCCTTCTCTTCTTATGCGATGAAACTCCACTTATATGAACCTATCAAGGAGTGCATATAGCTCGTGTAATCGGGCCACGCGATTTGCGATTATTTTTATTCGAAATCCGACCTTATTTGTGTACGTTTAACTCATTTACGTCGAGAAAATTGATTCAAAGGATGAAACAGATCTCTGTTTCAATTCCAACGTTCATTTATTATTACTCTACCATATTTTTTTCTTTTGGCATTCGTTGCATAATTAAAAAAAAAATAGCGCATAATTGGAATAATAATCTCCAGACATTAGAAGAAGAGACCGAAGCAGAGACTTTATAATCTTCGCGTTTATAGCCGTAAAGAGGATCCTCCCCTTTCTATCCATTTTCAGGGGTAGATTTACACTAGACGGCCAATCGGTCTCGATTTTAATTTTGCCTCATTTCTGTCCCAGATCAAGACAAGTTTCGCGGAAAGAAAATATTCCAAGATCTTAGGGCATCCTTGACATCCCCGGGAATTAACTTCGTTTAATCTTACGATCCATTGGATTCCATTTCCATCGATCTCCTTTGGCATCGTTCTTTCAGCATTCTCCGTTTCCGCCTCTCCCCTCCCCCTCTGTCGCGAGTGTATCGATATGTGTGATCGTCCTCGGATGCATTTTGCACGGTTTGTTTGTAGGAAGAATTCCGTGTGTGTGTGTGAAAGAGAGGGGGAACGGAGAACGTTAAAAATGTCATAGAGAGATAATTTAAAGAGATGAACGAATGCGCAGTAAAACAGAATTACGAGTTTGGAAATTATTTTATGATTTTTGGATGGAATTCTCTCGAATTTTCAATCAATTGATTCTTCATTTTTATCTTCCCATTATTATTACTATTTTTCGTGAGTGATAAAATAAATGAATAAAGTTTCACAAATGATTAGTTATCAAATTATTCTTTTTTGTAAAATTGTAAAGGAAATTCTTGACTTTGCTATTTATTTTCACATTGATATTACAATTTTTCATAAGTGATAGTTTCACAAACGTTCAGTTATCGCGTTATATTATGATTATTCCTTCGTAATTGTAAAATTGTAAAAGTATAAAGGAAATTCTTCGATTCTTCTCGTCGATTGTTATTAAATATTACGATAAATTATTACGTGAGAGGGAATGAATGGCGTGATTTGAGGAACCAAAGATTTACATCGCACGTGGGAGCAAAGAATTTTGCGCGACGCTCTTTATAACCGCATCACGACTTTAGAACTTGGTTTCGAAAAAAAAAAAACCTTGGAAACCACGGTTGCTGTTCAAAATCTACAAAAGGAGGTAGCATTTTTTTTACGATAAACTTTACACGGTAAGAAAATGTAATTTCAACATGTCGACAAAGGGTAAGGACACGACGTGAGGCGGCAAGGACACGATATCAGTTTAACCAGAAGCACGTCCATTGTCCTGGTTTCTCTTTTCATTGCAAAACTCCTCTAAATTTCAAAGCATCCAGTTCACAACTGTGAAAATGTTTCCCTTCAACTTGTTATACAAACTACACCCATTTCTCCTTAAACTTGTCGCTTTTCTCACTATATTACCCTTCCCCCCCTCCTTTTTTCCTTTTTCCTTCCATTCTTTAGTGCACTGTACTTTCATTATGCTCCGCTTATACTTATTATTATTGTTACATTCGTTATTATACTCCACGTATTTTCTCACGTTGATTAATTAATTTTTGTCGACACAGTGTATTATATATGTGGAGTGTATTAACAATTACGGCTATGCTTCTCTGAATTTCAACAACGAAAAATGTGTTCGTGTGTCGAGAAAAATTTTCAAAAGTTTCTGAATTTGACAAAAATAAATTTATCATTATATTAAATAATTTCGAGAAAACTCATATTTATTTCAACTATCGAGAACATTATTGGATCTATACGTAGAAAATTATTTTTTCCCCTCCAATTCGGATATTATTTCTAAAACAAAAGTTTTCAAACTAACTTTTTCAATTTGATAAAAATAAATTTATTATTTTTCGAAATAATTGAAAACTCATATTAATTTCAACTATCGAAAGAATTAATTTCTTTCCTTGTTGTATTATTTAATATATTTTTATTCCATCTATACGTAGAAAATTATTTTTTTCAGATATCAATGGAAATATTAACAACTTGATTTATTGCTCACAATCCCTCCAAATTCGGATGTTATTTCTGTCCTAAAAACTATTTTCAAACTAACTTTCAAAAATTGACAAAAATTCTCGTTATTATTAACACAAACTCGATTCTTTTTTTGCCCGAAAACAACTTGGCCGATTCCCTTTCGAAAAACGAAACGAAAAGTTCCGCCGCTTGACTGTGAAATCAATTCTCCACCCCGTGGCTCGGCCCACGGGATCGACGGGGCGGAAAACGAGGAGGGTCTCGAATAAAAAATTCAACGGCCCGCTCAAAGTGGCGCTCGAGCCGATCCTCGAACCTGTATTAAGCGGTACACGGAGGGGAGGAATTTTTCGAGATCGGTTGTCGAAGGCTGCAACCTTCCTCCCTTTCTTCACACACGCGTTCAAAAGCGTCTCCGTTCGCGAGATGCTGTCCCTCCACGCCACGTTATTCGAATACTCCGGTGAAATATTAGCTACTTATTCCGTGACGGGGGCAAGGGCGAGCCCCTTTCGACTTTTCCATCGAATCCTCCCTTCGCGACCCTGGCTTCCGCCTAAGTGCAACCCTCTGCCCGATGTATATAACGTACATACGCGTGTATCTGGTCCAATCCTGCGCTCGAGGCCAAGGTCGATCGTTAATCGTCCTCCTTTGAAGCCAGTCGACGCCTCGTCGCGATCCTGTTAACCGTAATTCGATTCCCTTCGAGCCGATCGGCCGGTTAAAACTCATTTCCTCGGGATTATCGAGATACGACACGCGTGGTAAACCGAACACGTCTCGCCCCTAGATGTCTCTCTCGCTTGGTCGCTTTGGATATCGTCGAATATCTTTTTTAATAAGCGATAATTTACGAGTCGAGTTCCTTTCGTCATCGAAAATTGACGTTTCGACACCTGATTTCCTAAGCTGCAAAAAGTGACTTCTCTCGAAATTGTGCAGGATTGGAAAGAAAGATCTCCTTTGGATGCTCACCAGAAGCAAACGAGAACGTTGAGAGAAAGGAACTTATTTGCACGCCTAATAGAATAGAAATTTTTGATGCCCCAACTCATAATTTATTCTTACCAATAATACTAATTCACGAACAGAAAATACAAGAAAAATTAAAAATAATCAAGTATCAATTTCATTACCAATAACATAAAATAAAACAGTAATAACTAAAAATTCAATTAAAATTAAAAACCTGAAAAAATTAACATTATAATACAACAGAGAAACAAAAAATGATAAAATTTCAAAAAAATTTATAAATACAAATATATAAATATCGATAATTCCCAAAATTATCATTTTCTATTAAACTATTTTTTGAGAATAGTATCAATTTTATATTTTATTGCAAAAAAACGGGTAAAAGATCATCGAACCATCCGAATACGAAATTCAACGATCGCGAAAGCCCATCTGACCCAGAGAACGTAGCAATCACCAGGCGTCTATCGGAGACAAACGTTTGCAAACATCGATAATCTCTCCCTCTCTCTCTCTCTCTCTCTCGTGCAATACATCCAACACATTCGAAACACGCATTCGATAAATCGAGACTCGAGGTTATCGTCCAACCACGTTAATGATGAACTAATATCGAGGGATGTATCAAGCCTCGACATCTGCCCACCAATCCATATTGTATTTTTATTTAACGATAATATCGATGAATGGAGAGAGATGGCGGAATTTGATGGTTTAATTGGACGGAATTTATCTGCAGAACGAAATGTCGATTATCCGGAGGTCAATCTTGAGAATCGATGAATTAAAGATAGGCCAGAGCAGAGGACTGGATTAAATTTGAAAACGGGGAATTTGATGAATTTATGTGAAAATGTTATGCTGCTCTTCTCCAATTCGTATGATCTTTTTCTTTCGCTCGATGTAACCCGATGAATTTGCAAGGGATACATTTTTTACGGTAAGGTAATACGCGAAGTTTTTACTTATATTTCGACATTTTGTTGGAAATTGGTTAGGCGATCGATCAAACGAGCGACAAATTTCCACGCAATTTTTACTCGACTCGTGGCGTCCCGGTCGGGAATCACCTTGGTCCTCGTCCTTCGGGAATGATTTACGATCCGAAATCCCGAAGGGGTTCGTCCCGTTTCCTTCTTCTCCTCCTTTATTCCCAACGCGTTGCAAGATTATAATCTAGAGTTAAAGACGCCATTAAATGAATTATTCTTCGCCTATTTTCGAAGGGAAAAACGTACGAGAGAAAAACGACGAGTTTCTTAAAAAAGTCTGTTCGTGTTATCGTTGCTTTAAACAACAACGCACAACTTGGTATTCATAAAACACACGGATCCCTCATGATTCTTCATTCCCGCTGTGGTCTATCTTTTAAAAATTTTTTAAAAATCCACTTTAGAAAACGACTACGTAAATCACACCGAGGATGAGAACACGGTTAATGTACGGTACCTCCTCCTCGAGCACGCTCGCCTCTAAAAATCTCATCCTCGCCAATTACACTCCGCCAACACCCGCCGCCCACACTTCCTTTCCTTCCAATTACCTAAAGAAAAAGAAACTTCGGTAAGTACAATCGTTTATCACACACAACAACGGCAAGTACCCAACTTGTCGTTAAAACTCCCCGCACGAACCTTACAACCCAACGTGGTGTACACGTATAAAACGTGGCATACGCCCCGTGAAACGTGGAGGAAAATCGTAAAATTCGACCGTGTCGTTCAAGATGATTCTTCGCGGGTAATGGGCGCTCGCTACGTGTGGGTGGCAGCCTGAAGGAAACTATCATCTTCGCGGAAACTCGTTAGACTCGTGCCATTTGCAGTCGTGGATAAAATTGAGTATATAGTTCGTGTTAGGAAATTCATTCAGTTCATCGAACGCAGTGCAAATAAAATTGTAAAGTTAATTCCTACAACTGCATTTCTTCAGTTCGTACTGGTGAACTTGGACGAAATTAAATGGATTAAAGTATTTTGATATCGTTAAATTGTTGGGAAGTCTGATTGCCTCTGATTGCAAAAATAATTAAAGTTGCATCGCCCAAAAATATAATATGATCGTGGAATATGGAATGGAAGTAAAGAAAGAAATTTCGCCAAATTCTCGAAACAAGTAATTCGACGAGAGTAAATTTGAATTATTAAATAAGAATCCTTAAAAAGGATCGGTAATGGCATGTTTTTCGCGGTATGGAAATTGATATCCCGAGTGAAAGTTTAGAGGAATTTTAGAAATGGACAACAAGATCGCTGTGAAAATAAAGAAATTTTTTCAAGAATAGCCTCCAAAAAGACATTGATCTAATAGAAAATTCCTGGAGTATATTGGATGCAAATATTTTGGAAAGAATTGAAATTGAAAATTCAACAGATTGACAAAAACTACTTTTACCGAAAACACGCAACTTTATATAGTTTCGTATAAATGATACAAGTTTCATTACAATTAAATCTTGTTAATTAAATCTTAAATACAATTGAGTTAAATCTTTCCACTCAATTCTGTCCATGATCGTGTATACAAATACACGTATAAAATGGTGGCAATTGATCGAACGATGACAGAATGAAGTCGCGTTCTCGAGCGATTGACAGGGTGAGAAAGGGTCGGGAAAGGTTGTGTGGCAATTGTTTCGAAAGGGAGCGGAGCAAATATATCGTTCGTAAAACGAGGTTGGACCAGTTGTAATTGTTCCACCCACGGAATCGGAGAATGTCAGGGACGATTGGCACGGAGGAAGCGGAGGGGGGCGGGACAGACGCGATTGCATCGTGTGTGAACGTGATCTCTATTGCAGCCAGGTAATCGTCGTAAATATCACCATGTTCCTATAAGCCTCGTCGAAATTTCCTTCGCTCTATGGCGAGCGTAGCCAGCTTTTGCTTCGGAATTCACCCAAACTCTTTGGAATCGGAGGATGGTTTCAGCTTTGCCTGTCGATTTCGGGTAGATGGAAAACGTAAAAACATTTTGAAAGATGCTCATTTTAAGTAAAACTCTTCCTCCACGCAAGATATATAAAATATATATATATCATTAATCTATTTGGTTAAAAAATTAGAAAAAGAAAAAAAAGTATATTCGTTTGAAGAGAAATGGTACTCGAAGCCATCCTTGTTCCCTCGATTGCTGTTGGAAAAATGGGAGGACGAGGGGAGGGGAGAAGAACGATTCCTTTCCATCGATGCCACGATTCCTCGTCTTTCAATGCCAGTGTCGCCATGGGTCTACCCTTGGTGCGCGAGTTTAAGGAGACCTAGAACGCTCATTTGCAGCCTGCGTTGCAATAGATTCAAGGCCTATTGAACGGCTATAAATCGACGACAACGGGACCAGGAATCTCTCCTCGCGACTCATTTATCCGTAATTAAAAGACCCACGCTGATTTCATTCCCCCTATCTCCGAGAGAGATTCTGAGGGATTCCTAAAGCGCCGATTAATTAAGCTGCTCGAATGTGAAGGTCACCCTTCCTGCAAGCTTCGAGATCGGTACGATGAAAATTCCGTGTGATTGATCGTGATATTTTACCGTTTTTAAATTTCAATCCCGATTCTAACACACGTAAAACTCGTACTAGAAAGCATAAGAAGAAAATAAGAAAATTATTAGCGATGAAATTACCGTCTCTTCTCGATGCGTTTGTGAAAACTGCAAGATTAATTTCGTTATACTTAACTTCTATGTTCGTGTCGTGCCCTCGAATTTCTTCTCATTTGACGACAAAAAGACTTTAATATCTTCGAGAAAATGAGAAATGAGAAACCAAATACGCTAAAACGTGAAAATGTTAAAAGTATTTGTGAATTATTGTTATTCATTTATCGACAATTTTATCTTGCAACAACAAAAATTAATAAATACTAACTTTTATTTTTGCTTTATATTTCTTCTTCTTCTTCTTCTTCTTCTTGTCAATAACGTGACTTCTTTTTCTTTACGTAATCAAAACTAGCACCTATCCTTGGATCGTGGCTGGGAACGAAAGGATTATCAAGTGACATTTAAACGTATCAAGAGCTATACTTCTTAGATTGTATGGAGAAAAGGGAACGAACCTGAATGAAAGAAAAATCGACTCGAAAGTGAACAGTAGGTCAAACTAATGGCGGAGGAATCAAAGGTGAAGGTAAAGGGTGTGCTTTTCATGAGTCACGCTAGATAAGAATATTTACCACAGCCTTGTCCTGAAAGCAAAGATTTTAGATATTAAATAGATGTACCGTCGCGAAGAATAATCGAATAATAAATAATTTACCCGTTACATCAAATTGCTCGAATAATATTTTTATAAATTTTTATAAAAACCTGTGTAAATCCAATTATACATTATATTAATTTTTTTAAGAAAAAAATTCCAAGAATTCATCTAAAACTTACCCTTATGAATTATAATTAAAAGAATAAATGTTGAATAAGTAAATATTTAGATTTACTTTTGGTAAAAACGAGGAATCACTTCTGAAGAATTCTGAAAAGAAAATAAAATAGGATAGAAAGGGAAATGAATTTATTACGAATATACAATACAAGGTTATTAAGCAATCGAAACGAATTGGATTTAAAATTTAATAACGAAAAAAAAAAAAAGAAAAAATCTGATCGAAACAGCTTCTTACGTATCACCAATAGAATCGTAAACGAATAATAAAAAAAAATTCTCTTATCGCTGGAGGGGATGATATCGATTTTATATAAAACTCAAAAGTCCATCGAGGAAAGTAGAAAACTATAATTTGTTACGTTACCACGCGAAATCGTTCGCGGCTGAGAGGAGGTTGAAGTTCGAAACTTTACGTTTTACGATAATTGCCTTTATTAACGATTTATAAAACAGTTATTTTCCTTGGTGACCAATTTCACGATCACGATATAAATTATACATTATTGTTACATACATATGATACACATTCTTTTACAGTCTAGTTGTATTAAACGTAGCGAACTCGTTGGAAAGTTAGCTTTCGAATTATTTTTATGAATGGACGTGGAACGATTCGATTTCCGAAAACTTACGTTACTTATAATTTTTCGTATCAGCTCGATCCAAATTCGATACATTACAATCGAGCATTCCAGAATTGACGATTCAACGTGAATATAACATGTTTGAATTTAATTTAAAATTTAATCACATTGAAATAAAATATCCAACTTTTATTTCGTCTGCAAATCTATATACACAAGGTAAAAATTATTTTATCAACAATATAATAACAATTCTTTAAAGGAATTCTAAGCTTAGATGTTTATATACCATAAAGTTATCGTAATAAAATAAATACTTATGCATATATAATTTCCAGCGATAATTGTACGTTCTTGGATATTCGACGCCATGTTTCCAACAAGTGAAACGTATATCTACTGTACACGAAACATTTTTACATTTGTAGAAGAGAATATTCTTACATTCATAAATAACATAAACGTAGAGAAATAAGAAATAATAATAATAATAATAATAAAGATAGATCTCGATAGAGAATATTTACACGAACGAACGACGAGTATTTTGGTAACGAGATGATGACACAATTTGCGGAAATTTTCACGCGAGAAAAGAAAAGTAACTCGCTTTCTTCTGGAAAGGATATTTCTTCAACAAGAAATTACAACTCTCTGTTCTGCTTGGTTGAAATAAAACGGAATTTTGAAAAATTCGAAATATCTTCTCTTTCTTACGATAATTTGCGTTTCTTTGAAAGATAAAGGATGGAATCTTGAAATCTTGCTCGTATCTATCGTTGACAAACAGATTTTGCAAATTTATTATCATGATTAATGTAAGACGAATCTTTCGGCCTGCTTTCCAACTTAAGCCTACGTGTTGAATGAAGAAATATCCTCACACTGATAAAGTTAAAAGGGAAAATTGTGTATCTACCCTACGGTAAGATAATTGTACGGACAATAAGAAAAACTCATGGCTAGGAAGAATCCTTGTTCCCCATTGAAAGTTTCTCTCTTAAATAAGATTCGTTGTCGTTAATACAGCATGTGGGTGGATCTTGTTACACCTGTGAAACAAAATGAAAATATAGAATGAAGCTACTCTTAAAATATTAATCATCCATTCGTCGAAACTCGATTCTTATCAAAGTAACCAATCTCTTGAGGACTCACTAGCAGTGATCCACGAACAAAAGACCATAGATATGCTATATACTTTTGAACGAAATCCAAAACTCCAGCCATTGAAAGCCGTTGAACTCACCGTGAAGAGGGGAGGCGTTCTGCAAAGAGCTGGACAACGAGATCTCGGTTCCAGGATGCTCGTGTATCACAGTCTCGGTGATATTGTTCTCAGCTTCCGAATGCGCGCGCCGATGCTCGCGCGCCACCCCTCCATCGTTCTTCCGCCTCTTCTCGGTCCCAGCGACGTTGCAGCAACGTTTCTCCCTCTGCAACGTCATCTCGTGGGAGTACATCGATTCACCGTTCGAGAACGAGTTGTATCGCTGCCGCCTCCTGGTTGTTTGGGCCCCTCGTCTCCCCACCACCATGCTCGTCGTCGTCGTCGTCGAGGTGTCGTGGATCCCGCGAGAGATCTCGTTTCCTCTTTCGCGCCGCTGCAGGGACTTTAAAGAGTCCTCGTAGCCGCTGTGAAGAGGCAGGTAGATTCGAGTAGAGTAGAAGTCGAAGAAGAAAGAAGAAGAAGAAGAAAAAAGAGAGACGTAAAGACATCTCGTGGAATGGATTCTCGAACAGCTGGATGATGATGACTGGATGGAACGTTTGGAACCTCTTTTCGTTTTCTCTTTGTTACTTGATCAAGCGTGAAATTAAAATTTCTGAGATAAGCGAGTAAGTGGAAAAGCTGAGACCGTGATTTTTGTTACGCGGTTTAGTTCGCCGTTCATTGTTTGAAATATTTCTGTGGAACATGTGTGTGTGTGTGTGTTTGAGAAAAGGTTGAAGATCGTTCGATGGGTTAATCGATTATGGGTTTCTTTTTTAGAAGATTGAATGAGAGAAAAAGGCGACGATTGCTGTACATGGAGTTAATATTGCTTTTTTAATATTTTGTAATTATTGCGATACGGAAAGCTGGATGGACGTGTTGTAGAAGCTTGAAGATATTTTGTATGCGCGATAGACAAGCGTAGAATAGAGAAGAAGCTAAGGAATTACTTAATTAATTATGCGTATACCTTTGAACACAAATATAAAAATTAGTAAGCAGAGAGATAATTCATCAAAATTGATCCTCCTCGATTAAACAGATAGAAAAATCTAATTCTCGCAAGAGCATCACCCCAACTTCTCAACCTTGCAAAGTGACGTCCAACGAACGAAGCTAAAAGCGCCAAAAATTGACGAATCACCCTCCCCACCCCTCCAACACCTCGATCGTCCTTCTTGTACTTATCCGTTCCACATCTCTCGGACCGATCGATCCCTCCTCTCCCATCCCCAACCCCTACCCCGGCCGAACTCTCTTTTCAATTTAGATAGCACGAATAGCTCCGTAAGTAATTCGACTTACTTGCTGCTCTCGCCGCTCGAGGGGCTGGACGAGTGACTGCAGTGGCAGGAGGCGCGCGCCACGATCCCAGAATCCTGACCGCTGGAATGCAAGGACGTCGCGGATGCCTCCAGGCCTTTCGGGGTCCCCGCCGTCGTTCTCCCGGCGTGCTTACTACAACCGCCCATCCTGCAACCACCAACCCTCTGCCTCTCTAGCATTCGACATCGAAGGATATGGGAATTCCCTGATACAGTATTCCCCCCTCCCCTACAGCAACCCCTCCCCGCCGATATCATGCGGTCACGTAATAAACGCACCAATGCCCCTCTGGCTTTTTTCTTCCCTTTTCTCTTCCTTTTCATCCGCCGCGTATCGCGAGACGTTGGCGTTGTTTGCAGCAAGTTCGCAGGGAGGGGCACGGTGCGTGGTTTCGGGGAGCAGGTCGCTGCTAATGGATTGAAAACGGAGCCGAGAGGAAATCGGCGGCGCTCGAGCTTCTGGTGGGAACCGCGGTTGTTGCGATATTGGATATTGGTTGTTTTGCCGAGTCGAGAATGGATGGGATTGGGATTCGAGCGGTAATTCGAGCGAATGTGTCCTGGGTGGGGCGATGATGCGTTGCGTGTGTGTACGTGTGTGCGTGTTATTTAATTTTAGAGAAGAAGAAAAAGGATTTTGCCGCGATTCGAGTTAAATTTTTCTCTTTATAGTCGAGTCCAATGAGGATATTGATTTCGTTGTGACGCGTGATTTTTGAAAAGGTCTCTTTGGCGAGATCTGCGCGTTATATAAATTTAACACAATGAAACGCTATTTACACGAATTATATTTCAATTACACGCTCATCTCCGTGTTCGATCGTTCGAGCTTGGTGTAAATATCGAATATACGTCGTGTATCGAACTTTTTCTAAATCGTTTACTTTAGAGAATTGTACAATTTCGAAACTGAAGTCCGGCCATAAACGGGCAGTACTACTTACCGATACACCATCATCATTGGCGGCGAAGCCGATATAAACTTTTCAAAACCGCAAAATCATATTTCCTGTCGAAATCTATTTCATATGTTTATTCGCAGGAAAAGAAAAGAGAGAGAAAAAAACAATTTCCTTCGTTGAAATAAACTCCTCCCTCGTACTTTTTTCATTTCTACTCGAATGGATATAAACAGGAATGATAGGAATATTATATTCCTAGCAATATATGAAACTCGAAACTGAAAATTTTCGAAACGTTGAACGCGAAACCGCAGAAGATCTAAACAGGTCGTGCAGAACCGCAAGCGATTCTGCTCAGTTGCGCTCAAATGATTCAATACGGTTTACAATCAAGTCCATCGCTGGTGGACTCTCAACCACGAGGATAAAGGCTGATCTACATCGACGATCGCTCAACGATATAACATAAATCGCGTCTCAGGTTGAAAATATGGTTTAAAAATTACTCTTTAAAAAGGCAAATGCACCATCTGACCATCCAAGTGTAAATCTGTTTCGAATAGTGAACTGAGCAGACTTACGCGTGGAAACGGGCGCAATTAGATCCGTGCTCGCAGATGCTGTGCCGTCTCGGTATGTCGGCGCAGAACGGTTCAGGGTCGTAGTGAAGGCCGTCGACAAAGGTCGGGAACAACGGCGGCTTCTGGAGGGTCGCCGATGGATCTGCCAAAGCGAAACCAATCGGGCTGGTGGTCGAGAACATCGCTTTCTCTCGACGTCTGCGACTAACCGACAAAATTTAAGCAATCACGGTTTAGAACGAATTGGCATTTGATTGGCTGGTATTCGATAGAAGTTGGAAAGAGACCGATGGACGTGTTCTCGCTGGAAACTTAATTTCCGACGAGAAGAATAATTCGAATTATTCTGCAATGTTATTGTTATTAAATTTTCGAAAATGACAATTGCTCGAATTGTTTAAAATTGGAAAAATTCTATCCACGCGTCTAATATCTCCTTACCGTTTGCTTCTGCGAACGCACGTGATACAAAGGGCGGTGACGAGGGCGCCCACAAAGATGACACAGCCGAGCATCACCACAGCCACTTCCAAAGTGGATAGCAGGTAACGTTGATTACCCTGACGAGGAGAGCTTCCGGCAATGTCCAGGACACCGTACTCGTCCAACTCCCGCTTGATTTCCGTTTTCTTTGTGTTGAACACGCTGGAACAACGCGTATAATTAACTGATCACCGCGCGATGTCTTCTATCGTCTTCTTCATTATCTTTTTTTTTTATTAAACGATACGATGCGCGATTATTACAGTGATTATAAAGTTGGATAACTTACTTGTGCAACGTATCCATGTCTATCATAACGTTTAAATGAGGATCGATTGCGTAAAGATAAACGTCGGTGCTGCGAAACAGGAAATATAGAAAAAAAAAAAAATATATATAGAATAGAAGGAATTTTAATTTTCCTTTCGAGATATTTTTTTAAAAATCTTATTCGTCACTTACGACGTTGCGTCGATCAAATTTTTTTCAATGTGTGGCTCTAGTTTCCTCACTCGAACGTCGAAACCCGTCACGTTGTGCAATACCCTGAAATCGAGTTAAAATTCTTACACGAGATGAAGATATGTAAATAAATTCCGCTTACATTCCAATGATCTTGATCTCGAGTTAATTTGTAAAGAACACTCGGATATTTATCTCTTTCAATTCCGAAAATTGATCCGAATATCGAAATGGATGAACTCACGCGGTGATATTCTCAAGTTGCGGCTCAACGTCCATCGGTCTTCGACCAACCACCATCACCACTTGCTTCTGATCATCCAGGATGTACACCTTTCGACAAATATCACGCTCGGATAAATAAATAATTGAATAAAATTTACGTTCGACGTTTGAATTTTTTTTAATCGAATCGATCGACTTTTCATCACTTTTACGATTCAATTAGCTAAAAGAATATATAATTTTATAATTGAAATTGCAAGAGTTTCTTTTTTTTGGACGAGAAATCAAAGAAGGAAGAGTTACAAAAACGTTGGCGATGCTGCTGCGACCGTTCTCAGCTCCTCTTCTGTCGGTGGCCTTGACGTCGAACCCGAAAACGCGTCCAGCATCACGGCCGAAACTCGCCACAGATCGTACTTGACCGCTCAGTGGGTCAATGGCGAATCGTGGCGCGTCCTCCCGCCCGAGAATTTGATACCGGATCTCGGCGTTTGCTCCCTCGTCCGGGTCTTCCGCCTGATCGTAACGATTTATTATTCGATTATGCCTCTCTCTTTTCTCTATTTCGTTTATGAATTTTTTTTAAATCAAAGAAGAAACCTCGAAAGAAATGCTAATGGAATTCTAAAAATTCTATTTCTGAAAGTTTTATAATTTGTTTCTCTAATTGAATTAGAGAACTCGATCGCATTACCGTACAAAACACGCGTTTTTGCAACGAACGAGAAAGAAGACAAATTATTCCATTATTGGAGGCTCAAAAAATAGGTTTTAAAAACCAACCTCCACTTTGACGACCTCGTACCCGTAATGGGCGGTAGTCGGTATGGCGGCCAGGATGGGGCGGCCCTTCGACTTGAATCTGGGCGCGTTGTCGTTCACGTCCTTCACCCTGACCACGACTCTGGCCTCGTTAGGGGCCAAACCGTTCAGCCTTTCGCCGACCACCGGGTAAATCATGACCGGCATCCCTCTGCCGATCTTCACCCTGTCCACCCTCACCTTAGCCTCGTATCGATCGTTCACCTCCCGATCCACGCCCGTCGTCAGATACAACGAGCCGTTCCTCGGGTCGACGGAGAAGAGTTGTCGCGCCTTCGTCTCATCCGCAACGATGCTGTACCGTACGTGCTCGTCCCATGCGCGATCGTCGGCCAGCTCCAACCGGGCGACCAACACGGGCACCTCCACGTTCTCCTCGACCTCCACTTCGTAGTAACGGTGTTTGAACGAGGGTGCCCTCTCAGTCTCCGTCTCTTCCTCGCCCTCGTCCTCGTTCGACACGGCGACGATCACCGCCGCCGTTGACGTGAGGCTGACAGGAGACCCCAGATCGCTAGCGGTTACCAGTAATCTGTGGCTTCTTTGCCTCTCGTAATCCAAATTACCGATAACCGTGATCACGCCTTCCTTGCTGTCGATGGCGAACCACTGCTTCTCCACCTTCCCCGGATGATTCAGGTCGAACAGGATCAGACCGTTCCCGTTCCCGGCAAAGTCAGAGTCGTTGGCGCACACCCTGATCACTCGGCTGCCTATAGGGCTGTTCTCGAGGACGGAGGCATGGTAGACGGGGAGGGGATCTCCGTTTTCGTCCCTCTCGATCTCGTCGTAATCGTGGAACACGGGTGGATTGTCGTTTACGTCCAACACGTTCACCTCCACCTCGACGGTGGAGCTCAATCTCGGGACGCCGTTGTCTCGAGCCGTGACAAGGAGGCGGTGAACAGGTACGGTCTCCCTGTCGAGGGTACCCGTCACCCTGATTATCCCCTCCCTAGAGCCGACCTCGAAGATCCTGGACACGTTTCCAAGCCTGCTCGAATCTTGTTTCGTCGTCAACTCGTAAGTGACGTTCGCGTTCCCTCCGTGATCCGCGTCCACGGCTCGAACGGTGCCCAAAGTGTACCCTTTGTAAGTGCCCTCGGCTACGTCGAACGTGTACCAAGATTTGTCGAAGCTAGGGGGATGATCGTTCACGTCGACCACGTGAATCCTGATGGTAATATTGTCCAACAGTCCCCCGGGATCTTTGGCCAGGGCTAGGAAACGTACATCGCTTTCGGCGATCAGTCCCCTGGCCACCGATATCTCGGCCGACCTCGGATCCAGATGGAAGTATCTACGGTTGCCGGCCTCGAGTCGCGATTCAACGTCGTCGCCGGAAACCGTCTCGTTCACCAGGCTGTACGTTATCGCCGCGTTCGTTCCCTCGTCCTTGTCCTCGGCGAGGAGTCGTATTATCGGCGCCCCGATCGTCGCGTTTTCCGGCACGAGAAGAAGGGGCGAGCGACGGGCGCTCGGTGGTTGATTTCCTGTCCCGGTGTCGTCCGTATCAGGCACGTCGTTCCCTTCGATCGACGCCTCGGTATCGGCCTCGTTCGAGACGCGAACACCCTGCTCCGGGAGCACGATCATGCGGATAAAAACGGGAGAATTGTCGTTCACGTCGGTCACCGTTATCCTCAGGCTCGCTTCGGAGGTTAGACCGCCTGTAAAAATGGCGCGATGAGAACGACGAGCGAATATTTATTCAAGCGGAATATTTGTATAAGAGGGAATCTATATTGTATATTGGACCGTGCATTCGTTACATTTGTCTGCTTGAAAATAAAAAAACTACGTTAGTTCGATATGAGCGTTCAAAGTTTCAACAGCGGAGAGATTACGAATGGAAAGAAATTTTCTGTTTGCCTGTCTGAAATTTGATATAGTCGATCAACTTAAACGCGAGTGAGACAATGATAGATAGAGTACGTGAAGAAAAAAATTACTGCTATCTTTACAGGATATATCTCGGGAACCGGAAGTCGTATCAGGATAAATGAAAGGGTATTTTAAAGAGCAAGGATGCTCTTTCCAACGATCTTTCGTCCATTGACCTAGGATTATTATCTTCGAAGTTATAGCGGTTTAAATTTTTCCTAATTTTAATCGAATTTCTAAGGTATATTGGCGATAACTCGTGCAAAGTCCGTATGTGACAAGGATGGAAATAGTAAACGATTAAAAATTATCCTTTTCTTTACACGAGAATATCTTGGGAACCGGAAGTCGTATCAGGATAAATGAAAGGGTATTTTAAAGAGCAAGGATGCTCTTTCCAACGATCTTTCGTCCATTGACCTAGGATTATTATCTTCGAAGTTATAGCGGTTTTTTTTATTGAGTTTCTAAGGTATGTTAGAGAAGAATGGAGATGGTTAATGGTTAAAAATTACCCTTTTCTTTATACGAAAACCATAAATGGTATCAAGATAAATCAAAAAGCATTTTAAAGAGTAAACTTTCCATAGAATTATAACGATTAAAATTTTTTCTTAATTTTATACTCAATTATATACTTCACATAATGAAATTCAAAGGAATTATTATCTTTGCACTTGCATCTCGTATATTTGTATATGCAAGCATCGAAACTTGCCGTTTGGATAAACTCAAGTTCCTCGAGAAAAGATGTCTTACCATTGTCTTTAGCAACGATGGTGAAACTATAGTTTGCTCTCGCCTCTCTGTCCAACGTACGATCATCGATTCCTTCGAAGTACACCAAACCCGTGGTTGGATGGATTCTAAACAACTCGCTTCCCTCGCCGTGAAGAGTGAAGACAAAGTTCTGATTGATACCCTCGTCTTTGTCGGTAGCCGTAATGGGAATCGATAAGTTCACTTTCGTTCCGGGTGGACTGTTCTCCGTGATTCGCCCTTCGTATAACGGGGACGTGAATTCTGGCGCATGATCGTTTTCATCAAGAACGATCACGCTTACCTAAAGTGAAATTTATTAAATTGTTTTCAACGCAATTCTTTTCAAATTCGAAATAGATAAACTTTATGGGATTTTTGTGGAAAATATTTTCAAAATGAAAATGTTTGCGATTCACGTCTTCGAGAAAGGAATTTTATCCTTGAAATAAAAGTGATTTTAATACGCTGTGTGTGGAATAATTGTTGTGGAGTATTTTACTTGGAATTTAAATATTCGTGCAGCATCGCATTAACCGTTAAGTATGTACAAATGTTAACGAACTAGGTCTCGTAAATAAGTGTTTTAAATATTACTCAACACGAGTGTCGCGTTAAATCTTTCGAATGCACGCGAGCACGTTGCGAAAGTCGAATTTACGCGCGCGAAAGATCCTTGAACCGGGCCTTCGTTCGAATTTTTAAATTAAAAAATTTTTAAACATTATTTCCCACATGCTTGGAACTTTTAATATTCCAAAAGTTGAATCCGCAAACATTATTGCAGCTCGAGGACGACATTCTCGACATCCTATTGAAATTCTAATAAATGAGATGATTAGAGTAATTTTTCATAGTTCATTTTCTAGTTGCTTTTCGAAAAAGTATAACAAATTTCTCAACTTCAAAATTCTTTCTCGTGGCATTTCAACAAATATTTCAATGAAATGAACTATATTTATTAAAATATATTTAAAAAAAGGAGAAATCTTAAAAATACGTCTTTCTAAATAAATAAAAAGTGAAAAAATTCCAAGTCAATCATAGAACTGATCGTCTCAAAAGTAATATTTTGCCTATGCTATTAAAATAACAAACTAACATCCAAAAATTCCAAGCGAATTGAATCAAAAACAGATCGTACAACTTTTAGGCTCGCACATTTATCGAAATATATTTAAAATGAAAAGAAATCTCAAAATAGACTACTTATACCTTTGCCTATGCTATTAAAAGAATTAGAGGAAATTACTATTAGAGGAATATGCCAATCATCCAAGAATCGATAGTCATTTCTTATCCATATAAAGAACACACACGCTCCATCCTCGAGAAAGCTCTCCGACAAAAGTGGCATCCCTGCCAATACGAAACACTTGACCACTACAAGCGTCCACCAATGGAACCTGCTGATAAATTAATTACCAATAAGGCTTACTTGGAAAACGCCAACGCCTCGCGGGCTCTCCGCAATCACCGTGATGCTGTAATTCTGCCTGGTCTCACGGTCGAGGCCCTTGGGCGCGTACAGGGCGCCATCCTCCGTGATCGAGATGTCGGGCACATCCTGCTGATTGACGATAAAGAAGCGAGTGGCTGGCGTGGCCGAGCCAGTCCCATTCTGCGGAAGTATTTGGCCGATGTACGCGCCAGCCATGTTCTCTCTCGCGTGGAACACCAGTGGGGCGGTGGTCGTTCCCCTGCAATCAACGGACGTCGACTTTTCGACGAGCAAACAAACGGAATCTCGCCGGGTCGGCGACTCTCCGACCTTTCGAGATCGAATCGAGACGATTTTAATTTTACTGGCCACGTTATTGGGACCTGGCAAGAGTTGATTACGAGAACTCTGTCAGGTATTGGTATTCTCTCATCAAAATTTAGGGAGGCCAATTGCATTAGATTAGATAAATGTACGGTGAATAGTATGGTCTGAATACCTGGTGAATATGCCTCGCTCGTCATTAGGATCGACCACGTGGATGGACACGTTGGTGATCAGCATCAGATCCCGTTCGTCGGTAACTATTGCCTCGAAATCGTAGATCGATCGGTCGAATCTTTCGATTTCCTCGACCACCGTGATCGTACCCGAGCGTTCCTCCACCGCGAACGGCACTGAAATTCGATGTATGCAGCACGTGGCGCGTATTACAGGATATTCTGGACGGCGGATAGATTAGCCTGTTACAAGCTTATTGGATCGTTAGAGCATCAGCATCGGTTCGTAATGAGAATTTTATTATCGAGGCGATCTAAACCAAAACACGAAGGAAACGTAATTTTCTCGCGAGTGAAGCGAGCGAAAGGGAAGGTTGATTCTTAAAACTACAAGATATCATCGCTCGTACGAGTCAAAAATTTTCGGAGTGTTAACGACCTGTTGCTCGATTAATTTACGTACCACCCTCCTCGTAGCTGTGCAAGAGGTCGTAGATCAGGTCGTTGGTCTTCACGGCGTCGTTCAAGCGTATTTGGCCGACGCTGGTGCCGACCGGCACGTTGGCACCCACCCAAAATTCGTAAGGGGCGCCCACGAAATCCGGCTCCAACGATTCCGGCCCTGCGACGAAAGGGAAAAGGATTCTCAAGAAGTCGAAACGGTCGGAACGATCGAAGGGGATCGTTTAGACCGCGATAAAAATATCGTTTCACGGTGCGTGGAACGCCTCTTGCGAGTGAAAATATTTCAGGATTTTCTTTGTCCCGGCGTATGTAACGCGTTCGTGGAACGTATCTCCTCGCGATACGAGCAGAATATTTCCCACGGTTGACGAAACGCGTTTTATGGATCTTCGTGACTGGTGTAGAAAGCGGAAGATAGCATATCGAACTATCGTACAATTTTCACGTTAAATTTTGAAAAAAATTGCGAAGAAATTACAAGTTTAAAGTAGAATTCGAATTAAGATAATAGTATTAAATAAACTAATATCAGTTACGAAGTCACATCATTGAACGTGGTAAGAACTTTAGTATCTAGAGATCATTACAAATACATTGATATCCTGAATGAAAATTTAAAAGAATGGACTAGCCTCCCAGACAATAATCTAACAGAAAATTCGTGGAGTGTATCAGATGCAGAAGATTGACAAAAACTTGTTAAAAGCAGGACGGTTACAATACCGATTGTTCTTTTCGTCTTTAGATCTGTCCACTTAATTTCCTTCCGCTTACCATCCGATCTGAACACATCCACGGTGACCACGGCGAGGGAGAGCCTCCTCTCGCTCGGGTTGGCCGGTTGGTCGGCAGCCTCGACGAAGATCGCGTGCCTCCCCTCGAGAATCGGGCTCTCGGACACCGCGATCGTGCCCGTGGCCTCGTCCACCGTGAACGGAGGCGTCCTCGCGGTCGAGTTGCCCGGCTTCTGCAGCCTGTACCTGACCATCCCGTTGGGGCCCAGGTCGTCGTCGACCGCGTGCACCTGGCCGAGCACCGTGCCCACCTTCGAGTCGCTCCTCGCGACCAACTCGTACAGATTTCCGGGCACGAAGATCGGGTTGTTGTCGTTCGCGTCGAGCAGCGTCACGTCGACGTCCACCGAGGAGGAGCCGTTTCGAGGGACCACGCTCGGCCTTCTCTCGACGGCGACCACCCTCATCCTCAACCGATCCCTCCTTTCCCTGTCGAGGACCGACTGGTCCCTCACGGTCAACCAGCCGGTTCTCGCGTCCACCGAGAACGCGCCCGACGGGTCCACCAGCTCGTAGTCGAACTGGCCGTTCTCCCCCTGATCCCTGTCGCGGGCTATCACCTGGAGCACGCTGAACCCGTTCGGCAAATTCTCCACGATGCTGATGTTGTACAGGTCCACCTCGAACTCGGGCAGGTTGTCGTTCAGATCGAGCACCTCGACCTCGACCCTAGCCACGCCCGATCTGAGGGGGTTGTCCACTTGGGAGGCGTGGATCTGCAGGGCGAACGTGTTCGAGGGCAAGTTTCGCTCGGCGTCCAGGTCGATGGCACGCTTCAGGTAAAGGGTGCCGTTCTTCGGGTCCAGGTGGAAGAAACCTCGCTCGTTCCCCGACGCAATGTCGTAGCGGATGGCCGTGTCTATGTCGCGGTCGCAGTCGGTCGCTTGGATCGGCGTGGAGAAGTTGATCCGGACGAAGATCGGCTGCTCCTGTTCGAATGGAATCGTTCAGAGATCGACTTGGGAAATGTTACTGGGGATTGGAAATTGAGAAGCTCGAAATTACAGCGTTGACGAATCAACGCGATTAAATCCGAGATTATGCGCGATAATGCAGTTTTATTTAATTTTCATAAATCGATACGAAAACAATATCCTTGGACGATCTTCGAGCTCTTCGACGTCGTCTGATTCGACCAATTTAATCACCTCTCCAATTTAATCACCCAAGCCACATTAGAAACCCTCTTACGAACTCTCGAACTCAATTACACTCGTGAGCCACTTGGACTCGCAATCAGCTCAATATCTCTAGCAAAATCCATGCAAACACCTTCGTCTTCGTCTTGAAAGCCGCACGTTTGTCCCAAAAAATACATACATGGATACACGCACGCGATATCGTGCAAATCGAGGATGAAAGTCAATTACCAAGCGTTACTCTCGAGTTAAAATGGAATAAATCTCGTGGAACGAGTCGAGGCGAGTCGCATTGCTGGAAAGTCGAACGAGCAGCGATAAATATCGCGTCGTGCCTTACCGCCAACGTTTCTCTCCCTTGCTGCAAAGAAAGGTTTACACTTCAAGGTTCCCCGTCCAAGAAAGTATCGACCCCCGACATTCCCCGCGTTATGTGGAACAGGCCAAGACACGGGAAAACAATTTCTTTTTTCTCAATTGCTGGATCCGTGATAACAACGACGATAATATCGATTCGTGGCAGGCAATAGCATCTTTCCTTTCAGAAAAATCGAAAGAAAGAGGAATTCGGCGATGGATTTTAGAAGAAGGAGAAAAGGAAAAACGAATGTCGTGGAAGCTACGGCTCGATGGTTACGTAGAAAGTCCGTTCCGTGATTCTTCCTCCATTGACGATCGTTCAAAGTCGCGGTTTGACGCGGTCATTGCCGGCGGATATACGCGTTTCGTCCGAAACTTCACGCTTTTCTCGGTGGAAAGAAAGTGGCTGAAAATATACGAACGAGAAGAACGGGACGCTTTGATTAAATTTTCAGCCCAAATCCAATTTTTTCTGAAAAAAATCCCCGCAAAACATAAAATCGATGAATAATTACGAGAGTGTGTCCGTATTCCGTGTGTACATGAAATTTTTGAGAAGACAGCGGAGAAAGTCAACGTTTCGAAGAGTCGTTAATCTTTCAACAGACTTCCTCCTTTATCCAAATGTGTTTATCCGCTTTAACGAGAAAACAAGACGAGTCTTTTTTTTTTCTTATCATATTTCATTATTACAACGCACGATGTGTAAATAAACGAAAGGATTACTTTTAACTTTATTGGATACAGGATGCATGGATCAGATACGTACGATTCTTTCACGATTGTGCAATCGACATAATCTTGGCAACGCGTTTAGTTATAAACCGTTCAATTACAGTCCGTGATATTACACTTGTACCTCATAATTTCCATTCTGGTGCAATTGCAACAACCGATTAAATCGAATAATTTTTCGCAAAATCTTTCACAATCGACAAGTTGTTCGACCGCTGTGTTAAGAATTTACGCATTTATTTCGAAAAAGAAAGAAAAAGCAAAGATTAATCGTTAAATAATGAACAAGCTCCGCTTCGAAATGCTATAAAAATCGAATTTTTCATACGAGATTAATAATCGCTTGCAAAATAAAAGAAAACAACTTTTGTAAAAAAAGAAAACGCTCACCGGCATCGGATAGAACTCGTAAATCTTCGCTTTGTACACGTCTCTGGTGAATTTCGGATCGAGATCGTCGTTGTCCAATATCGTTATCCTCACTGTTGTGTTGGTGGTCCTGGCCGGCGCCCCACGATCCTGAAACGCAGACAATCTCATTGTGACCAGAAATTACCTCGCAATATACACGTGTACATATCAAATCTTCATCGATAACGCTCATTCGACCCAAGATTAGATTCCTAATCCTGGCCCAACTTGAAAGAGATTGTAGAGATAAAGAAATGTAATAATCAGACATGTTAATAATTAGACCTCGAATTTGAAGCAATGGTGGACAAATGCGAGGAAAGAACGGTCGCTTACCGTGGCTGCGACGATCAACGTGAACTCGCGGTCGCCGTTGTCGTAGTCCACCGGCTCGCGGAGTATGAGAGCGGTTCTGTGGCCGGATTCGAGCGAAAATTTGCCTTCCTCGTTGCCTTTCACTATCGCATAATGCACGTCGCTGTTCGGCGTGTTCGGTTTGTCTCCGTCCACTGCGTGTATCCCTCGAAATATCGTCACGCCTGTCGAATTTTTGGATAAATCTCGCTTCAGAATTTTTGCGATCAATTACCTAATTATTAAGCTCTCATCGTTCGAACGATCTCACGTCTTTCTCCATTAAAAATCACTATGTCTTGTATATTTGCAAAGGAAATGGAAAATGGAAAATGTATACATATCTCACCGACTGGAGTAAGCTCGTCCACGGTTACGTGATAAGGCGCATCGACAAATTGCGGGGCATGATCGTTTATGTCTTCCACGTAGACCGTCACCGACAGGTGCGACGTAACCTACGAGCAAAAACGTTAAAATGTGCTGCGCGCGCAACAGCTTCGAGCCTCTATCCCTCGCATCTAATATTACACGGCATTCCTCCACTCGATGCTTGTACTTTTCATACTCGATTATTTCTGGTAGCGCGTATCGCGTTATTCGAGATAGGAACGAATCAATTATCGCAGCTGGCCACGAAAAAGGAATTTATACGCGTGCTGTGTCGTTCATTGCAGCGTCTTTTCAAGGATAGGTCAAAGATAAATGTATCTTTAACTGACCGATTTCTTCTCGATATGACAAATCTTCGATTAATTTTCTTGTTCGAACATTTCGAAACGAAGAAAAGAGAAAGAGGAAAGTAAATTTCAGAGAGACGAACAACGATGAAACACGATCAGCACGAGGAACCGTTGTTTTTACGGTATCGTTCGTGTGGTCGATCGAACAGATCCTCTCCTTTTCCACCTGGAGAATCTTTCCCCCCCTCCTCGATTCTATTTAATATCATCGGTCATGCGGAGACGCGTAACAGTATTACTCGAGATTTATTCGTTGAGATTGCATTAACGCATGAAAACGTCCGATCGAGCGATTAAAAAAGGGAGAAAGGGGAGGGGAAAGAGGAGGATCAAACAACGGTACTGCGTACGTACGTTCCTCCAGTTTTATTGCATACTTGTGCAAAACGTTGCGAGCTGGAAGCTCGCCTCTACGATGCTAACGGATTAATTTCGAAAGCGCTTAAGAGAGGATGAAACATATGTTTTTAGCCGGAGTTGCGAAACACGAGGTTTTCGAGCGTTGATTAAAAAGCTAAATGGAAATGCACGTACGCTGCCGCGGAAGTTTACCTTCGGCCTTTTTTCCCTTCGCTGTTAATTCGAAATTAATGCCACGAATCTGAATACACAGTTTGATCGATGCATTCACTTTTTACACATTTCGCGGAGATTGCCCGTTTGATAAATTCTCTCTGATAAAACGTTCTAACAATTTTTCTCTCTCTTTTAGATTCTTCGATTCTTTGCGAGAATGTTTTATGGAGGGGAAAGATTCCATCGTTGAAATGAGAATTTGAAATTTTAATCGATGAACCGACAAAATTGTAACGAACGAAGAAAGATAAGCTCAAAGTATCTATTTAATTTGGAAGGTTTTAGATATTTCATAATTGAAATTAGCAAATCAGTTGCAAGAATTTTAATTACTTTAAAATAACTCGGCAAAACAAGTATTCGCTACATATGATAAAAAAATATCCTCAATAAATCTTTCTAAAGAGAAACATTCTTCTTTATTGCATCATGAATGAATTAAGAAAATTGAACGAGAAGAAAAGTTTACACTTTATTTCCAGTTAATACCTACAGTGTGATCGGATAAATATAAAAGTATCACGTACATATACTTTCCATTATTAGAAGAAAACTCACAGAGTAACATAATTTTGTTCGTAAAATTCTGTAGAAAGTGCACAATTCTTTCCTAAATCTAATATCATACAGATTCAATTTCATTGTCCATCCTTTGCGAACGAATCTAAATAGTAAATAGTACAAAGAATTTTCTTCGAAAAGAAAAATGATGGAATAAAAATTGTAATCAATATCGTAACGGTTTCTTCGATCCGCGGGTTTCCAACGAAATAATTGCATAAACGTTTATTGGCACACGATAGAAATACAAAACCGGTAGCAAGGATTCGTTCGTCCTATCGAAACCGGTGTCTGCACGCTCTAGTTACTCTTGCATGCGAGTTATGAAAAGGAACTAGACCTCTGGGACAAAATAAGAAAATAGCTCTAGGGACATTAAAGATAACTGGAAGAATGGAACGAATCGGATGACTTAAAGTGCACTTGTTTCTTGATAATTATAATATATATTCTCTTTCTATCCATTAATTTTAATCTAAATGATCTAACTCTCGTAGATTATTATCCAATCATTCCTTGTAATCGCACTATCGTTCTAATATACGTTTACAAATTTTTCGAAAAAGATTCGTTCAGGTCAGAGCAATATAATGTACAAATACCGATTAAATTTTACCTTCTGCGTGATTAAATTTTCTCGTGAGATCTCCTTTGAGAGGGTTTGCAGTAAGCAAACTGCCGATCGTTTGTTTATCAAAATTGCACGTTACCTCTTTCCTTCTTTATCGCAATCTCGATGATCCGATTTTATTATAATCGCCAATTTCCCGGATCAAAATTAAAATTAAGCATCCGAGGCATCGGAATAATTTAAATTAATCTCGTGGATCGTAACGAGGCTCGAGGAACCGTGAAAAATAATATTAAAACGATCCATCACTTTCTACAATTTACCAGAGAATCGCCGCCGTCCGAATAATCGCAGACCACGCGGAACTTGAGCAGATTTCTAGGCACCTCCGTGTCCACCAGGTCCTCGAGGGACTGAGCCAGCATCAGAGAGACGTGTGTCTTGTTCGTCTCCTTGTAGGCGAAGAAACGGGCGTCTTCATCCTGCAACGATTAACGAACGCGCCGTCTTTTCATTCGTGATTGGAACCGTCTCTTTGCATTTTTCAAGCTTCTGAGGAGCTTGGAAAAGAAGCAAGTCGGACATTGACAAAGAGGTGAGGCATCTTTCGTTTGCTTATTTATTTGTAATGGATACACGCGTCTATTGTCATGCAAGAGAAATAAATGGACGAGTTGACATTTTAATAGGGAGTATAAGTATATAATTGCGCGCAAGATATTTCTGCAGGATTCATTTCTTGAATATTGAACGTTTCTTTTGAAACGGCTGACAGGATTTCTCTGAATGCGTAAATACGAGGAAAACGAGATTTAATATAATCTAAATTTTTACATTTAATACCCTAAAATTCATAATTTTCAACAGCTTTGTCTGAAATTACAGTGTGAAGCGAAGAAGAAAAATGTCATTCGTGGTTCATACAGTTTTGGATTTATAATCACGAAACAAAGATTAAGAGAAAATATCATACAAATACTCACTTTGTCCACCGGCATTATCGAGATATGACTTCTCGGGTGAGCTTCTAACGATAAGATCTCCGTGCCTCTTGGAAGATTTTCCGGCACCCTGACGAATTTCAAGTACTCCCCTATCGGAAAGAACTGGCATCCTACGAACGTGTACGAATAAATTATTTATAACGCACATTTTGAATCTTTAATCAAAATTAATACGAAGAATGTAGTAACAATTTTGAAAGGGATATTTTATGTAATTTCAAATCGACGAAATTGTTATTACCTCAAAATTACGAAATATTTTATAGATACAATAATACGTACAGATGGAGAAATATCCGTTTCCACGGCTCAAAACTAGATACGAGACCTTAATCGAATACTTTCTAGCAATAATTCCTCAGTCGTACTTTCCCATTTCCTGCCAGTGATTCCTACGAGTTTTACTTTTTCCTCCTCCATCCGTTACCATTTTTTCCCTTTTCCCCCATGGAGAAACCAGATTTTCGCATCGACACATCGATACAGTTTTTACTCGCTCGTATTTAAATTTAATAACAACTCTGTTACTCGCGGCTTCTGAAACAACTCGGGCGAAATATAGGGTCCACTTATGAGTGAAAGGATTGTCGATAGAATTTACACGATTAATTTGGGCGTGAAACGTTATCGCGATTCAAAGCTCAGAGACCGTGGCGGAGACAGGTTCGACACCTTTGCGTTGCCGTTCTTTTTTTAAAAATAACAGTCGTACGAGCGGAAAGATAATTTCGTCTGTGCGAGATAATTCGAGTTTATATTCCACGCAAATTTTTATCGATGGATCGTTTCGAGTTGATCTTACTTTTTATTTATGGAATTTATTTATCGAGTTGATTTAAAAATCGAAAGCGAATCGACTTGGAGGTAAAACGAGTGACAATCGAAAAGTAAGACATTTAAGACGAACAATTCTCTTGTATAATTTACAACATTCGATTATCTATACAAGTAATAATTGATTAATGCTCAATCATAAGACTAGAAGCGTGATGCATATTAAGCAAGCAGCGAGAAAGCAATTGTCGATGTTTACCAATATATTTATAATGTTAATGAGTCGAGGCAATGAAAACTTGTATATCAATCATATATCCTGTGTTTTATCCTGTTTTAAAAAATAAAAATAGAAATATTGACGAATGGAGAAAAAGAAGTTGATACGATGAAAATGACAAAATTACTCTCAACTTTGAAACATCCAACATTCTTTTCTACGTTTATTCTGTTACGAATATCCATAAAAATAATTTCAGAAAACACATTAATCAATTTCTTCTCGATCGATATAGTTTTCAAACTATACGTAAAAAGTAGACGTAAAATATAGATATCCGACGAACGAAGCGAGGCAAACGTGCCTTTCTACATTCTACAATATTATCAGAGTTACGAAACTGGTCTTTTGACACGCGTTGACCAGTGTTGTGCGTGCAGAACGAGTTAAGCAGGAGGTATTTTTCCACCCTTCGATAAAAAAAGGAAAACTCGTCTAACGATTCGATAACTTTTCGCGTACGTGTTTCTCGGAGGATAGAGGCGATGTAACAACGACGTTTTTTCTCGCCGTCGAACAGGAAGCGTTTGAAAAGGTCGTCGTCGCTGACCGTCGTGTAGAAATTCATCCAGTGCAGCGGCCATCTTTGCTGATTTTGCAACCTGGTCTGAGAATGGAAGAATGTCTTGAGAAGATCGAGAATCGCCATAGGCGTTTCTGTTGTAACTTCTTCTTCGTGCGATATCGGATTGAACGTTGTTGTACAACTTTTTGAAAAAAGAATTTGGTCTTGTGAAATATCGAATCTAATATCTTTGCGAATATTTTGAAAAAACAACGAAACAACAGTTCAAAATAACAATAAATTCGAGAATTAATTTATGTAAGAATGAAACAATGTTTAGTTATTTTAATGAATAATTGTTGTTGCTTTAAATATTACATAAAGAAGGAACGTGTGTTAACGTTCTTAAGTCTTAATATCCAACTGTATTCTTATTAAAACATTAAAAATAGAAGAGAATAGAATAACGAGCCATTATTACGTGTGAAATATTCAAATATTGAAAAATCGGATGTGTACTAATCAGGTTAACGACATTCTATATTTCCTTATAGTTTCATTGTCTAACACGTTCCAGTTTTCAAGGATGATAACAACTGTTCCGTAACGATTATGCAAATTATTATTTCATCGATTGAATGCAAATCAATTACAAAGTGTGAAATATGTATGAACACATAGCATAATAAGTAAGTAACTAGTTGGAAAGAAAACGAGTAAAAAGAACTCGATCCATCTCGAATAACAAGGCCAAGTTCTCCTCCACAAAAATTCATATTTCATCCGAAATTTCATTCCTCCTCGTTGATCACGCAGAAGATCGGACAACGATTTACAAAGGTTCTGTATATTCGAGAATTAGAAGTCCAGTTCGAGTAATTAGCTCGTTCCCCGGACTGGACGTAAAACATCGTTTCCGACTGCGAAAAGGAGGGAGAAGATCGGAGGGACGATACACGGTGAAGACGGAGAGGAAGTTCGCCGTGCTAGATCTTATCTCAATTTATTCAGGGCTGCGATCATCGCGTCGATCTACGGAACATTGTCCGGCAATTTCACCGTTTTTCAACCCGGCTCCTTGTTGCACGGAAAGAAACGCTACATAATTGCGTCTGGAAACCTCTTATTATTCCGCGATATAAGATATTTTCCTTGGGGATAACGGGAAAAGGCATTTGAACAGGGGAATTCATCATCGTTAAATCGTCATATTGTAATTTTCACACGGAATATTCCGATTATTGAAGAATATTGAAAAATTGAAGCATCGATTCTACCCAGATTCCTCTGTCTGGAGGCATAGAAAACTCGGTTGTTGTTATTATTATTAACATGGAGCGAATAAACATCGTCTTAATTAAACAATTCGACACGTATGGGTACGCGTAGGCGCCCGAGGCAAGGAGCCGGTGTTTCTCCGTGTTTCTGAAAGCTTAGCAGGTGTCCCCCTTCCCGTTGCAGCCCGCAAAAGGACTTTCACCCGATCGAACGCACGATCCGAAGCCGATAACACGCGAGGCTGGACACGCATCGCGGCCGATCGACGTTCTTTTTCAAGTTTTTCCACTCGCAATTATCTATGTAGGCGAAATGGAAATTCGATCAGCTGAAAAATTCGTGCCGAAACCAAGTTTACTCGAAAAATTCAGCAGAACAAGATCCGTCGCTTTGAGTAACTCGTTCCTGAAAAGCGGTCGCCATCAATCGCCGCCCTCGACGAGGATCGAATTACATTTGTTACGGAGGAAGGGAATCGTCGCTCGATTCTTTTCATCGATCATCCGGATAAAGTTCCGCATAATCCGCCGGAAATTCCGCCCACGGTGAAATCACTCGGAGGATCTTAAATAGACAGGGGAGGCTGTCAAAGAAAATCCTTGGCAAATTCTTCCCTTTTTCGCGCCACGTTTTTGTCTCTCTCTCTTTTTTGTCTGCCACGAGGAGATTCGAGGAGAATTACTTTTCAGAAGAAACGTCAGACGAATTCTTGCCTGGATGTGACAATAGGTGCGCGCCACGTGTTACAGGATTCTTCAAAGATTCTTCGAGGAATACGATTTTCACGTAGATAAGAATCACTTGCTTGTACAGTTCGATCTAAATTTCGATCTCAAACCGAGGAGAACGGAATGGAATTTTCTACATCTGTATAAAAACGGTTTGAAATTATCATCGTCGATATTTGGAACAATGTATCGCAATAATAAATATCGAAAACGCATCAATTATCCGGGACAAAACAATATTCTCGGATATGGGGGACAATTTAAATTTAGTACTGGCACAAATAAATACATATATATATATAAAGTAACGACTGAAAGACTTATCAGGACCTATTTTAAACCTATTTTATATCGATACTCGAAAAACGAGGTTACCCAAGAGGTGATACATCTCAAATGACACGCCAATATTTATAAGAAATCCGATCTGTTAGAATAATTAAAAACATTTCGAAAATAGAATCGAACCAATCCATACGCGACCTATACGATCCTCGAGCGCTTCCTAAACAAATATACTTCACGAATCTGTGCAAAATCAACGTTAGACGAATAATTAACAAAAAGGGGAAAAGAAAATTCGAAAATCGAAATTCCCTCCTTAATTTTGCAACGGCGTCGAAACGCTTCGAGCGGCTCTGCTACAATTTCTGAAACCGATGATGATGGTACGACGCGTTACGATTACGTAACGGGCTCGGGTGCAACCATTTGCACACAGGCGAAGCTTCGTTTCGGGCGGAAGTGGGACAAGGTCGGTCGGCTTTTTCCATCGACGCGGCCGTACATCGCCTTCGAGACGCTGTTCTTCGAGGGCTGGCCGCCATCGCTCTCGTTTCGATTATTATCCCGGATCGAGATAGAATGGGGGTGGAAAAAACGCGCGGTTCGAGGATTATGGCTGATGGACGAGGACGAGGGCGGTTTTTGTCCCGATTGGGTGCTTGTTGTTCCATCGTTTTGCGAGAATAGAGTATATATATATATGTGCATACTTTTTTGCAGGGAAGATGTATTATTTGGGATAAGATGGATAGGAAAATGAAAGGAAGTTTAACCCTAGTTGGAAAAAATATAAATCATTCTTATATTTTTTAAAACATTTTTGCGGAAACTCAGATTTACAACTTTCGAGTGATCGTTTAAGAGAATCGTTGTATCGAGAAATATGGATGTTTTATTGAAAAGTATATTGTATTATCATCTGTACAAATTGTAGATCCTTCAAGTTGAGATTTTTCTCAGATGTGTGTTACAAATTAATTGTACGTCATCGAAATACAACGATTTATTACAACTTAATAATTTCTAAAAAACGAAGATCAATATTAATTTCGAATCGTAGTTTAGGTTAGCCGAGATTTTCACAAACGATTAGCCTCCAATCTTCCAAAGGTGAATCCCTAATGAAGTGTACCAACGTTTAAGTAGTTCCATCGGTCTGCATTACATACATTACATTACATCCCTCGTCTTCCACCCTTCGAGAACGTCCCCATTAATCTGGGGATGAAAAAGGAGTTTGAAATTCCAGAGGCAAAAACAATCGAACAACAACCTCGATACATTATTTGGTAGCTTCTCGAGAAATGAGACAGATTTTCGAATGACACCTTGTTATGAATCATATTTGTAAGGATACGAATAAAAATTGAAAGAAATTATCTATCAAGTTACATATATATATATATTCAAAATTTCACGAAATACGTTCTTTATTATTCGGGAATATGTGTTTTTAGAGAGGTTGAATTTTTTTTTTTTTTTTTTGGACATTGTACGAGCACGACCTTAGTATACGAAGGAGATATGAATACGCCGTGAAAATAATTAAAAGCAGCGAGGTGAAGAGCAAGAAGAAACGAACACACTAAGAAAAGTAGGAAACTTTTACTTTTGGAGAGCTGTCAAAGAGATTACTTCCAAAGGCCGGGGAAGGAAATAATGTATCAAACAAAAGTACGTCTCACTGAATTTCGAATCAAAACTTACGACGAGATGACATTGAAGCCATCGTTATTATCAGAAAAATGAACAGGGGAGGGGAAAAATATGGAACGATGTTAACAATTGTTTGATCAAACTTTGCCATGGCCACAATCCTCCTCGAAATAATTTAAAAAATTATTTCTGTAACGAAATCTTTCATCGTTCAATATTTACACGTTTCGTGATCGATAAAACGGAATCGACAAAGAATCACGAGGGATGGAACGAAAGAAATGGAAGAGATTATTTTAAATGTAAAGTATCGATCCCTCAAAATTTATTCCATTTATAATATCTCGAACTTATATAAACGAGGCTTATTAAATCTCTTCCTTTCCTCTTTTACTTCTTTAAGTCGACGTGTGGGTAATTAATCGTAGGAAATGAAAGTGAACTACTAAATTATAACGCGATATTTATACTTTAAAATGAATATGAATATTGCGTAACAAGCATTATTATCCTATTCCTTCGTTAATACTAATCTAGTTCAGATTTTAAATTAAAATCGAGTAGGCTAGCTCGAGTATCGATTTAATTAACGCACTCGGCAGAGGCATAGGCGAAGGTTCATTAACGAGCAACAAATTGCACTTTGAATACGAGCCAGGCCTCGATCTCACGATCTGAAATCGTAACGATGGGAATCAACGGTTTATCTTCGCAACAGGGTCTCTCTTTATCTCGAGTGTCACACGCGATACTGGGTCAGAAAAAAAATAATAATAATAATAATAATATCTAGGCCAAAGCTATCACTGCTCTGCGAGTAATTGAATATCGAATGACCTTCGATGACCATTCAATTCGAATTAAATTTTGCATCTATTACATTTATTTTTAATAAATGAATTTCGAAAAAATTCGAAGCACTTTGAATTCAAGTACCAGCAAACTTTCATTTTCTGGATGTATCCCAAATAATATTCGAAATCGAGCATCGACAGAAATCGATCATAATTATAATTTAATTCAATTATTCAGATAAAGAGATTATTTGTTTCTTAAAGAGAAAAAATATTGTTTCTTAGAGAGAGAGAGAGGGAATTGCGTGATAAAAGTTTGCGATTGTAGATTTTTGAGGAAACTTGGTCGTGGCGAGCAAGAGCGTCGATAAAATCCGATAAAAAGATGGTCGAGAAGTAAATTATGGTTGAAATGGTGCGACGAATCTGTTGAATTAAATATCGTGTGTCGAAAACAATACGAGTTTTATTTCTAGCTTTTACACGCTATTACGCTCACATCGACTGTCCTTAAAAGCGTTTGAAATAGCCATCGTGAAATAAAATTTGATTCAATCTCGAATATCTTGTATCGATCAATTTCTCGATTCTACTTTAATGATTTTTCGAATTTCTACATCTATTTTTCCCTTAATCCCTTTAACAATAATTCAATTAATTTATTAATCGCTATAAAATATGAATAATAAAATTCCACAAATTAATATTTCGATTAAACTATCTAAATAAATAAAATAAAATATTCAACCATTATTAATACAACTTCACTTACTAAATTTAAATATACTGATGATGCTACATTTCAACAACATATCACGATAAATTTCCTTGCACTTATAAATAACACGATGAAAAACTTAAAAACTAGCAAGCTGTTGAACGTACCTGCAGCAAAATGAAGGTGACCAAACAGTGCCAAGAACGTCGCCAAAGCGGACCAAAGAGCCAACGTTTGCCCTGATCCCCTCATGTTCGGTCCTCTTCTTCTTCTTCTTCTTCACCACGATCACAGTTTATCCTCGTACATTTCTGCAAATTATTCACGATGAATCGTCAATCGGTGCGCACTTTTGAACGCGTCGTGACTCCGCATCTTATGACGCTCGACACGCGCACAAGAAAGGTAGGTTGCAATTCAAGAATCTTTTGTTCTGAAGAGGGGAATTGGATGCTCCATGGAGGCTAGCGGAAAGGAGTAGCAACGCTCGTACGGCAAGACCGTATCCGCTAAGTTGTTTCTCTGAATTATCAAGTCTGGCGCGGATGAATGACATTGCTGCCATCTCGTAAAATGGCTGACATTATATACTCAGTATAACGTTCGATAATCGCGTTGAATGCAACGTTGGAAGATGATTATTTTGTACTTTTTGCGTGCCAATGGGAGAAAGAAAATAATAATACGTTAATCGGAGCGTTAATTGGGATAAAAGGAATCGAATATGTGAATTGGATTAACTCTAAGACTTTTGAAGAACAGTAGAAGACAAGACTAATCGAAGTAGATAGAATGCAATGAGAGTGAGAAAGATTTTAAAATGCTTTTAATTTAACGAGTATTTTTTCCATACCAACTTTCTCCAAGCTCTTAAAATTTTAGTTTTCAAGTGGAGGGGGAACAGAAAATACGTAATGTAACCTAGGCCAGAAGCAACAAACGTCGTAACAACGTCGAGAGGGAAGCGGCGGCGGCGGCGGCTCGTTCGCCGTGCAATTAAGTTCAAGTTAAAGAGAAAGCAACGGCGTAATACGATTCACGTGTAATTGTTCCCGCGGTGAAATTGTGTAAATTGGACACGGGCCATTGTGAAATGGCGCGTCACTGGAAAATATCGACGGGATGAATGAATGGGAATGAAATCGAGATTGACGGGAAATAACGTACTCGAATCGAATTTGTGCGAATGGATTTACGTGAGAAGATATCATTTGCGTAAAAGGGTTTTCGAACGATCCGAGTACACTCTCCCGTTATATTCTAAGATTGGATAAAGGAAGGAAATAATTATTCGATTTATCAGATTTGAAAAACATTAAACTGGATTTGAATTTATATTTGAATTGCTGTTGTGAACGTGGGATGGTGTATTTGCCTCTCGAAAGGGGAAAAAAGGTCCCTTTTCATAAATGAAAAAATTTTTATACGGATAATTAATTGAACATTCAATCCACGATATAGTATAATTTTCTTTTTCACATTTTTAAATTATTGATATAGTTACATGACTTTAAAGTAACCAATCTCCGAATCACTGAAAGATAAAATTATTGTTTAGAATCTTGATATTTTTTTAATCTCATTAATTTTTAATCCAAGTATATTTTGTATATTTATTACCTCATATTTTGAATAATTTATTTATAAATAATCTTAAAATACAAATTTTATTAATTATCTTATAAGTTTGCAAATATAATATCCAAGAACACAAAAAGAATTAGAATTTGAGAGGCAAATTGCGGCATTTCATGCGACAACTCTTTATCTATGCTAGATTTCCTAATCTTCGATTAATAACAGCAAAGTATTGATTAGGTTTCTTTATTTTTTTACTGGACTTTTACTTTATGCGCAAAATCATCTCGAGTCGATATTTGAGAAAACAAAATCAATTTGAGAACGATCTCTAAAGATCCATTTCTTGCAACAGAGTTGATATCCATTGACAAGTTCTTTCAGAAATTTCGATTATATAATCGGATTCAAGACAAGTTTGTTTTCCTGATTCAGAAGATTGGTGGATAGTGACAATGGCATAGGAAGAATGTTTAAGAGCACGAATTATCAGTGTGCGAATCTGTGTCGACGTTTTTGCACGCGACGATTTCACTTTCGACTCATGCTAGTGACCGTAACTCGAACAAATTGGCATTACGAGAATCGAGACTGTCAATCAACTCGATACAAACTCGGCGGAGGATCTCGGAATGGATCGAGAACTTTTTTTCTTTTTTTTTTCATCAACTAGACGAATTTCCTATTCCCGATGAAATAAATTTCTTCTTCTTCTTTCTCTTCTGACACGAAAGTATGGAAAATTGACGAGACGTGAAAATTATTCATTAACAATTAAACTCGTTAATCCAAAATTAGGAAACTTAACTTTGGTAATTGGAACGCGTATCGTTATAAAGTAGCAAATAATCGTTAAACGATTTATTATCGTGTACTTAACAACTTCCTTCCTCTTCTCGCATAAATTATTCGAAAGTCACGTTAGTTTGACACATAATACGTATGCAAATACTTGGCTATTAATTATCGTATGCTCCGAATAAATTTAATTCGATCATCTCGTTGAATTGAAATTGTTAATACGAAGTATATAATTCCTCGAATTTTGGTATTCAAGAATTGGCGCAACGTCCTCGTTTCGATCGAAAAAAATTTCACCTGGTTATAATTGTGCCGGAGAAGATAAAATTTTTACTTTAACGAGTCACGTACAATTTTTTTTAATGACAATATCGTAAGAAGAGATTATTTATAGAAATTTACCCTTAATTATATCGAATATAGCGCGATAAAGAGATACTTTCTTCTAAACAAGTATCTTTAACGATTTAATTTTAATTGCAGTAATTTGTCATTAGTTTTGACATTTATAAATTATAAAGACTGACAATAATTGAGCGCTAAATTATAATTACTCGAACTTGGATGACACTTCCACGTGCTTGGAAGAAAGTAATAGAGTAGAAAAATGGAACGACATAAATATCTAAAAAAAAGAAAAAAAAAATATGAATAGTGAAAGTAGAATTGGAGAATGTTTCTGAACGTTTCTGAACCAGTCAATTGTAATATATATAATAAAAATGTGGAATGATTGATAAAGCTTCAGCCTCATTTTTCTATCAAAATTATTTATTTTAGTCCTTACGATCAAAAAGGAAAATTAAGTAAGAACTTTTCGTTTATTATTTATAATCTTATATCTCAATTCATTTCCATAATATTTCTTGAATTTCCATTATAAAAAATATATAATTTTAAGTGTAATTCGATTCACACTGAATTTAAAATTTTTCTGGAATTTTCTTCGATTAAAAATTCTCGACTTTCGATCGTCCAATCGTCGAGAAACGATACTCGTGTGCAATAACAGTACCGTGCGCACGTATCCGTTATGCTAATGCATGAGCCATGGGTCACGAAGCTTGACCTTGATGAAGCTTAGATCTAGGAGAACTCGCGGAAGAGCGAAACAGCGCTCTTCTCAGACAGAGGAACGGAAACAAGAGTCAAACTTGGGCATAGGTGAAACAACAAACCTACTTTTTAGAGATCGGATGAAAGCCGGGATGAATTTCCAAGGACGCTGCTTTCTCGGGGAAGAGGACGATCGAAACATCTTACTCTCAGATTTTCCACCCCTTCCGTACGAGGAAAAGTAAAATTTACAAATTTCTTTAAGTCGAATCGCGATCCCAATAATACGATTTCATTCGGAATACTTTGATATATTGAAACAAAGAAATAAAGTCGTCTCGCAAAGGTTTCGTTACACCGAATGATGGAGAATCATTAAATTAGGAGAGATTGTGAGGACGAGCAGGCAATTGGAAACGTTTAAAGAGGATTTCCTCGATTGTTATCTCCTATTATTGTCGTTTCATAGAGAAAAGAAAAGTAAGAAAGAACGAATATGATCCGGAAAAGGAGGAAGGAGGATCTACTTTGGACCGATAGATTTATCCAGGTAGGTGTTCCTTTGTAACGAGACAATGAAAGTGTCTGAATGATTCTTTACAACCTACAAATAGGGAGAGACTTTTCCCCTGAAAATTCTTTCGATTCTTTCTTTCTATTCCACGAAGATTGAAAATTCCGTTAAAAAAAATTGAATCCCAAATAATATGTCTTTGTCTTTCCTCCTCGAAGCAATTCAGAAATTAAGAATCGACAATCAAAAATATATACAAATTATAAATTTCAAAAAATACAAAGAAATGATACTCGACGACCATTAAACCCGCTCGATTGATTTAATACGAATTTAAGTCGAGCCAAATATTGCTCGAATAGGAATAGAGCGTAAAACTTGCTACGTGAATCAGCCCCGTCGCGGGATGGAAATGACCCGTGGCTTCCGTGTGTGGCGGCCGCACGACTCGTGGATCCAGGCAAAACCGCGAAGGAAGCGCTTAATAAGAACGGCGTAACGATACTTCCGCTCCACGCTTCCAACGGCGAAACTTTCGCTCAATTACGTGTCTCGTGTTGCGCGAGTGAACGGTGTCCATGTTAATGGCGCGCGTTTCGAACGTTTTATCGGCCAGAACCGGACCACCAGGCGAATAACTGCGGTTATAGAGAGGCCTTGCGAAAGATCGAAAGATAAATATCATGTTTCGCGTTAGTTAATACGTCCTTGCTAGAAAATTCTTTTTCCTTCTCTCGCGATAAAATATTGAATTGATTCGATGCTCTCTTCGTTTCGACGACAGAGTTTCTCCGATAATGAAGAGATACGATAAATTTGTTACATTTGTAAATGCGAATAATGATTCGTTGAACGGTATTGCGATTGTTACTTACGAAATATCATTAGAATCAACTTTCATCCACTTTCTGTCCACTTTGCTTATTTTCTAATTCGTTATTCAAATTACATGTATCTACACGTTGGAGCGAGTTAATTCTCGAGCAATTACTCGAATGAAGTTCTCCTTCGATGAATCATTTGAAACCTTTCATTCGCTACCCACGATCGCATATAGAAAATATATGAAAACAACAACGGTTCATTTTCACCGATATCCTTTCGTTTCTTAAAACCGTACTTCTAGTTGTAAAACAGCAACGTTTTCTGCCCAAAAGTACAACTATATCCTCGCTGATAACTTTTTCACACTTGTCACATAAAAGCAACAAGTGGAACACGAACATGCCGAACAACAAATTTTGATCAAATATAGATTAATGTATACCGACCTTTCGAGGGATCAAACTCCTCCGTCGTCGTGTCTTCAATAACGCAAAGCGCAGTGGAAGAAGCGGCGCGGGCAACGACTCTTCTTGCAACAACACAACAACAACAACAACAACAACAGGTACTGCAGGGACACCTCTTATCGACACTTGTTACCGGAATGAGGCGGCCCGGGCGCGCTATCAAACAAATAAAGAATCCGGACGACAAAATTGGCGACGAATCAAACCCGCCGCGCCCCACCACTCCTCCTCGGCCAGGAACCAGAAAAACTTTCGCCCCGAGTTTCGCGTTTCACGTTTCACCGGTGACTGGCATTGGCCACGATCGTACGCCGGCCGTCGTACCGCGTCCACCACTTTCGGCCCACGAGGTTTCCCCACGGAGGCGGCTAAGCCAGGACTTTCGAGTCGAAGCAAGGATTCGCGACAACAACAATAACAATAACAACAACACGAGCCAGGGAACGCCTAGGTCGCGCGTGTATCGCTCACCACTCCCCCCTCCTCCACTTTTTTTACGCACGGACCTTACGATCGTCGTCCTTTCGCTTTCAGCGCGGACACCGACCGAGTTCGGATGTACGTACGAGCGTGGTTAATGGTGTTTGATAAATTGCGCGATAGGAATCGTGTTTACCTTTGGATCGAGATCAGTTATTTTGGAAGGAGAACGAAGGAGTGAATATCTCTGTGTGTATTATATACACGTTTGGTGAGAAAGTATAAGGAGTTAAAGTAGACGTAATGCAATTTTCTGAACGAAATGTGAATATGAAATGTATGATTTAAAAGGCGGAAGAGATATGATCACGAATTGTAACAAATTTGGCTGGTTTCGTCTGAAAAAGCCTGTTTCAAAGGGGAATTTCGTATAATACCGTTCATTAAGTCTAATCACGATAACAATCGCGCTCATAAAACGTTGTTCCTTAACTCCTTACCATTCTAACCTAAAAACTTAAAAGATAGTTATGCCGATTACTCGAGATCTTTGGATAAAATTGTTTACAATGGATACGTTCGAGGAGAGATGTTTGAAATAAAAATTATGTTAACGATGAGCATACACTTTCTACTCTTTTGATCGTATTTTCTTCAAAGTTTATTCTCACAATTTTCCCACTTCTTTTCGTCGAAAGCAAGCACGGCTATCTCTTTCAATAGGATTTCTATCGTGGAAATCAAAAATTCTGTCTAACTATCGCAAGGACACGCGCGCTGGTTCGCAATGAACGCGATACGTGTGGAAAATTTCAAGTTTACATCGTAATCCAATGCAACGAATAAGATTTCTCAGACTTTCAGGGCCAAGGTTTTCACTGGATTTTCGCACAGATGGATACATTCTTTTTAAACGCGGTATTACGGTAAAGGAAATATGTCCCATCGAAGAAGAAAATATCTTTTGAGATTATTCGTTAAAATTATCGCATCGACGTTGTATTTTTAAAACCATATTCGAGATTCTCGTAAATAATGCGTCCAATCGAAAGAATTGCAGGGACAATATCGTGATGGGAATTTTTGCATTGGTAAGAACCTTTCAAGGTAATCGATCGAATTAAGCGCGGAAAAGTGAGCGGTATCGTGGACAGAATTATGCAAATAAGCAGAGAATTGTAATGCGCTATTGTTTTTGCACAACAGGGCGGACAGAAACTCTGGAATAATAATAACGAGACCGCAGGAACGAGATCGTTAACGAAGAGAAAATGTTCGTTTCCACGATAGATAAGAAAAACGATTTATCGATCGGCACAAAATTATAGAAAAACTGTGCTCCCCTTATTAGATTAGAGTTGATTAACTTTGGACGAACGAAAGAGCACGAGATGAAAAGATTGAATGTAAATAGTGTAAAATGTGATTATAATTTTTAAGCTCTCACAAATTCTCAATTTCCATTTTCAATTTTTTTAAAAATCCTTCCTATTATCCTATTATCCTTCAACTTTCAAATATTTCAATAACATCGAATTGGAAATAAAGAGTTTACCCAACATCGATATTAACATCCCACGAGTAAACTCTACTTCGAACGACCCCAATCATTTTAATAATCAAACAATTCGCTAAACTGATGAATATTTACCTGTTATTCAACTTCGTGAACTTAATCTCCTCTATCAAAGCGTTGTACGTATAAATAAAAATATATATTTGTATTGCTATTCGCTTCCTCCAAGAGATGTCTGGAAACGAATCACGATTCCAAACTCATTCGTCCCCACAAATATGCGAGAACGAGCTCATATTTTAAATTTATCGAGTGCCACATTCTCCTGTCCACATAACTCTATTCCGATTTACCACACCACTGTTATGGGTAACAAATACAAACACGGATATTCGCGCACTCCCCTTACGTGCTTCCGATCACGCTATCTACTTCAAAACGATATCTCCCGGAATATATCATTCGAGTTCGAGTAAACGAGTGATCAACAACAATTTTACCAAACCGTTACTCGATCCTTTACAACAACTTCCTTCCAGGAAGGAAACAAGTGTTTCGAGCTTGACAACTTTGTTTCGAAGCGGTTAATTTAATTACGCGTGTTTAACTGTTTTCCCTCCTCCTCCTCCCCGATGATGCTCTCCGCGATGTTTGCAGAAAGTTTGCTGGGATCTATTGGAATACTGATTTGATTCATAGTTTAATCGAGATGGGATACAGCTAGCAAAACCATCGTTCGAATTTATTCATTAGCAAGGAGAGCTTTTCACGATTGATCGAAACGGTTTCACCATTGACATTTACGTGACATTACGTATCTGTCGCTGACTAAGGATGGCGAATCTTCGATAGCGTCCCCGTTTTGTTTTCAAATGTGTGTAAATTATTATTTTTTTTTTTTTTTTGCGAATCTTTGAATAGAGATTCAAAGTTAAAATGTTTATTATTTCTTTTGCGTTGTTTTGTATCGTCTTCTTTTTACCTCTTCGGAAATTTAGATCGTTCTCCGCGAAATTTCGTAAGAGAATTTAATAAATCGACGCGTTTCGCTTCTTCTATCGATCTTTGTTCATTTTTTGTTTACGAAGAATAAAGAATTTATTTTCGATTATTAGTAGAAATTGAAACTATCTTAAAAATTATAATTTCTGGAATATTAGCTCGTAGAAAGCTTAGGCAATAAAGTTGCCTTACACGAAAAAAAAAGAATCTTGAAATAAAAACAATTGAATAGAATTTGGAAGGTAAAAGAAAGGCGTTTAAAAGCGTTCGGCACAATAAGACTGCACCACTGAGAGTAATCCACCGAGAGTGTTGATTCGCAAAAGGTGAAGTCCCAGAAGCGTCTTCTAAGCACTTTCTAAAAGTTTGTTCTAAAAACGTTTCAAGAACTTTCTCTGATTCTATGCTCTTGTAGAAATAAATTGTTGTAATGTCCAATAAAGAGCAAACCGCAAGAATGTTCAACACCGTACACAGGAAATATAAGTTGAAACAGTTTCAGAGTCGTTTCGTTTCAACATAATAACCTATCACGATTTTGTAATTTTATAATCGTTACTTTAACTGCAATCGGTAAATAAAATTGCAATTAGTAGACAGGATGTATTCGAATTTTTAAAAGTGATAATAATTGAAAATAATTTTAAACGATAATTTCCACGGCGAATCGCGATAAAATTAAAATTATTTATTTCTGTACAAATACATATATATATATATAATCGTACGATTATTCACACTGTGATTAGATTCTTGCATAAATACTTTTCTAAAAAACGAGTAAACATTCAATTTTAATCATAATCGAAACAACTCGTGACGAATTACATCGAAAACAAACAATGTGTATAGAATAATCAAGAAACATCTAAATTAAACTCTCCTTAAATCGCAACCCTTGCCACCCTGTGTTTCCTCGACAATCCTGTCCCCGTTAATCTTTCTTCGCGTTCCAATTTCCTCTTCGAATCCTAATCTCGTTAGTCTGAAAAAGGATTGAACGTTACTGGTGGAAAAAATGCAGAAGTAATGCTCGTTATCCGTCCTTTCGACGCGTGTCGATTATTATTACGCGGAAACGCAGAGCGTGAATGTTGGCCGGAAGGAGGTCAAGAGTCTTTTGCATCGTCGTTACGGTTCGATCCGTGTGAAGCAATGGAAGAAGGATCGAAGAAGAATTCCAGTTGATTGAAAAGTTTCGTCCATTTTTCTTTTGGACTCGAGGAAATTTTTGCGAGAGAAGAAGATAAAGTGAAAGTTGTCAAAGGGGGTGTAAAAATATTTATATCTGAACGAACGAATTTCGAAATAGAGATAGGAGGGCCGAGGTTTTATCTCCGCTTTCGATCGAGAATTTTCACTTTCGAGGAACACTTCCGTCTGAAAGTAATCCACACGCTTGATTGCTTGGAATTTTTTTTTTTTTGGGTCACAAATCGCTTTGAATACGTATGAAATACTTTCGTGGATTAAAAGAAAACAAAGGAATTTTTTAACTAGGAGAATTTTTCTTGAAATTAAATTAAAAGAAAATGGATCGAATGTTCCATTTTGAAATTGAGAAAGAATAGTTTCTGAAATAGATATTATCACGAATCTTTGATAAACGCAATATGTTAACGATTGAAAAAAGAAATTCGATGAAAAGAAACTAGATACAATACATTCGAAACTTTCTTACATCGTTGTAAAAGTAAATAGATGTTCGATATAATACTTTAGTCGTATTAAAATATCGCGTCTCGTTGTACTGCATCTATTGACGTAGAGTCTCTTTTGTCGCGGAGTTCCAAAAGAAATTCTACTCTTTTCGTTGCGATAAAGTGAATCGTATCTTCCACGATCCACCATAATTTTAAAATATCACAATTGCGACAATCTCTAACTCGATTCAAACGTGGATATTCTCGTGGCGAATAACAATTCGACGGAGCAAAATTTCTTTCAAAAGGACCTGAAAAGAGACGCGTCGGTGATTATTTTCTTCGCGATAAGGATATAAAAATTCCATCGATATTAAATAATCCAAAGAAAAGAAAAAAGTTAATTTCACGTTTTTCAACAACGTCCCGCGTGCAAATTTATTTATCTCTCCATCTGTGTCTTTCGCTTTAACATTTTCAATTATATCAGCTGGGATAAACGATTATAGGCCGTTCGTGTCTTGGAAAAGAACACGGTCGATGAAAACAATGGGACGCCTAACATTCTTATCCATGGTCTGTGGCCATCAGGGGCGGTAATTACTTTTATCCAAGCTCACCCTGCCCGAGATAACTTGCCGTTTCGCGGTCACTTTTACCGGACCATTAAATTCTCCACGCGTCCTCGACGAGGCGGGCATACATCGGCCCACCATTTTGCATTCGATACGCGTAAAGTGTATTTACTCTCACGTTTCAGAGATCATTTTCAATTCCGATCAAGGCTAGGATATATATATATATATATATATAGAAATTGCCATTATTCTCATCGGGATCCATTTCAATAAATAATTTATACACGAAAAATTATTTGGTTCAATTCTGCGCGATCTCTGGTGGAAATCTTTTTCGAACAAATTTTTTAATCGTTTCAAGAGAATCGTATATGATCTTCGTTATTAAGAAAATTTCTTTTTTCGGTGAAAAATCTCTTGAGAGAGTAAAATAGACATTTCCATTACAATTTCGCAAAAAAGTATGCATCTTAAAATATCTCAGGTAAACCTATAATACTAAATTTAAAAAAAAATTCGTCCACTTCTTATATATCTTTCCAATATTTAATTTCTAAAAATGAATAAAAAATCATCGCCCAGATATCTATTAATATAAAATTGCCCTTTCGTTCGAAGAAAGATAATTTTGGAACCCGAAGTCGCATCGTGCCGAATGAAAATGGATTTTAAAGAGCAATGTTCTGCACTTCAAACCATCACCGACAAGTTATAAGTAGCCCATCAAACTTCAAAGATACACGGCTTCAAAGTTGTCCGAATTTTTAAAATAAAAAATTAAAAATTGTTCTTTCGTTTGAACGACTATAATTTTGAAACCAGTGAACGGATTTCGACGAACGAAAAAGCATTTTAAAGAGCAATGTTCTGCGCTTCCAACGATCACCAAAAAGTTATAGGTATCCCTACAAACTTCGAAGATACAGCGCTTCAAAGTTGTTCGAATTTTTCTTGTGAAAAACTAAAAATTACCTCTTCGTTTGAACGACTATAATTTTGAAACCAGTGAACGGATTTCGACGAACGAAAAAGCATTTTAAAGAACGATGTTCTGCGCTTCCAACAACCCCCTAAAAATCATAGATATCGCTATTAACTTCGAAGACACACCCCTTCAAAATTGTCAAATTTTTAAAGTAAAAATTAAAAATTGTCGAAAGCAAAAGTCGCATCGTGAGATCTCTTTCAAACTGTCGCATTACAAGATATATCTACACGTGGAGGAAAGAGTGGATTTACATTTTGGCAAACGATTCTCCAAAGAGATTAATCGTTAATCCAAGGGAATTAATCTCCCCTCCTTTGAACGCATCGTTGATCGCGAGCCATCGATCCTTCCCTCCCCGTCCCTCGCGATAGCCCTCGAAATAAGCTTCGAATCGATCGGACCAACGAATTTAGACAAGCCGGTCCAACCAGCCGTTTGTCGATAGAACCGAACGTGTCCGCGAATTCGTTTCCGCGTGGAGAGGAGCAGCGGTATCAACTGGATCACGGCAGAAAAGGGAAAAGCCAGGGATGGATTTCATCGATCTCGCTACACTTTCCATAGAAATCTCGCCACGGGAATACATATGAGGACACTTTTCCCTTTTCGCTTTTTCTCCTCCTTCCCGGTTTTTCGCATTTCGCTTTATGCATGCGACCTACGTTCCTCGCGTATCAATTCAACGATCGATGGTATTCCCATCGTTCAAACTTCTCTTTTCCTCCCCGTGAAAGTTTCCCTTCCCCGATTAATTTTCCTTAGCTGGAGAACAACTGGCGCCGACAAAGGAAATCGTCCAATCAAGTTTCGTTAAATTGGATTGTCGCATTGGATTTCTGAAGGATAATATTTATATAGGAAAATTTTTAAAAAGCGAGCTGCAATTTGCGGAAAAGGAAAAAAAGAAACAAAGTTACCCCACAAGATATTCGTCTCCTCAATTTTCCATCGCTTTTGACGAATCATTGGCTTCGAATATCTTATGCAAATCGCTTGGCACGCGTCTCGCACACCGGTTATTCAACGTTCCAAAATTTAAATGGCTTGGCACGGGTACATTGGCGTAATAATATCCCGTTCCCAATTAACAACAACGGCTAAAGCACGCACAATTTTTCTTACTCGACGATCTTTATATAAAATTTTCCCCTTGCTAATAACTCGAACCAGTTCTCGTTTTAAAAATTTCGCGCGACCCGATATCGGGTCGCGACCTATAGAGACGTTGATCCAAATTAATTTCCAATTACCAAGACGACGGAATCCCACTTATTATTTTTATCAATCCACCGCCACCGAATCGGGATCGTCGTGAAAAAAAGTCATAACGAACCAAGCAAAGCTTTAATTGTAACAACTCTACGCCTTTTCTCGAGAGATGCCTCGATTCGCCGATAAATTCAGATTGCGCGGTCATAATAACACGGCGGAAACTTTCGTTCTCGAGTTTATCGCTTATTAAGGTCGAAAAAGATGGGCGATTCAATCTCCTTCCGATTATCTTAATTAATTAAGAATACATAAACGGTTGAAAATGACAACTGGATGAATTTTATTCTTAACCTTTGATTGATCGCCTAAAGGAGCAAGTAAAATTTCGATTCGATGCAGGGAGGTGTTAATTTCTCGAGACGAAGTTAGTCGTTCGCCTCTCTCCTCTTAAATCGTTCCATCGTGGGCACAATGCTACGCTGTCGACCTTGCCCTTCTTCTCCCCTCCCAACTCGAGTTTGTGCACTTGTCTCGTGCCGGACGACGCTGTAATACGCGTAATGTCCACTTAGACACGGTCACGTTGCAAGAAAGGGTAAGGTAAATTCGTAATTACCAAGGGGGAGGCGGAAACGGCCCGAGAGTTTCCACCCAGTTGCCTTTTAGCTTCATAGAAGGGGTGAATCTTGGATAATGCCGGATTAAAGTATAAGGAGAAGGCACTGTCGTGGCTCGGTATTCCTTTTTCGTTACTTTATTGTCGTTCGTTCTTACGATTTGTATCAATGACATTCGTTGAAAATCGGTTCGACGTGTCTTTTCTTTTACTCGAGATAGAACGCGTCTGCCAATTAACAAAGTTTCATCAAAACCTCGCCCCAGCTATCGCAACTTTCATCAAAAAAGCGCGCACATTCCATCCGGGCGTTCTTTTCCAGTCCTTCAGCTTCTTCCGTATAACCGAAAAGAAAAAGGAGGGGGGAAAACCAATCTCTTCCTCCTCCACTTTCATTTCCTTCCCATATGAAATTGCGAATCACGGGCGCAGCGTCATTGCGTGTCCTCTCTCTCTCTCTCTGAAATGACATTCGGTTAGCACGAGGGCAAAAGAAATCGGAGGATAAAGCACTTTCCTCCTCCTCCGATTTACCAGAGATCGCGAGACAGCTTCCGTGTACGGCCAAGTCGGCCATATGCTTCCCCTGATATCTGCCTCAACCCTCTTTGGATCCTTTCGAAACTTGAATTCAAACTTTCTTTCTGAAGATTACTTCGAAAATTTTGATATATATATACTGATGAGCGATAAGTGACTTTTGATTGTTCAAAACTCGGAGGAGGAGAACCGCATAATACGACTTGACACGATTCGAAACGAGCATCGTCAACCTCGAAATGAACTCGAAAGCTTCGTATTAAACTATCATCGTCGATCCAATTTCACGGTCAAAGAGATAAAACTCGATCGATGCAACGTAATTGCTTCTTGGTTTCGTTCCTCCTCCGTAAATCATACGTCACGCGTGCTCGAATTCGTCTCGCGTTCGTATGCATGGAGCGCAGATCGAAGAGGGGGGCGTATTCGAGCAGAAAACGTCGGAGTCGTTGGTCGGCCGAGCGTTGCGCAAACGTGACACGCTCGAGCGGATCATCGGCCCGAGTGGTCATTGTTTTCTCAGCCGTTGCGGGCCAGAGCCCGATTTCACGAGACCTCGTCTCTCCTTGATCTTCGGGAATCGAGAATGAGAATCGAGAGATCAGAGAGGAGATCTCGAATCGGAGAGATGGAATTATATTACGTTTGGAGGATTCGAACGGAAAATTTGCGATGGAAATTTTTATTTTTGTTCATTTTTTCCCTTCGAGATCGTAAAATCTCTCCAACTGTTTCCCTAGTGCGATACATCAGCGATACTCCAACTGCTTGCTCAAACTCGTAAAAGATTGTACCGCAATACTGGCGATCTTAACGAAACGATTTATGATCCGTTCTCCAGACACTTTCCTTGCCACGTCTCTACCCGATCGATTCACTTGGATTCGTTTATCGTTCAACTATGAAACGTCGAAAAAGCGTATCGATTCGATCGCCGAAATTTTGCATTCAATTGCGTTATGGGTGAAATTTCAAAATATCTTGTTAATTATGAAACGCCAGTTTCGAGAAACCATAATGGCACGAGTTCGATCGGAGGGTCATCTATCGTGGGATGATCGTCGACCGAGAAATCGAGGAGTATTCGTAGTTTGACCGAATGACACGGAATCGTATCAATGTGATCGGGAATGGTGGCGAGAATTCGAAGTAAGTAGGTCCTGGGATCTGCTCGTTCATGAAAACTGTTCCCCTTTTCTTTCCACGGGCTTTTTATCGCGTGGAATGCCGGCAAATATGGGTAGAACGTCGGAATCCTTGTTATCGAAGTCTCGTTTCGTCGCACGCATGACAATTGTCTCTTTCTCCTCGCAACACGGGGAGCGAGGTATAAATTTGGCAAAAAGAAAAGAAAAAAGGAAAAAAAGATCGATTAATTCAAGATTTCTTCTTCTTCTTGTGCAAAAGTTTATTAATAAATATCTCGAGGAAGATTATTATATTTCTCTATTCGAGCCTACAAGCTTTAGAGGAATTTTTATTTTATTATTTTCGCCGTTAATGATTCGAGAGAATTATTACATCGATGAAATTTTATGGAACATACATAATGTAAGGAAAATAATGGAATGCGGCATTAATGCAATGCTAAATATATTTTAACGCTTAACGTTGTGCCATCAAAAGAAATATGATAGATAACCGGTATGAAGTTGTATAAAATTGAAGGACTCGAAGCACAAATGGGTCAAGTCCAAAATTTAATGCCGACACACTCCGCGAAGAATTAAGGCAACATTATGCACAAGGTGATTTCTAAAACTGTGTCGCATCCTAAATTAAGGGCGTATCCAACAATTTATATCGATCGATTCGAAAAATCGTATCTATCCCAGTCTAATGATCCAATTGCTACAGTCTTTAAGAGATTAAAATAAATAACTTTCACCTATTTGTTTCTGAATTGTTACTTTATATATATATATATTTTTTAAGCAACATCTTAAACAATTTCAAGGATCAAGCGAGCGTTGCATCCAGGACACGATCGAACGAAACGTCCTGGCAAAAGTTCCGAAATGTTTCGCGTTTCCGTTTCGTGAGGCAAGCGCAGGATAAAGATAGAGTTTTTGCTCAACCCTTGTGTGCAGCAACATCTCGCGATTCGCCGATATTAAAACTAATTACGCTTTATTACTCGCGTTATTATTTGTTGACTATCTGATTAATTTAACCAAGTGTCATTGGTAAAACTTTTCCAAATTGAATTCAAATTTTCATTTTGATCTTGATTTCGATGATGGAACAATTTCTATTAAATGAAATACATTTTTATCGATCCTTTTGGTAAATCACTCGTTCGATTCTTATTCGACACACGTTTATAAGGAAAGAATATACCTTTCAAAATTAAACGATAGTGGTAATTGATTGCAACTACTGGAAATTCTCGCTCGTTAAATAAATAAAAAAATAAATAATTTTTCGCATGATTGTTAAAGAATAACCGTGCATAGATGAGAGTCCAAGATAATTATTAGGATATGGGATATGGGAAAATTCAAAGAAAAATTATATTAAATTTGCATATGATTAGCAATCGATTAATTTTACCATAACGAGTCTTATTCGATTCTCGTCTTATTTATTTTCAGATCATAACTGAACTCTCTCGATAAATATAATATCTCTTTGCACACGTTTGTGTCACTCGCGATTCTCTTTCTCTTTCGTGCCTTTCCTGCGAGGAAATATAAAGGAAATTCTAAACTTTGCATCGAGATTCAACACCGTTATTCCGTAAATTCAAACTTGCTGATTCTTAAATATTTACAAAGATGCAGAAGACAGTTCAAAATCTAGTCTAGTATCGAGTTATCCTCTTACAATTCTCATTTATAGATTAAACATAAATCCATCCTTATCGATTCTCTTATTTCTACCAATCTTTATTTGCAAAAGTATATTCTCTCGTTTCTATTAGTCCTGACACGACATTTAGCCAACTATTACCATTTTATATAGCACGCACGACCAATTTCCATGGGCGAAGAAGATTCACCGCCTTTCGAGCGGAATGCGTCTGCTAAAACCGTTCTTAACGCACCACAGAATTGATTACGCGTTGATTAATTCGCAGACGAGTTCCGCCAGTTATTCCACCTCGACTCTTCGTAGAATTCGATTACGCGATTAACGAGAAAAACCTTTCGAACGGAATATTCCTGTTCGAGTGGCACGATTCGAAAAGCCAAATTTCCTCGACGATACTTTTTATTGAAAAATTGTAGCAACTTTTCAATTTTTCCTAATATTTGAATATTTTGAGAACATTATTATTATTATTATTATAAGTATTGATATTTTAAGAATGTAATTATTATTAATCATTTCATAATCGAGGATATATCGATGAGAATTCAGAATCAATCTGAATTCTCGAAAACGAAGGGGAAACAAACAGAACATGAATTTTCCCTTTTACGTAAGGATAATGCAACTCGTTGCATAATTTTCGGCGCACGCGACGGATTTTGCGGGCTCTGAAATTGACAACAGATGACCGTTTCACACGAGGTATGGGACAGTATGATTAATGAGAAATATGCTTCCGTTATAATGTAAGTGACACTGGTGAATAACGACGAGGGACTCGTACGATTTGATCTTTCTAATAAAACGTGCGTTTTATGTATTCGAGTTAATCTACGATTATTAACGATTATTGTTACAATTTATCAATTATTATTATTACGTCGTATCGCGTATTAAGTTGTTACTTCCAATTATAAAAAGATAAACGGATTCATCCTTACCCACAACAGGAATATTAATTTAATATTAATTTAAATTTAAGTTACCGTCCAGCACTTCCAATTTCTTCCATCTTTCTAAAATAAATAAGAAAAAGAGTATCGAAGAAATGGCACAGACAAAAGTGTAATGGATGAGCCGAGGAAATTCGATCTAATCTTCTGTTGGTACAATAGATAAACCGATTGCGAATGAAAAGTTACGCGCGATTTTCGTAATGGCCGATCCGCGAGTGGATAATCGCCTCGAGAATCCCGGTGTTTCTCGAGTTGCGTACGTAACGAGTATCGCAACCACGTCTCACGTTCGCGTGGTCAACGATGATGGGCATCGATACCGTTTAATCCACTCGAGTTCGTCGTGAAAGGGGACAGATATTTTAAGGCAAAGCAATTAATTATACGAGACGCGCGCGTACGGGATAATTTATAGGAGCAATGATCACGACTAACGTCGACGTTGGATTAATACTGATTACGGGAGATGGAAATACAATGTTCTCTTTCTATTGGTCGCGAGCCAACGAGGGAGATGTGATCGATCAAGTGGTTTTTCAAAAAGATTCCTGCGAAGAATCTAATCTTTTTAATATTAATTGACTGGTAATAGGGAAGAGAGGAGGTTTGAATTTGAATTCTCACAAATATTAATTAATCATCGCTTCCTACGAGTTTAACGCGGAAAAAAGAAATATTCGAGCTTCGTGTATGATAAATACTCGTGATACGAGTAACAGTCTCATCGAATGTAAGCAAAATTAATAGTTGATGTTGATAATTTTTCGCAATTCTATTTCAGATCGCACCGTTTCCTTTAAAAGGATCGCATCAGTTACATCCTGCCCCGTTGAAACGTACTTGAAATATTTCGTAATTGAGAACTGCACGCAAGGAGACTCCTAGTCTTAACTCGACCAATTCTGAAAAATGTACGAGAAAACAACGATAAATATTAATGCTGGAAAATAATTTAAAATTCAAATAAAAAGCACAAGAGAGCTCCAAGAAAATCTCCCGACTCTTAACTCAACCAATATCGAAAAATGTAAAAATAAAAGACCAATGATGAATGTTCAAATATAAAAAAAATTGATACTTAGATATTAAAAAAAATAATTTAAAATTTAAATAACAAAGCACTCTTTGAATACTGCAAAAAAAAAAGTCTCCAAAACTTGCACACGAGAAAACTCTTAATCTTAACTCAACCAATACTGAAAAATACACGAGAAACCAATAATAATAAATGTTTAAATATGAAAAATATTGTAAATACTAAAAAAAAATGTTTAATTTAAATAAGAAAGGAATCTTTGAGATCAAAAAATGAGAAACCAATAATAATAAATGTTCAAATATAAAAAAAATTGTAAATACTAAAAAAAAAAAATTTTAATTTAAATAAGAAAGGACTCTTTAAGATCAAAAAATACACGAGAAACCAATAACAATAAATATTCAAATATAAAAAGTACTGTAAATATCGAAAAAATAATTTAAAATTTAAATAACAAAGCACTCTTTGAAATCAAAATCCTGCAAAAAAAGTCTCCAAATCTTGCACACAAGGAGAGCCCTGATCTTAACTCAATACTGAAAAATACACGAGAAACCAATAACGAACGTTCCAATATAAAATATATTCATAAATACTAAAAAGATAATTTAAAACTCAAATAAAAAGCAGTCTCCAAATCTTCAAGAGAAACCTAAACAGCGACAGTATGCGCGAAAAAGCATCGCCACGAATTTCCACAAAACTCCACCGAATCTAACAATCAATTCCCCATTTTCTCCCGAAACTATCATCTCTAGAAAATACGGTTCGAAACACCCATCTTCCTTTCCACGCGAAAGTGAGACGTGGCGATCGGCAGGATTTGAAATTCAACCGGCGCCTGCACGCTCGATCGCACGCGGAATAAATATATCCCCGTCGCGATCCACGGTTCACAGGGCATCGGTAGCCCGGTAACCCGCTTTTCTTCTCGATCCTTCTCACCGTTCCTAACCGTTTCTCAACCTCTCGGGGAGAATTCTCGACTCGAGATTCGAAAAACACGTACCAGACAGGAAGCGTCCTCTGGCGGGACCGCGTCGGTCGCATGGCAATGGCTTCCACTCGGCTCGCGTGGATCTCGCGGTGTCAAGGTCGGATCACGCGCGATCCACGGGTTGAACGCACTCGATCCCTCTTCTCTGCCGAGCTACCTACCGAGTCGACGGCCAGCCGTGCACTGGACCGGGTGTATTTACCTGTGCTCACCTGGCCGCAGTGAATCCGCACCAGTCAGATGATGAGACGACCTGTTCCTTCCGGGTTCCTCGCCATCGGCGCGTGCTTCGATTCCTTTTCTTTCTTTTTTTTCAGGCAAGTTTCAGATGCTGGATACGTTTATAGTTTCTCGACGCGTGGATTTAATTCGAGTTTGATTCGAGAAATTTTTCTTTTCATTCATCTCGATATGAAGGGATTAATTCGTTCGTTTGTACGTTTATTAATTTAATTATAAAAGTATGGAAGAAAGTATCTTTGTTTGTTCGAGACACATTACAAAACTTTGAAGATTAGAGGCGAGTTTTTATTTTTTCTCTCTCTATCGCTGCAAGATAATCATGGATATTTTAATTTCTTCGTTCCACTCTACAAATTATCCATAATTTCTCACGTGTTTGTCATAAATAGATATAAAGTATCCACTTTCCTATCATATTCATTTCCACCAAAGATAGAAGCAACGCAAGAGAAATCCAATAACATCGTTTCCCCGTTCTCCAAGACGATCCCGCTTTCTGTTATTTCCGGTTCATCGAGGCTGCCAACGCACCACTGAACACACACTTTGACTTCGAAAACCTTGTCCGTTAACACGATTATTTATATTCATTTTCATACCAGAGAAAATCTACTTTTCCCTCGACAACATTCGCGGTTCCAATTAAACGAACCGAATCGTTTCCTGAATACCGACTAATGGCCATAACCGATACATTTTGTTTAAATATCGCGATCAACGACGCTTTAATGACCAAGAACCGAAGGATAATGGATTAATTGGAGGAAACTGGATCGTGGATAATCGTTTTAAATCATTCCAACCGTCTCTGTGAACGCTTTGGGAAAGTGTTTGCAAGCGTTTCTTTGGAAGCTGAACGCGGTGTGGACAGACGAATCGTGTCGGTTGCACAGATACAGATGATGGATGCATAAAATTGATTTTTCGATCGAAAAGAAAATTTGAATGAGAGTAAAAGTCACGATTATCGTGAATCGATGGAAAAATGGATTTTCTCAAACATATTTAGGAGGGATATTTATTACAAATTTCAACAGCCTATCAATTTTATTTTCTAAAAGTACGAGAAAAATAATTTTCGATAAGCATCGATATGTGTCCAAAAAATGATTGATGATAAATGAACGAATAACTTTTCTGTCGAAAGTAATTTAAGTGGTTAAATAAAAATAGAATTTATTATGTCGAATATTTTTAAGCCGAAAGAACGAAATATCAGAGAAAATTGATTACGAATTATAAAGAAAAATTATTACGTAAATTACGTAAATTTGTATAAAATGTAGAAACTTTTACGTTGCAATGTAATTGCATAATACTGAATATTTCTTGGAAAAATTTTTCTAAAATAAACAAATTACGAATGATTATATGGATGGACTTTAAAGAAACAAAAACAACTATAATTTAAGTTCTTCTTTTGAATCTTTTTTTTTTTTTTACATTTTTCGTATCTTCTAAAAGTTTTAATAAATAAAAAATATATCAATTCAACTCGAAACGTACGAATTGCCAAACTATTATATTTAAAAAGAATTTGATATTATTCTTTTTATATTATTGTTCGCTTAAACATTAAAATTCTATGCGTTATAGTTTCTTTAGAATTTGAATAGAAGAAACGAAGAATGAATGTAAGAAATAAAAGCGAATCATATTCCTTGCTTAATTAATAATAATTAAATCTGACAAACGAACATGGATATAGAAGAAATTCAAAAATATTATATTCTTCTATTGTTGCGCGTCAATTAATTCGATTTAATTATGCAAAGAAAGTATAGAAATAAAAATTAATAATGTATAATGCATGTCTACGATATTCTTAAAATAATTGGCCGTACATTTAACATTTTACCGATTAATCTAACCGGATATATTACAACTTGAAATATTGCAATTAAACGTAATGAAATTCGGAGATAACAGACAACCTGTTTACTTTCTAATATTATAAAATCTGTTGCCTAATCGTTTAACGCATACCCTTTAATATTTTTTCATCCAACAATCAAACAATAATCGAAATTATTTCTTCGTTATAACATGTTTTTTTTTTAATCATAATGCCATGTCTTATAAATAAAAAAAATGAATGAATTTATAAGTAAAAGGATATATTTAATTGTGATGTAAAAAAAAAAATATGAAAAATTAACAACTCTAAAACGAAAACTACTGGCGTTAGTTCATTAAAAAAATTGTAAAAGATATAAAAAATAAATTTAAAGATGAGGAGAATAATTGAAAACTCTACGATCGTATTTTGTCATAAAAATAAAAAAAAAAAAAATAAAGACGGTAAAATTTTTATTTTTAATCAAACGACAAAATTTGGGCCACCTACTTCTTCCATTTCGAATTTATTCCAGAATATTGTGATTTATTGGAGACGCAAACGAGACGACGCGCATCGAATGGATTAACATTTCGGATCTTATAGCCCATTCTATTCGGTCTCAGCCTATACGTGGCATAACAATGCGAGTTTTGCGTGGAAACGAGGTTAAAGAAAGGGGGAATGCAAATCGAATACCAAAGGGAACATTGCCGTGTGCAATCTTCCACCACGTTTAATTAGAAATATGTATTCTACTAGTAGCGACTAAACTGCGGATATTTATATGAATTTAAATCTTTAATGAACACAAGTACAGAATTGAAATAAGCAATCAACTTTCTGTTTAATATATAAAATACGCGTTTCAAAAATATGAGAAACTGGAAGATCTAATTTCGACATAACATTATCCTTTGCAAAAACTTTCATTAAAATTTCGTTAACGAAATATTAACAAAAAACAAAAACTTTGTTCTTGCAAAGAAAAACGTTGCTTGAAATTACTTCAGAAATCTTCTAAATTACCTTTTAATCAGTGTTCTCGTATTTTTGGATAATCTATACAAAAAAATGTATAAACTGCAAAATTTAAAAATCTAATTCATATTTAAAATGTGTATTTTATATTATAAAATATACACTCTGCTTCAACGATATACGAAAGAATTTTTATACATGTAAAAAATGCATATTGTCTGTGACTGAATATATATGTGTATATATTTATAACATGTAAAAATTGGATCGAATTTTTAATAAATAAATTGAATAATGGAGATAAAATTTGAAATCCTTAACAAAAACTTTGGCAAAGTACATAAGAATCACGTATAATAAGAGAAGAACAAAGATAGGATAAGGATTATGGAATGAACGCCATCTCTAGATTGCAGACGAAAGAATTTAAGTATTTAGACAAAACAAATAGTAGAAAGATACAGTAGAGAATAAGAAAGGACTACCAACGCCATCTCTAAACCTATATATGTATTCTTTGAGAGAATGAGTTGATAAACGAAAAGTACAAGAAATGAAGTGAACAGATCGGTATTTCAGAACATGTCAACATTTTGTGTGACATGTTCTGAAATATCGACTCTAGATTATTTATTATATTACCTAGTAAGCTATGATCTAAGTACACACACAAGATTAAATAACTTTAAAAATGTGAAGCAAATTTATATTTATACTTCATAATTTTAAAGATTAAAACGAGAGTATTATTCAACATTTCACTAAACTTTTTATTTATGAAAATATATATAATTAAATTGGCAGCTAATTGAATCACATTCCTTACAAAATATATAATTATATTATTGATATACATAATAAATAATATAATTATATATTATATATCCTAACTTGCTTAATCAGTAACTTATCTATTACTCTCCTAACCAAAACCTTCATCTTCTTTAAAATGAAAATTTACAATTCAAATAAATTCCCTTTTAAGTATACAATTTGCAAAACGTTCAAACCATCACTGATTATTTATACAAAACAATTAATAAAAAAATTGTAAAAAAACTGATGCAATATTAATTCCTATCAATATTTTACATATTCGATATTAAAAAAAATAATTATAAATAATTATAGAAAATCATCAAAAAAGTAAGTAGAACAAATAAACAATATATTACATTATCTTTTACTTACTTATATTACATTCTTCTATATAATTAATTAGCACAGATTAACACACAATTAATTAATACACATTATTACACACAATTAATTATCCATGCATTAAATTATATACATATTTTGTTTCATCAATGTTAAAACATCATCCGTGTAGCATCTTAAAATTATGCTGTATAATTTTTATTTCCAGTCAAATATCCTGAAAAATTTTTAAATTTAATATCATTTCAGAAAACTTAACATTTGTATACAAAATTCAATAATTTCTTCAAACATATTACTTACTAGAGATCAAAATATAATAAAATAACACATTTTCTTCATTGTGTTCCGTTGAAAACTAAATAGTTCCTGAAATAAACTATACGAACGAATTAAAAAAATTCAATATAACATATAAATTAAATAATAATTTATTTTCTCACATTTCTTATTTATCTTCATCCATAAGTATCTGTAACAAACTCAATTCTTAAAATAATATAGATCTGAAATATAGATCTAGAAAAAAAACATTCCAATCTGGAAAAAAAATTATTAATATATTATTAAGTAATTCATAACTCATTTCAAGTAGAATTATAAGATCAGGATTAACATTAAAAATATTAAATCTTGAATTATAATTAAGATTTTTTTATAATAATAATTTCAAAAGAAAAATTTATATTTAAACTCGAATTGACTTAAACATTTTATCGTAAAAATAATTATGCACAATATCATGATAATTAAAACAAATTCAATAGTGACAAAAGAATGTTTATTTCAACTATATTTTCCATAACAAATGCTTCGTTAATACAGGACCTGAAAAAAAGACAGAAAGATAGCCAGAAGGGCCACCTAAAATCGTCCACTCAATACAAACAAGCCGCGAACAAACCGTGAGTGGAATATTTTATTTCGCAACACTAAAATAACAAATTTTCAACAAAAGAAAACGCGAAGAGTGCCTTAATTTATGAGCGATAATTAATATATATATATATAATTAACAAAAAAAAGCAAATAAAAAAAAAGGAAAAAAAGATAATTCGCGAAAATACATTCCAATTAAATTTCTGCACTCATTTTAATATACGCAACACTAAAAGCGGAAGATTATAGCCATATCAATGGCTGCTGTCATACCACCTTTGTGCAACTCTTTCAGTTGCAACAGGTGATTCATAAACAGGAACATATTTCCACAGTTCAAGTGGAAGAAAAATGGGCAATTTTTATACGCAACACTACTTTATTAACGTAAAACTAATTCTTAAATATGAATTTAAAACAAAATATTATTATTAATATTTTATAAATAAAAAATTACTTCTAAGATCTCGATATGACAAATACAACTTTATATGATACATACAAAAATAAAAAAATAGACTACTTCATATTCAAATTAATAAAAAGAAATCGCGATATTTCTTTTAACGCAACACTAAAGCAAACCCGATCATCAATTTTTCGCAACGCTAATTCAAAACGCGAGATTTGTAAACGCAACAATAATCAACAAAATCGCGAATTGCCCACGATGACTGGATCAAAATGATGGGCCAGCATGCAAATGGCCAGACAACACAACAACTACTATTGAAACGAGCACAGTGACATAATAGTAACAATGACTTCCCATTCTTTGGACCCAAAAAAAGATCCAAAAAATGAGAAGCCATTCGTTGCAGCCCTCTTCGCGACAGTTTGTCGGGCCTCTTCGGTCTTCTTTCTTCGAGCGCAATGCCCGCTGAAACTTACAACTAGGCTCGAGATTTCCTAATCGCACAAAAAATAAAAAAAAAAAGAAAAAAGACTACATCGCGAAAACTGAGTGCACATGGACGACCAACGATCGCAGTGATCGTTGTCCATACATGTGCAGAATCTCGAGCTCGACGTTCGTTTCGAAATTTAATTCGCGACCACGAGCGCGGAATTCGAAAAATCGAAAGCAAAGCCAGAAACGAGTGATCATTGATGATCATTCGTCTCAGCCTCACACTCGCTCTTTCAAATTTGATTTCCTGAAACAGGTTGTCACGCGAAAACGCGCCTACCCGAACAGAGACTGTGACAACCTGCCCGGCCCTACCTACTTATAATTATAACAGGCAAACCAGAAGTATACTACCTATCCTACCTAGCCCTATATTTAAAAAATTGCAAAACAGGCATACCAACACATTCATTCCACGATTCTCACGCATAATACTCGGGCGCAAAAGCCTACACTAGGGAAAACGTCCCGGGACGCCTCCGACACCCGAGCTTGGCACGCTACTTTCACACTCTAACTTTACGTACCATTTTCCTGAAATCGACTGACGATGGCTAATGACCATTGCGTAAATCTCGCATAAATAACTATACGTCGATTTTATGTAATATGCTAATATAATGATTAAGAAAATGTCATTTCAAGAAAAATAATTTTGCTAAAAAACAAATGACATACTATTTCATATCAATAGAGAGAACTTCATAATAAAAATTATAAAATTACCATTTATTACTGTTTCGCATTATATAGAAGCGAATGTAAAATTGTAAATAATAATTCAATTCATTCAAACGACGCAATTCCACAGCCTAGTCACACACGCACAATGTGGAAAATACATCGTGCACGATACATTAACTCATCGTCAATCGCGAAAAAATCTTTATTAGCTTATCAACTATGATCGTCATATCCATCACCTCTCTTTCACTCAAGTAGCATCTGAGCACGTGAGTGAAGTCCTGGCAATAGATATGGAAAGGGTTAAATCTGAAAATCCTGAGCTAAGAAGAATATTAATTTCTATTTTTAACTAACGGACTGATGCTTCTTAACTTAAAATTTATTTACATATTTTATCTATTTTATGTAAAATTTACTTTATAAATTTAATAAACTACTAAATACTCATTTAATATTAAATATAGAAAGATTTTAATAATGTGTGAACAATAAATTTATTTACTAGTTGATTATAACAAATAATTCACTCTACATATCAATCAAAATAACCTCAGATGATTTTTTCGTCAAAGCATATTATCGAAAATATAAACGCAACTTTTAAAAGCTTCGCTTTGATTCAAAAATCTACCTGTCGCGAAATGTCTTCTTGCACATAAAATTCATCATCTCTTATGTATCGAAAAAGAAATGTTAAATTTTTAAACATATTATCATCACTATCATTGTATAATAATTGTAATTTCTATTTAAATATAATACACTATGAAAATCATTCGACTTCTTCACTAAAAAATACTTATTTCAATATTTTTTATCTATTTTCAAATATTAATTCTTACTCATAAATATAATTAATAATATTATAATAAAATTTTATCAACATAAATTCAATTATAATGTTATTTTATTAAAAACGCGTTGTGCAAGAAAACCTATCCTGATCTAATATATAAAATATTAAAAAGAAAAATGTTACTATTCATGAATATTATAAATACCCATGGTCATTGTGCTCGTGCAAAATTCTACGTATACAACCAGTTACCCGTGTCGGTTCGGATCTTTCATCCTGCGACATGATTGAGTAACCAGAGGAACAAAAATGCATGCGACTCACCATTAGAAGAATCTGCGTTGCCATCAGTTGTGATCCATGGGAAGTCGTCCTTTGAGAAATATCTATAATAAAACATAATAACTTACAAACATGATAAAAAAGATTTTAATAAAATGCAATAGCAATAAAAATCGTTAAATAACTAGAAGTTGAAATGACACTATTTTTTAAAAGAAGTAGAAAAATTTTAGACAAATATAAAAATTTTAATGAAAAAAAAGATAATTACCTCATCGCATGATGAATAATCGCCTTATTATCTTGAGAGAAGCACTGACTCTACCGAAAATGAATATTTTGAATAAATATATAAAAATAACTCACTATTAATATTCGTTAATGTATTACATTCTGTTATCGACAAACAAACACTGACTCTAATTTCGCGTATAACTATTATATATATTATACTGTATAAATTAAATTCACATTAAATTGTAATACTTTAAAAGATAAAAAATACTATTACGAAGCAAACACTGAATTTACTAATCGCATTGCGCGCGATTACAATTTTCTGAAAGAAAAGTTGTAATAACAAAGAGAATTGGATAAAAAAAAATATAATACTTTACCTTCTTTTTTATGAAACATTTGTTACAGAAAATATTATTATTTTTCTGAAATAATTAACTAAAAATGATAAAGGAATAATGAAATCATTTAAAGTAAAAAATATAATCTAAATATAATCTATGGAAATAAAAATATAATTTGTTTAATATCCTTTATACTTTTATATCAATATTCATAAGTATTGATATCTTGATATGTTATGAATTACTTAACAAATAAACAATAAAGGCAATCCATCCAAAAAAAAGAAAAATAAAGATATGTTTATTTTTAATATAAAAACAAACATTACCATCTCCGTGAAAGAACTATTGATAAGGAATTCTATCAAATAATTGTGTGATATCCATATTGAAATACGTTTTCCCGCCTTGAGGTTTCTGTTAATATATACAAAAAACAATCAATTTTTATAGAATAATATACATAATAAATATTTATAAAATGTACGAAATAACAATGATCGTATTAAAAGAAAAAAATAATCCAAACCAAAACTACTTTTTATAAGTAGAATGTGCGATTTATCGTAATTTTAATGAGGAAATAGGTTAATAAAAAAAAATTTAAAATATCAATTTAAAATATCAGTTTGAAACAATCATCGATTGAAACGCGCATTAATTTGGTAATAATAATATGTATAAAAAGATAAAAAAATAATTATTAAACTAAATTTTATGTAAAAAATAGTTACATACCTGTTTCGAAAAGAAGCGTCTCATTGTCACGATTTTCAACGACAAAATGGCGGATTGAGATATAATTTGAATTACCAAAATTAGTAATGGCGAGGGGGGCAGGGGGGAGGCGATATTCGGTAGCTGACCAACAAAAGCCAAGGATGAACGGACACGAATCTCCAATTTCCTAGTAAAGATTATCGTAAAAACTATACGTAATGCTAGCACGCCGAGCAAAACAAAAACATAACGCACACAAACTTATAGATGTAGATTTAGAAATGGAATATGTGAAACTATTCTAAATATGTCTATCTCTGTCACACTAGATACGTTACCGGATTTCCATGCTCGAAACCAGATCGGCTATCACTTATTAAGTCACAATTGAATATAATCTGCACAAATGAAAATCAAAATCGTAAAATAAATGTAGATTCAAGTAATATTGAAACAATATTTGAAAGGAAATTATCGTTCAAATGTTTATGGTACGAACAACCGGTAACTGTCGTACAAACGTGCAACGTAGAAACGATAAAAATGTGTAAAAAACTGTTTAATTTTGGAATATTACTTTATACACGATTAAATAAATGTGAAATAACTAAATAGATTATTGATATTTAACAAATTACACCACAATATCGATAAAACTTGTACAAAATTACGCACTTATACCGGTGTTACACGTCCCGTGTCCACGAAATTTGATGGCAAACTGACGCCATGCGCACTAAGATGCGCACTGCTTCGTCTTGTTACTGCGCTGTTGCAACTTTCTGATTGGCTGATTCGTATGTAAAATTTTCTATATTAAACTGCGCGAAAATTTAAATATTATAATATAATAATATAATATAATTTTGTTGAAAATTCCTATGAAATTCATTAAATTGATCAAAATTGATAAAGAATATAATAAAAATAAAGAATTAAAATTACCTTAATACAAAAATTAACCCAAAATAGAATATATATGAATATATATATAAATTATAATAAAGCAATTTAAAATAAAAATTAAATTTCGAAAAACGATGATACAAAAGATAAAATCATGATAAAATGTAACTAAAAATAAAAAAAATTAAACATAAAAGAGAAAATTTAAGTGCATTTCATTTAATGAATTTCTTTTTCTATATTTGTATCATATAAAAATGAAAAGGAAAAATTAAACTAAATAAATGAATGGATAAATAGATAAAATATATAAAATTTACCAAATATATTAAACTAAAATATCAAATTTCATTCGAATATATAGATGAATAAAAAAGAAAGAATAATTTAATTAAATAAAAATTAATTATTTTAAAAAATTCATTTATAATATAGAGCATAACATATATAATATATAAATATATTATATATAATATATAATATAATATATAAATATTTTAACGAAAATTACTGAATTTTTTAAACAAAATATTTTTATGTATTCTTTTTATAAGCAATAAGATTGGAAAGCAAAATTTTGGAAAGTGATGCCAATTAACAGGTTTCACTAATACAGAAGTGAGTACGCATTGAGATTTATATAAAGTTAAATAATAAATCTAAAATATTAAAATTAATATTTAAAATAAAATAAATTAAAATTAAATTAATCAATCAAACTATTATAAAAAAAAAGAAATATAATTCTAAAGAAAAAAAAAAAAAAGAAGCGCAAAAAAAGAAATGAAGAAAAAAACAAATTCTTTTTAAATCGCCAGACAAATAATACTTGTTAATGAATTAGAGTAACAATGGTCTAACAAGAACTATTTGTTCCAATGGCATAAAAAGAAACATAAGAACCGCCCGCGAAGGTTCAATAAAATAGTACCTGCAGCTCAATCTAGACGATCAAAATATTCAAAAAGAATTTAATAATTTAAATTGAGCTGCAGACACTGCGTAGTTCTTAGCTTGGTATCGTTTTTTAAAGAATAATCTTTAGAAAATTTTCAAAGATTAATCCAAAAATCAATACCAATTACCAGGTCTCACCAACGAGGAGGTGACTACGCATCGAGACCCACCTAAAACTAAAAAAAAAAAAAAAAATTAAAATTAATTATTAACTTTAACAAATTAAAAAAATATAAAATACATAAAATGAATTAATGACAAGAGTTAAATAAATTATAAATAAATATATAAAAATTAAATAAATCTGAAATATAAAAAAAAATATGAATTATGAATACATAAAAGAAAATAATTATTTGAATTATTATACAATAGAATTTGACAATGATCTTTACAGCATTTTTTTTATATTTTTTACAATAATATATCCCACGATGTCCAACGATGAGATTAAATCTATCTTAATTTAGACCTAATAATAATACTAAATTTACACCTAATAATAATACTAAATCAAAGATTCATGCACTCCATTGCTATCACTTAATATTAAAGATACCCCACGTTTCACTTCAAACGAAAAAAAGTTATTGACATAATAAAAAAATTGTATAAGAAAAAAAAGAAATTAAGAAAATTTAAATTTTATAATAGTCAATTTACAAGAATCATCAAACAAATGATAACCATGTTGATCAGCAGAGAGTTGCGACAGCGGCCTAGCAATTGAATGCATAGTGTCCACAACGACTACGAGAAGGAATTAGAAATTATTTCAGGACCACCCGAGCCGAATTACCAAGACATAGTCCTAACGACTCACAGGAAGGAACTAAAAATCATTCTAATACCACTGCAGTCGAATTACCGAAGACGACATTCAATATACAGGACCTATCTCTGATCAAATATACAAAGATATCAATCGATCAGAGCGCGGACCTTCGACTGACCACCGAAAGTAAAGCATCAGTCCGATGAAATCTTGCAATTTTTTCATGATGATTCACAGTGACACGAAAATAACGAATTACAAAACATGAAAATAAAATTGAGAAAACGATTCCAATTCCCATAGAAGTGAGAAATTCGATTTATTATTTTTTATTAATGACTGTAGTCCAGTTTGCCTAAAAAATTGACCAAAATAATTAAACGGAATTATGGAAAGTTTAGACCACAGAAGGAATTCTTGCCTTGTGTTTCAAAGATTATTATTGATAAAATATATTCGATATTTTAAAATATTTCGAAAATTGTTTATCGATAAAATTTGTAATAAAGAATTTTGAAGAATAAAAAGTTTGGAAAGCGATGTTAATTACCATCGATGAAGGGATGATTACTCATCGAGACCTAAAGCTAAGAAATAAAAAAAAATATATTAAAAAAATGTTATATAAAAATTAAACAAATCTGAAACACAAAATAAAGATTAATTACATAAATTAATAAACATGCAATAAATTTTTACAAAAATTTTTACAGAAATCTTTTATCGCTTTGTACTATATATATATATATATATAAAACACTCGCATTAATTAAAAGAAATATATAATAAAATTGAAGTCCCACATTGTCCAACGTCATCTCACGTTGTTCGTTGTCATCTTACGTTGTCCCACGTTGTCCATCGAGGTATCTTAAATTATCTTAAATTATCTAAACTTAATAATTAACATCTTAATACTAAATCCATAATATATATAACATTTTTATTAATATTATCCGTATCAAGAATACTCTCGTCTAATTTAAAGCGAAAAAAAACAAAAATTCAAAATATTAATCATTTATATTAAAACAAAACATCAATTAAAAAAAAAGAACTCAAAATGTTCAAAAAGGAACTAAATACAGATCAAAAAAACTGTAAGCATTAGAAGATGAACCTAAGATCGATAAAAAGTCACGACTTGTGGACTAAATCGATGGACAGATGATACTTGCCAGTCGTGACCAATCGAGGGTTACGACAACGGCCTAATAGTTGAACGATTTATGTCTCAACGACACAGGAAGGAGCAAGGAATAAATCCCTGACCACCATAGCCGAATTACAAAGACGACGTTCCGCCACAAGACCTAACTCTGATCGAGTACTCGAAGATACCAATCGATCAGAGCGCGGACCCTTAACTGGCCACCGGAAGTAGCATCGGCCCAACGACTTCTACCACCGTTGCGTGACATGAGATTGACTCGAAATAAGCGACGGAAAAGAAGAAGAAAATGTGAAATAAGCAAAAGAGTTAAATTAAGGAAGAAAGTGAAAAACGATTCGAATAATTAGAAGAATAAAAGTTCGAGTTAAAAAATAATGAAAACGGAAAGCGAGAATATAAAAGGTGAATAAGAGAATTAAAAATTTTTACTTTTCGCTTTAAATTAGGGAGTATACCTTGATACTTATTACAATATACTTAATCTAATTTATATAATAAATTAACTTATAACTAATATCTGCAGTCCAGTTTAATTAATTAAAAATTAAAAGTCAAAATAATTAAATGAATTGTACAAAGTTTATACTGGACTGCAGATGCGCGTAGTTCTTGGCTTGCCATCGGTTTCCACACACTATCATTGATGAAATATATTTGATATTTTTAGATTTAAAATATTTCGAAAACTTTTTAATAAAATAATTTTTGTGATATATAATTTCGAAGAAAAAAATTTTGGAAATCGATGCCAATTACCGGGTCTCACCGACGAGGAGGTGACTACGCATCGAGACCCACCTAAAGCTAACAAATAAAAAAAAAACATTAAAAATTAATGATTAAATTCAACAAAATAAATAAAAAAATAAGAAATACATAAAATATCAACAAAATATCATATAAAAATTAAAAAATCTGAAACATAAAATTAAAATTAATTATATAACTTAATGTACACGCAATAAATTTTTACAAAAATTTTTTACGATATGTAATATACGTATATCACATATAAAATTTGCATTAATTATAAAAAATATATATTAAAATTAAAGACTAAGTCCCACGTCGTCCATCGTCGTCCCACGTCGTCCAACGTTGTCCAACGATGATAGCTTAATACTAACTTAATCTATACTTTAAAATCTTAAATCTACAATTTACAATACATTTAAATTTACAATACATAACGCTTTTATTAATATTATTCGTATCAAGAATATTCTCGTCTAACTTAAAGCAAAAAAAAGAAAAATTCACAATCGTTTATAATAAATAAAACTTTAAAGAAAAAGAGAGAAGTTAAAATGTTCAAAAAGGAACTAAATACAAACCAAGAAAACAGTAAACATTAGAAGATGAATCTAAGATCGATAAAAAATCAACCACGACTTGTGGATGGAAGTAACTCAAAAAGCGATTGAATGCAGGCCAAGAAAATAATAAGCATTAGAAGAAGAAAAATCGATGGAAAATCGACCTCATATCACGACTTACATCGCTGGACTTACGAAAATCGATGGACAGATGATACTTGCCAGTCGTGACCAATCAAGGGTTACGACACCGACCTCGTAGAAGAACGACTTACGTTCTGACGACACAGGAAGGAGCAAGGAATAAATCCCTGACCACCGGAGCCGATTTACGAGAACGACGTTCGATCACGAGGCCGAACTCTGATCGAGTACTCGAAGGCACCAATCGATCAGAGCGCGGACCCTTAACTGGCCACCGGAAGTAGAGCATCGCCCACCGACTTCTACCACCGTTGCATGACATGAGATTGACTTGAAATAAGCGACGAACAAAAAGAAGAAGAAAATATAAAATAACCAAAAGGATAAATTGAGGAAGAAAATGCTAATCATTTATATTAAACAAAACTTCAATAAAAAAAGAGAACTTAAAAAGTTCAAAAAGCAGACCAAGAAAATAAAAAGCATGAGAAGAAGAATCTAAGATCGATAAAAAAACCAACTCTTTTTGTCGCCCTCATATCACGACTTATATCAATGGATTTACGAAAATCGATGGACAGATGATACTTGCCAGTCGTGACCAATCAAGGGTTACGACACCGACCTTGTAGAAGAACGATTTATGTCCCAACAACACAGGAAGGAGCAAGGCATAAATCCCTGACCACCATAGCCGAATTACAAAGACGACGTTCCGCCACAAGACCTAACTCTGATCGAGTACTCGAAGATACCAATCGATCAGAGCGCGGACCCTTAACTGGCCACCGGAAGTAGAGCACCGGCCCAACGATTTCTACCACTGTTGCATGACATGAGATGCGAGAAAAGAAAAAAAGAAAATATAAAATAATTAAAAGGATAAATTGAGGAAGAAAGTGAAAAGCGAATAATTATTTGAATAAAAACTCGAGATGAAAAATAATGAAAACGAAAAGCGAGAATATAAAAGGGAAGTAAAGAAAGAGAATTAAAAATTTAGTTTTTAGTTTTCGCTTTAAATTAGAGAGTATATCTCGATACGGAAAACGCACTTATAACGCACTTATATAAATTAGATTAAGTTTATTGTAATAATACATTAACTTATAACTAATATCTGCAGTCCAGTTTAATTAATTAAAAATTAAAATCAAAATAATTAAATGAATTGTACAAAGTTTATACTGGACTGCAGATGTGCGTAGTTCTTGGCTTGCCATCGCTTTCCACACACTATCATTGATGAAATATATTTGATATTTTTAGATTTAAAAAATTTCGAAAACTTTTTAATGAAGTAAATTTTGTGATATAAGATTTTGGAAAGCGATGCCAATCACCGGGTCTCACCGACGAGGAGGTGACTACGCATCGAGACCCACCTAAATCTAAAAAATAAAAAAAAACATTAAAATTAATAATTAATTCAAATAAAAAATAATATAAATATAAATATAAAAAATAACAAATAAAATATAAAAGATTAATTAATAACAATACATAAATAGATGAAAAAAAATATAAAAGAAATATTCATTAATTACAAATACATTATGAAATGACATAATTATTTGAATTAATGTACAATAGATCTTTACAATGATTTTTACAAGAGTCTTTTACATTCATCGCTTATAATTAATTAATGTTGTCGCTTATAATTATTTCAACAATGATAGCTTAAAACTAACTTAAACTATATTTTAAAATCTTAAATCTATAATTTACAATGCATAACAATTTTATTAATATTATCCGTATCAAAAATATTCTCGTCTAACTTAAAGCGAAAAAAAGAAAAATTCAAAATCATTTATACTAAATCATTTATAATAAGTAAAACTTCAATAAAAAAAAGAGAGAAGTCAAAATATTAAGAAAACAACTAAATACAGGCCAAAAAAATAATAAGCTTTAAAAGAAGAACCTAAGATCGATAAAAAATCAACTCTTTCTGTCGCCCCCATACGATTTACATCAATGAACTTACGAAAATCGATGGAACTCCTGCCACTATTGCACGACATGTGATTGACAGTGATTTAGAAAAAGCGACGAAAAATCCGTAAACATCTTAAAATAACGAATAAGAAGATATATATTGTAGAAGAAATAAACGAATAATGTAAATAGAAATGGGAATTTGTGGAATGGAAAAAAAAAAGAAATCATTTGAAAGAGTAAAATAATTTTGTTTCCGCTTTAAGTTAGGGAAAATATTTTGATACGAAATGCGTACAGTAAATACAACTTGCAATAAACTTAATTTGCATCGAGGATACTTTAGTTGCTTTAAAAAATTTATGTTCTTACTTACTTAGTATTTACATTGTTGAAGAATAAAATAAAAAATTAAAAAGTATCATGATATCTTCGTACAAATTTTATTGGTATTTGCAGTCCATATATATATATGTATATATATATCCATATGATATCAACAATTGATCAAGATAATTGAATGGAATGTTTAGATTGAACTGCAAATATTACATATATTAAATATGCATGAAATGTAAAAAATAATTTAATGTACGAATAAATTAAATCAGAAAAAAAGAATCTGAAAAGAATTAAATATAAAAACAATTATGTGAAATAAAAATAAATAAAAAATCTTAAATGTAAAACAAATAAATGTAAAAATATAAATTTGATTTTGATATTTTGCAAAATAAATTCGAATATTTATAGAATTATTTTATAATTAAAAAAATCAAGAATACTGATTTTTTAAAAATTTTAATTTTAATTTCGATAACAAACAATTTTAAAAAATCTATCATTCGTTCTAAAAAAAAATGAATTTTGAATTTTTATCAACATATTATAGCAAGAATATTAAATTAATATTCTTACTATAATATTAATGATTTTAATTCTACGATAATTAAAAAATATTTACATAAGTTAACTTTTTAGCAGTATTTTCATTAATAAATACTTCAATATTTAGGGGCGCTGAAAAAGAAAAGATAGCCAAAAAGGCTATAAGGACCACCCTCTTGCAGTTGTTATAACTGCATTTGGTGATCCAAAAACAGGACCACAATTTCCACGACATTAGTGGAAAATTCATGGGCATTTTATAGACGCAACACTATTTTTAAAAAATCGCGATTATTTCTTAACGCAACGCTAACTCTTAAAATGAACTTAATAAAAATACAAATAAATTGAAAACTAATATTTCTATAATCATTAAAGCTCGAAATAAAGGAAATATGCAAATTTGTAATAATATTCTTTAAAAAGATTATATTTTATCACGATCGAAAATTATTAAAAAAATCGCGTTGATAAAAACGTAATACTAAAACAAACGCGTTTATTATTTGTTCGCAACACTAATTATTACGATAAAAAACCGCGTTTGCCCATGATAATTGTAACGTTGGACCGGAATGTACATCGGCCGATAACTACTACTACAACTACGCACTCTAAAACGAGCATAGTGACAAAGTAGTAACAATGACTTCCCATTCTTTGCGTCTACAAAAGATTCAAAAAATGAGAAGCCATTCGTCGCAGCCCTCTTCGTGACAGTTTGTCGGGCCTCTTCGGTCTTCCTTCTTCGGGCGCGATGCCCGCTGAAACTTACAACTAGGCTCGAGATTTCCTATTCGCACATAAAAAAAAAAAAGAAAAAAAAAATAGACTAAATCGCGGAAGCTGAGTGCACATGGACGACCAATAGTCATTACTGACCATTGTCCGCACACGGGCAAAATCTCGAGCTCAACGTTCGTTTCGCCCATTTCGCGACCGCGACCGCGAAATTCGAAAAATCGAAAGCAAGGCCAGGAAACGAGTGAGCATCGATGACCACTCGTCTCAGCCTCGCTCTCCATCTTTCAAATTTGATTTCCTGAAACAGGTTGCCACGCGAAAACGCGCCTACCCGACCAGAGACTGTGACAACCTGCCCGGCCCTACCTACTTATAATTAACATTCGCACCAGAAAGTATGCTACCTATCCTACCTGACGCTATATTTAAGAAAATGGCAAAACAGGCACACCAACACATTCACTCCACGGTTCTCACTCATTACACCCGGGTGCAAAAAGCCTACACTAGGGAGAGCGTCCCGGGACGCCTCCGTCACCCGAGCTTGACACCACTTTCACACTCTGACTTTACGTACCATTTTCCTGAAATCGACTGACGATGTCTAGTGATCATTGCGATAAAAATATATTTTAATTGTAACTGTATATTTTAATTATTAATTGTAAATGTATATTCAAAGAATATTGTATAACTTTTAATGAAACGATATTTAATGAAATTTGTAATTAGCAATATTTTATAGAAGATGTAATATTGCGGTGATTCATTGTGATAGAATAATGTGAATAAATAATCGTAAACGACGCAATTCCACAGCCTAATCACACACACACATAATGTGGAAAATACGTCGTGCACGATCACTAACTCATCGTCAGTCGCTGTATTATTAACTTATAAACTATGATCGTCGTACCCATTGCCTCTCTCTCATCCAAGTAGCACCTGGGCACGTGAGCGAGATCGAGGCAATGGACACGGAAGGGGTTAAACCTGAAAATCCTGAGCTAAAAAAATAGATTAGATTACAAATAATATCTTGATATTTTTATTATGTAACGGGCTAATGAATATTGAAATATTTATCGAGTAAAAAAAAAAAATTAAAAATAATTAAGAAAGATTAAATGCAAAATAAAATAATTGACTCTAAGTTAAAAATTGATAGAAATAACCTCAGGCGATTCCTTTCATCAAAGCGTATTTTCGAAAATAAGGAAACGGTATTCAAATCTTGCTTTGATTCCGAAATCTACCTGTCGCGAATTGTCTTCTTGCACGTATAATTTAATTACGTTTTCGTATACGGAGAAAATAAGCTGAAGAATTTATAATCTTTAATTAAAAATCATTTATTTAAAAAATACATGAAACAAGAAGTGAAAGAAGATTTTTATTATTAATATTTATTTGAATATTGTGCAAGAAAACCTAGCCTGAGCTAATAAATAAAACATAGAAAATGTTACTACTCACGGGTATAATAAATACCCGTGGTCACTATGCTCGTTGCAAAATTCTACGTATACAACCAGTCACTCGTGTCGATTCGGACCTTTCGTCCTACGACATGATTGAGCGACCGGAGGAACATAAATGCATGCGACTCACCATTAGATGCGAAGATACTCAGCATTGATGCTGCTATGGCCCATGGAGGAAGATCATCGTGAAGGCCATCATCAAGTGTAGAAGGAAGGATGTGGAAATGTCCTGGCCCTCTCCAGAGTGGCACTGACTCTAATTTCGCGTTATATTATATATGAAATACTTTAAAAAATTTTTTACGAAGCAAACACTGATTCTAATTTCGCGCTATTCACTGAAGGATTTAAAAAAACTTTTACGAAACAAAGAACTGACTCTATTGACCGCATTGCGCGCGGTCACAAAAATTTGCTGAAAATAAAACTGTATTAATAGGAAGGGATGGGATAGAAAAAGAAGTAAAATATTCAAAAAATATTCGAATATTTTCTATCTTTTTCTTTTACAAGTATTTATTTATGAAAATACTGCTGTGAATAAAATATTTCTTAAAAAATAATTAAGAATTTTAGAAATTTAAGTTATTATTATATTATTTTAGAAAAATTACATACACAATTGTTTGTTATCAACATCTGGATTATAATTTTTAATAAGATATGTCGCGAATTACAAATATTCGAAATTTCTTGCAAAATAATCAAAATTTTATAATAATAAGAAAAATAGTAGATAATATACATAAATTAGAAAAATCTGAAACATACAAAAAAAATTAGTGTAGTTCTTAGCTTGGCATCAGTTTTCAAAAACTAATTTTTCTAATATTTTAATAAAATTTTTTTAATGTTTAATCATTTAATTTTTAATGATTTGATATAAAGTGAAAACTGATGCCAATTACCAGGTCTCACCAACGAGGAGGTGACTACATCGAGACCCATATAACAAATAGAGTTTATTTATATTTATATAAATATAATTAAGTAATTATTTGTCTATTTATAATTAATATATAATATATAATATAATATTAACATATATAATGCATATATATAATTAAGTAATTATTGTAAATAAAGGATAGAATAAATTAAAAATTAATTTGATTTGAAAAAAAAATAAAAATAAAAATAAAATGTTAAAGTAAATTAAAAATTAAAAAGTTAAAATAAAACTTTAAAGTAAAATTAAATTAAAAAATTTTCAAAATTAAAGTGTAAAGTGAAAGTTATAAAATGAAAAAAGGAAGTAAAAAGTTAAAGTAAATTGTAAAGTAAAAGTTATAAAGTGAAATGATAGAAATGAAATTAAGTAAATTAAAAATGAAATGTTAAAATAAAACTTTACAGTGAAATTAAATAAAAAATTTTCAAAATTAAATTGTAAAGTGAAAGTAAAAAGTAAAATTAAATTAAAAAATTTTCAAAATTAAAGTGTAAAGTGAAAGTTATAAAATTATAAAAGATAGAAATAGTTATAAAATTATAGTTATAAAAGTTATAAAAGATAGAAATTAAATTAAATTAAAAGTAAAAAGTTAAAATAAATTAAAAATTAAAAATTAAAGTAAAACTTTAAAGTAAAATTAAATAAAAAAATTTTAAAAATTAAATTTTAAAGTGAAAGTAAAAAATTAAAGTAAATTGTAAAGTAAAAGTTATAAAGTGAAATGATAGAAATGAAATTAAATAAATTAAAAATTGAAAGTTAAAATAAAACTTTAAAGTAAAATTAAATAAAAAAATTTTCAAATTTGAATTGTAATGTGAAAGTAAAAAGTTAAAGTAAATTGTAAAGTAAAAGTTATAAAGTGAAATGATAGAAATGAAATTAAGTAAATTAAAAATTGAAAGTTAAAATAAAACTTTAAAGTAAAATTAAATAAAAAAATTTTCAAAATTAAATTGTAAAGTGAAAGTAAAAAGTTAAAGTAAATTGTAAAGTAAAAGTTATAAAGTGAAATGATAGAAATGAAATTAAATTAAAAGTAAAAAATTAAAATGAATTAAAAATTAAAAGTTAAAATAAAACTTTAAAGTAAAATTAAATTAAAATATTTTCAAAATTAAAGTGTAAAGTGAAAGTTATAAAATGAAAAGATAGAAATGAAATTATATTAAAAGTAAAAAATTAAAGTAAATTAAAAATTAAAAGTTAAAATAAAACTTTAAAGTAAAATTAAATTAAAAAATTTTAAAAATTAAATTGTAAAGTAAAAGTAAAAAGTTAAAGTAAATTGTAAAGTAAAAGTTATAAAGTGAAATGATAGAAATGAAATTAAATTAAAAGTAAAAAATTAAAGTAAATTAAAAATTAAAAGTTAAAATAAAACTTTAAAGTAAAATTAAATAAAAAATTTTCAAAATTGAATTGTAATGTGAAAATAAAAAGTTAAAGTAAATTGTAAAATAAAAGTTACAAAGTGAAAGTTAAAATAAAACTTTAAAGTAAAATTAAATTAAAAAATTTTAAAAATTAAATTGTAATGTGAAAGTAAAAAGTTAAAGTAAATTGTAAAGTAAAAGTTATAAAGTGAAATGATAGAAATGAAATTAAGTAAATTAAAAATTGAAAGTTAAAATAAAACTTTAAAGTAAAATTAAATAAAAAAATTTTCAAAATTAAATTGTAAAGTGAAAGTAAAAAGTTAAAGTAAATTGTAAAGTAAAAGTTATAAAGTGAAATGATAGAAATGAAATTAAATTAAAAGTAAAAAATTAAAATGAATTAAAAATTAAAAGTTAAAATAAAACTTTAAAGTAAAATTAAATTAAAATATTTTCAAAATTAAAGTGTAAAGTGAAAGTTATAAAATGAAAAGATAGAAATGAAATTATATTAAAAGTAAAAAATTAAAGTAAATTAAAAATTAAAAGTTAAAATAAAACTTTAAAGTAAAATTAAATTAAAAAATTTTAAAAATTAAATTGTAAAGTAAAAGTAAAAAGTTAAAGTAAATTGTAAAGTAAAAGTTATAAAGTGAAATGATAGAAATGAAATTAAATTAAAAGTAAAAAATTAAAGTAAATTAAAAATTAAAAGTTAAAATAAAACTTTAAAGTAAAATTAAATAAAAAATTTTCAAAATTGAATTGTAATGTGAAAATAAAAAGTTAAAGTAAATTGTAAAATAAAAGTTACAAAGTGAAAGTTAAAATAAAACTTTAAAGTAAAATTAAATTAAAAAATTTTAAAAATTAAATTGTAATGTGAAAGTAAAAAGTTAAAGTAAATTGTAAAGTAAAAGTTATAAAGTAAAATGATAGAAATGGAATTAAATTAAAAGTAAAAAATTAAAGTAAATTAAAAATTAAAAGTTAAAATAAAACTTTAAAGTAAAATTAAATAAAAAATTTTCAAAATTGAGTTGTAATGTGAAAGTAAAAAGTTAAAGTAAATTGTAAAGTAAAAGTTACAAAGTGAAAGTTAAAATAAAACTTTAATGTAAAATTAAATTATAAAATTTTAAAAATTAAAGTGTAATGTGAAAGTAAAAAGTTAAAGTAAATTGTAAAGTAAAAGTTATAAAGTGAAATGATAGAAATGGAATTAAATTAAAAGTAAAAAATTAAAGTGAATTAAAAATTAAAAGTTAAAATAAAACTTTAAAGTAAAATTAAATAAAAAATTTTCAAAATTGAGTTGTAATGTGAAAGTAAAAAGTTAAAGTAAATTGTAAAGTAAAAGTTACAAAGTGAAAGTTAAAATAAAACTTTAAAGTAAAATTAAATTAAAAAATTTTAAAAATTAAATTGTAATGTGAAAGTAAAAAGTTAAAGTAAATTGTAAAGTAAAAGTTATAAAGTGAAATGATAGAAATGGAATTAAATTAAAAGTAAAAAATTAAAGTGAATTAAAAATTAAAAGTTAAAATAAAACTTTAATGTAAAATTAAATTAAAAAATTTTCAAAATTAAAGTGTAAAGTGAAAGTTATAAAATGAAAAGATAGAAATGAAATTATATTAAAAATAAAAAATTAAATTAAAAATTAAAAGTTAAAATAAAACTTTAAAGTAAAATTAAATTAAAAAATTTTAAAAATTAAATTGTAAAGTGAAAGTAAAAAATTAAAGTAAATTAAAAATTAAAAGTTAAATTAAATTTAAAAAATAAAATATAAATTAATAAATAAATGTATAAATAAATTAAAGAATGAGCAAATATTAATTAAGCAAAATAAATAACTAATATATAATATAATAATTAATATGTTAAATAATATTATAATTTAATGAAAGTAAAAAATTAAAAAATTTTTCGCGATCTTATATAAATTTAGCTTGGGCGTAATAGCTCCGATCTGTCTATTAGGAAGATTCGATAAGAAATGACAAGAATGACCTCCTTTGTGTCAATTTATATCTGTCGTAGTGGAAGGGCGCGTCGATGATTACGAAGCCTACCGAAAATATACGAATTTTGTCGATCCTTTCAAAATCGGTTTTTTGAATATAATGGTTAATAGCTTATTAATTTTTAGTTTTTTATTATTAATTTATGGATTTTATAATTCATTACAATAATATATATAACAATTAATATATATTTTTTTAAAATTAAAATTTATTTTGCTCTCTTACGGTATTACTTTTCGACTTATATTTATATGAAAATATTTTAAACACTATTTTTATGTAAAGAACTTTAAATTTTTATTTTTAATTTGTATATGCGATAACATTATTTTAAAATAATAAAAATTTAATAAGTGATTAAATTTAAAATACATATATAATTTTTGCCAGTGAAAAATAATTTTTATATTTATATTCATATTTTTATTAAATTTTTATATAATTTATAGAATTTTTTATATTTAAATTATATTAAATTTAATATTATTAATAATTAATAGTATTTATATTTATTTTTAAATGTTATATAAATGTTATAATATTTTATATAAATAAATTAATAATTTTAATAATTTTTTTATAACAATATAATTTTATATTTAAAATATATTAATTTATAATTAATATTATAAGTGTATAAAATTAAGTGTATAAAACTAAGTGTATACTTTGTATGTTTTGTTAGTTTATAATTTTCATTTCATTATTATATTTATATATTTAAAACATATAATATATTTCATTTAAAAATCATTTGTGATGTGATAATGATTCTTCTATTTCTTTAATTCTAAGATTATTTTCTAATCAATATTTATTAATAGTAATAAACGTTTTAAATTTGATTTCGATTCGAGAAATAATAAATTCTTTCATATTAATTTTTTAAAAATATAAGATATTTTAAGAATATAGATAGAAAAATAATTTAACTGTTATAATATCGAATAAAATCTAAAACAACTAAAAATTAAGTTGAATAAAAAAAAGTATAATTAAATTAAAAGTTAAAATAAATTAAAAGTTTAAAGTATTAGTAAAAATAAAAAATTAAATAAAATTAAAAGTTAATAGAAGAATAAAAAATGAAGATTTAATAAATTAATATTATTCACAATATATATATATATATATATATATATATATATATATATATATATATATAATGAAGCAATAAACAAAATATAGTAATTATAATCATAATTAAAAAATAAAATCAATAAATAATACATAATTTATATCATTAACATGTGGAATATTCATTTTGATTAAATTTTATAAGTATAGTTTCACTTTATTTATGAATTTAATAAGAAGTAACTTCTTTTTTATCTCATAATAAGCAAATTTTCAATAAAATCATTTTATATAATATTTAAATTTTCGCGCTGCTTAAAACAAGAAATTTCTCCAATCAGAAAATTGCAAGGCCCCAACTATGAACATAATTAGTGCGCATCGTAATGCGCATCTTAGTGCGCATCTTAGTGCGCATGGCGTCAGTTTGCCATCAAATTTCGTGGACACGGGACGTGTAACACCGGTATAAGTGCGTAATTTTGCACAAGTTTTATCGATATTGTGGTGTAATTTGTTAAATATCAATAATCTATTTAGTTATTTCACATTTATTTAATCGTGTATAAAGTAATATTCCAAAATTAAACAGTTTTTTACACATTTTTATCGTTTCTACGTTGCACGTTTGTACGACAGTTACCGGTTGTTCGTACCATAAACATTTGAACGATAATTTCCTTTCAAATATTGTTTCAATATTACTTGAATCTACATTTATTTTACGATTTTGATTTTCATTTGTGCAGATTATATTCAATTGTGACTTAATAAGTGATAGCCGATCTGGTTTCGAGCATAGAAATCCGGTAACGTATCTAGTGTGACAGAGATAGACATATTTAGAATAGTTTCACATATTCCATTTCTAAACCTACATCTATAAGTTTGTGTGCGTTATGTTTTTGTTTTGCTCGGCGTGCTAGCATTACGTATAGTTTTTACGATAATCTTTACTAGGAAATTGGAGATTCGTGTCCGTTCATCCTTGGCTTTTGTTGGTCAGCTACCGAATATCGCCTCCCCCCTGCCCCCCTCGCCATTACTAATTTTGGTAATTCAAATTATATCTCAATCCGCCATTTTGTCGTTGAAAATCGTGACAATGAGACGCTTCTTTTCGAAACAGGTATGTAACTATTTTTTACATAAAATTTAGTTTAATAATTATTTTTTTATCTTTTTATACATATTATTATTACCAAATTAATTACCAAATTTCAATCGATGATTGTTTCAAATTGATATTTTAAATTTTTTTTTATTAACCTATTAAAATTATGATAAATCGCACATTCTACTTATAAAAAGTAGTTTTGGGTTGGATTATCTTTTTCTTTTAATACGATCACTGTTATTTCGTACATTTTATAAATATTTATTATATATATTATTCTATAAAAATTGATTGTTTTTTGTATATATTAACAGAAACCTCAAGGCGGGAAAATTTCAATATGGATATCACAGTAATTATTTGATAGAATTCCTTATCAATAGTTCTTTCACGGAGATGGTAATGTTTGTTTTTATATTAAAAATAAATATATCTTTATTTTTCTTTTTTTTGGATGGATTGCCTTTATTGTTTATTTGTTAAGTAATTCATAATAGATATCATAATTATAATCATAAGATATATAATCATAAGATATATAATCATAAAATATCAATATTTATGAATATTGATATAAAAGTATAAAGGATATTAAACAAATTATATTTTTATTTCCATAGATTATATTTAGATTATATTCTTTACTTTGATTTTATTGATTTCATTATTCCTTTATCATTTTTAGTTAATTATTTCAGAAAAATAATAATATTTTCTGTAACAAATGTTTCATAAAAAAGAAGGTAAAGTATTATATTTTTTTTTTATCCAATTCTCTTTGTTATTACAACTTTTCTTTCAGAAAATTGTAATCGCGCAATGCGATTAGTAAATTCAGTGTTTGCTTCGTAATAGTATTTTTTATCTTTTAAAGTATTACAACTTAATGTGAATTTAATTTATACAGTATAATATATATAATAGTTATACGCGAAATTAGAGTCAGTGTTTGTTTGTCGATAACAGAATGTAATACATTAACGAATATTAATAGTGAGTTATTTTTATATATTTATTCAAAATATTCATTTTCGGTAGAGTCAGTGCTTCTCTCAAGATAATAAGGCGATTATTCATCATGCGATGAGGTAATTATCTTTTCATTAAAATTTTTATATTTGTCTAAAATTTTTCTACTTCTTTTAAAAAATAGTGTCATTTCAACTTCTAGTTATTTAACGATTTTTATTGCTATTGCACTTTATTAAAATTTCAATCTTTTTATCATGTTTGTAAGTTATTATGTTTTATTATAGATATTTCTCAAAGGACGACTTCCCATGGATCACAACTGATGGCAACGCAGATTCTTCTAATGGTGAGTCGCATGCATTTTTGTTCCTCTGGTTACTCAATCATGTCGCAGGATGAAAGATCCGAACCGACACGGGTAACTGGTTGTATACGTAGAATTTTGCACGAGCACAATGACCATGGGTATTTATAATATCCGTGAATAGTAACATTTTTCTTTTTAATATTTTATATATTAGATCAGGATAGGTTTTCTTGCACAACGCGTTTTTAATAAAATAACATTATAATTGAATTTATGTTGATAAAATTTTATTATAATATTATTAATTATATTTATGAATAAGAATTAATATTTGAAAATAGATAAAAAATATTGAAATAAGTATTTTTTAGTGAAGAAGTCGAATGATTTTCATAGTGTATTATATTTAAATAGAAATTACAATTATTATACAATGATAGTGATGATAATATGTTTAAAAATTTAACATTTCTTTTTCGATGCATAAGAGATGATGAATTTTATGTGCAAGAAGACATTTCGCGACAGGTAGATTTTTGAATCAAAGCGAAGTTTTTAAAAGTTGCGTTTATATTTTCGATAATATGCTTTGACGAAAAAATCACCTGAGGTTATTTTGATTGATTTGTATTATTTGTTATAATCAACTAGTAAATAAATTTATTGTTCACACATTGTTGAAATCTTTCTATATTTAATATTAAATGAGTATTTAGTAGTTTATTAAATTTATAAAAAAATTTATAAAGTAAATTTTACATAAAATAGATAAAATATGTAAATAAATTTTAAGTTAAGAAACATCAGTCCGTTAGTTAAAAACAGAAATTAATATTCTTCTTAGCTCAGGATTTTCAGATTTAACCCTTTCCATATCTATTGCCAGGACTTCACTCACGTGCTCAGATGCTACTTGAGTGAAAGAGAGGTGATGAATATGACGATCATAGTTGATAAGCTAATAAAGATTTTTTCGCGATTGACGATGAGTTAATGTATCGTGCACGATGTATTTTCCACATTGTGTGTGTGTGACTAGGCTGTGGAATTGCGTCGTTTGAATGAATTGAATTATTATTTACAATTTTATATTCGCTTCTATATAATGCGAAACAGTAATAAATGGTAATTTTATAATTTTTATTATGAAGTTCTCTCTATTGGTATGAAATAGTATGTCATTTGTTTTTTAGCAAAATTATTTTTCTTGAAATGACATTTTCTTAATCATTATATTAGCATATTACATAAAATCGACGTATAGTTATTTATGCGAGATTTACGCAATGGTCATTAGCCATCGTCAGTCGATTTCAGGAAAATGGTACGTAAAGTTAGAGTGTGAAAGTAGCGTGCCAAGCTCGGGTGTCGGAGGCGTCCCGGGACGTTTTCCCTAGTGTAGGCTTTTGCGCCCGAGTATTATGCGTGAGAATCGTGGAATGAATGTGTTGGTATGCCTGTTTTGCAATTTTTTAAATATAGGGCTAGGTAGGATAGGTAGTATACTTCTGGATTGCCTGTTTTAATTATAAGTAGGTAGGGCCGGGCAGGTTGTCACAGTCTCTGGTCGGGTAGGCGCGTTTTCGCGTGACAACCTGTTTCAGGAAATCAAATTTGAAAGAGCGAGTGTGAGGCCGAGACGAATGGTCATCAATGATCACTCGTTTCTGGCTTTGCTTTCGATTTTTCGAATTCCGCGGTCGTGGTCGCGAATTAAATTTCGAAACGAACGTCGAGCTCGAGATTCTGCACATGTATGGACAACGATCACTGCGATCGTTGGTCGTCCATGTGCACTCAGTTTTCGCGATGTAGTCTTTTTTCTTTTTTTTTTTTATTTTTTGTGCGATTAGGAAATCTCGAGCCTAGTTGTAAGTTTCAGCGGGCATTGCGCTCGAAGAAAGAAGACCGAAGAGGCCCGACAAACTGTCGCGAAGAGGGCTGCAACGAATGGCTTCTCATTTTTTGGATTTTTTTTTGGGTCCAAAGAATGGGAAGTCATTGTTACTATTATGTCACTGTGCTCGTTTCAGTAGTAGTTGTTGTGTTATCTGGCCATTTGCATGCTGGCCCATCATTTTGATCCAGTCATCGTGGGCAATTCGCGATTTTGTTGATTAGTGTTGCGTTTACAAATCTCGCGTTTTGAATTAGCGTTGCGAAAAATTGATGATCGGGTTTGCTTTAGTGTTGCGTTAAAAGAAGTATCGCGATTTCTTTTTATTAATTTGGATATGAAGTAGTCTATTTTTTTATTTTTGTATGTATCATATAAAGTTGTATTTGTCATATGGAGATCTTAGAAGTCATTTTTTATTTATAAAATATTAATAATACTATTTTGTTTTAAATTCATATTTAAGAATTAGTTTTACGTTAATAAAGTAGTGTTGCGTATAAAAATTGCCCATTTTTCTTCCACTTGAACTGTGGAAATATGTTCCTGTTTATGAATCACCTGTTGCAACTGAAAGAGTTGCACAAAGGTGGTATGACAGCAGCCATTGATATGGCTATAATCTTCCGCTTTTAGTGTTGCGTATGTTAAAATGAGTGCAGAAATTTAATTGGATTGTATTTTCGCGAATTATCTTTTTTTTCTTTTTTTTTATTTGCTTTTTTTGTTAATTATATATATATATTAATTATCGCTCATAAATTAAGGCACTCTTCGCGCTTTCTTTTGTTGAAAATTTGTTATTTTAGTGTTGCGAAATAAAATATTCCACTCACGGTTTGTTCGCGGCTTGTTTGTATTGAGTGGACGATTTTAGGTGGCCCTTCTGGCTATCTTTCTGTCTTTTTTTCAGGTCCTAACAAACAGGTATTAACAAAGCATTTGTTATGGAAAATATAGTTGAAATAAACATTCGTTTATCACTATTAAATTTGTTTTAATTGTTATGAAATTTTGCATAATTATTTTTATGATGAATGTTTAAGTCAATTCAAATTTAAATATAAATTATTCTTTCAAATATGAATTACTATCAAATTTTTAATTTATTATTTAAAATATTATCCTAATTGTAATGGAATTCTTTTTCATTATAATCCTGATTGAAAAAGAATTATGAATTACATGACAATATATTAATTTTTTTTTTAGATAGTAATATTTTTTTTCATATCTTCGTTATTTTTTAATTCCTAATTTAAAAGTTGAGTTTGTTACAGATAAAATAAAACGAAAGATAAAAGTCAATAAGATAAGTAAAAAATATTGGAGAAGAAATTAATTATTATTTATTAATTTAATTATCTATTATTGCATTTTATTGCTTCTTTTTTATGTAGTGTATTTCAGGTTCATCTTTCAACATTTTAACAACGATGGAAAAATGTTATGTAATTTTATATTTATATTTAGATTTCTGGTAGGTAGTTTGAAGAAATTATTGAATTTTTATATATTAAAGTTTAAGATTTTTTAATGAAAATATAATAATTTGAAATATTTTCAGGATATTTTGTTACTGGGATTAAAAAATTATATATTTTAATATGTTTGAAGATGGAAGATTTTTTGAAATGTGTTTATGATTTAAAATAATATAAATTATGTTTATAACTTCGTGCATGTATATAATTATTGTAATTTGTGTTAATTAAATGAATAAATTAATGTAACATAAATAAATGTAATAGAAGTGAATGAAATAATGGAACGTTTTGTAATGTATTTGTAATGTAATACAATATTTATTTTGTTTATTTGATTTATTTATGTATGTATTTTATTTTTTAAATATAAATAATTTTTTATTTTCATGATAATGAAAATATAAAATTATTATTATTTAATATACAATATATAGTCATATCATTATGCAGTTAATAATAATGATATAATTATATATTTTATAAGAAATAATATGAGTATTCTCTATTTTATATTTTTGTAAATAGAAAATTTAATAAAGTGATGGATAACATTTCTCATTTCAATCTCTAAAATATAAGTGCAGTTTTACCTCATGATTTTTGAGTGGTTTAATTTTGTGTATATACTTAGATTATGGCATGCTAGATGGTGTTTGGTGTATTTTGAGGTCGGTATTTCAGAACATGTGGCATAAAATCCCTTAAGATGTCACGTCTGTGCCATTTCTAAGAACATTAATTTTTTATCAGTCTATAATAATGATGAAATATATATCAAGATTCAAGAAAAAATTTACTTTAAATATTTATAAATTGAACACGTATTTTTTAAATACGAAATTTAAATTATACGTGAAATCGAACACGTTATTTTAGGATAGGGATAGGTGTAAAACTGATGTAACTTTCCGTCAATCGGTAATGTCTGTTTGGTAGGCAAAGTCGAGCAACTCAGGACAAGTGGATGTATCGTTCGTTCATTGATCGATGATTACTATCTTCAAAATTATAGTGATTTAAAATTAATCTTAATTATAGTGCTTAATCAGATTTTAAAATAAATATATTCATTTCTAGAGAAATATCATTTACAATGATCTTACTGAAAAATAAATTAATTTGAAAAAATCATTTTACCAAAATAAAAAAAAAATATTAAAATACATAATAATTTTATAAATATGCCTTTATTACTTTTCAAACGGATAATATAATATTTCCAAGGAATATGTTGAATGGTAATAATAAAAGAGGCTTTCGTTTATTAATAGGAAATAATGTTTATTATACAGTGTACATATTTATTAACTTCATTTATTTTATTTCTGTTATAAATTTTATATTAATAATTGTATTATGCTTTGCCGAGCGACGAATGCCTTGATCAGTGTGCGCTTAATCTATAACAATCTCCGTAAAAAGTATAGAAACTTCTGCTTTTTTTATTTTGTTCGTTTGTTTATTTTCGATTCTTTCCCACCCTTTAATCCACATTTTTTTCCATCAACCCTTCATTCTTCCCCCTAAAACATTGATCACCGTGAGTTTATACCACCAAAGAGTATCGCCAAAATATGTTGCGCTGAAAACGGCATAATCGTTCGGCATATACAAATAATAGTACTGTCGAAGTTAAAGTAATTGGCGGATTATTCATTTTTTTCCTTTGTTCACTTTTGCCAGTTACCCCATTTCGCTCGAAATGGCGCACCGCCGCCTTCGCGCCATCTGTGGTCGCGTTATTATTTTTCTCAAAATTTTCTTTCTCTCGAAATACTTCACCCTAGGATTAGTATCTGTTATCAATTATTTTTATAATATGCGTAATAATATAAATAATGTCGTTAATATAGCTATAATGATTACCGTTTCTTTAATGATAAACTATCTGAATGGTACATTTTCTCTGCTAATGGCCATGTCCTTTATAGCTAATTATGTAGTCTGTATGCGAGCTTCAAGTGGGATAAGGTACGTCGTACACAGAACTTTTCGGCTCGGCGTAGTTTCTTTCTTTCTTTCTTTCTTTCTTTCTTTCTTTCTTTCTTTCTTTTTTTTCTCGTAATTCAACGCAAGAAAGAAACGAAGAGAATTTAACCAAGAAAGAACAAGAAAAGAATTATATTCGACGAATACAGGAACACGTTTGTGGCGCGAGTAAATGCGAACGTCGAGGAACCTTGGTTCGTTTAATCGATTCGTGACACTGTTGTTTCACCGCGATTGATTATTCTTATTTCTTTTTCTCTTTCCATCGAATGCTCGCGTCGATCGCATTCGATTCGCTGATCGAGGAAATTTGAAGAGCGTCCTTCCTGCGAAACGAAATGTGAGAATTCGTGGCTCGTGGCAAAAGTAACCGTTTGCAAATGAAAAAGCGTTACGTTAAAGTTTTGCATGCCGAGGAACGAAAGAAAAAAAGGAACTTTTATCAACGACACGCAAAACTATTTCATCCACGATCCTCGACGAAACGTAGGTTCCCTCGAAGTGCGCTAAAAAATTCTCTCTCTCTCATTCTCTCTCTCCCTCTCGCTCGTTTCCCCATACACTCTCTCCCTTTCTACTTCTCGCACACGTCACCGTGTTCTAGTCTTTGATATATAAATGTACGACGTTAATACATGTCACCCAGATTTTTGTGTCGGTATGTGTGTGTGAAATTTCATTATTATTTTTTGTTTTTTTAATATTATTATTATTATTATTATTATTATTATTATTATTATTATTATTATTATTATTATTATTATTATTATTATTATTATTTGTTCTCGCTTGCTTGAATGTATGTATCTAGCTTCCTAACATAAGTGTTAAGTATAATTATTTTTTTTATTTTATATAATTGTATTAGTTTTTTTTTCTTGTTATAATAATAATAATCATCATTATCATCATCATCATCATCATCATCATCATCATCATCATCATCATCATCATCATCATTATCATCATCATCATCATCATCATCATCATCATCATTATCATCATCATCATCATCATCATCATTATCATCATCATTATCATCATCATCATCATCATCATCATTATCATCATCATCATCATCATCATCATCATCCCATAATAATCATAATCGATAACCATAATAATAGCAATAATAATGTTAACCATCATCACCGTCGTGATCATAATCGCGATGATGCCGTTAATTTGTCATATCGATATACATTACATATTTATATTACACGTTCCTTATGAAAATAATAATCCAAACTGACGTATCTTCCGTTCACGCTGTTCTCCCAAGTTCCACCGATTTCGTGTTCTTCGATCATCCCTTATTAATCAGCCGCCGCCCCTCTTCCTTCCCCTCCTTCCTCATATTTCGCCCATTTCTCGCCCTCTTTCTCATCTTTTTCTTCTTCTTCCTTTCGTACATTTCTCATAGACTTTTACAATAACAATTCTATTTTTTTTTCGCCGGTAGAAACGGCCGAACTGCAACGAGTTCTCGAGGCGGGATGCGATAACGATTAACACCAAATCGCATCGCGATTCGATATAACTTTATTTTACACCGACTTTACACACTTCTCCTGCCGTGAAATAATTAACATTTCGTAACACCACGACCGTCGTCCCCATTTTTCTCAGTTTTTTTTCCTTTTTCCTTTTTTTTTTTTTATTTTTTTTTTCTTTAAAATTTTACCGACAACCCGCCACGGCTACGAAGACAATTTAGAAAGCCGTTACTACTATTTACAACTACGACGAGAATTACTCGCGTTAACCATCCTTTCTTCGCGTTACATTACATTATATATCACCGTATTATAATAATAGCGTTACACCAGACGTACGTCTTCTCTATCTCTCTCTTTCTCTCTCGAGGGAAAAGGAAAATCGTTTAAATCGTCGAATCGTGTCAGAGAAGAAATATGACTTTGTCGCGAAACAATACGTACATCTCGTATATTCCACCGTGCGCCGTGTTTTGTCTTCGAAGCCTCGGCAAGCCGTGTCAACCCTCTCCCGTTTTAATTTTTTTTCATCTCTAAATTATACATTATACATTATCGAAATATTTCTACAACGGCGTGTCCTATCATTGTTCCGCGCATGCCTTCGTAAAATTTGTCGCGTTGATATGCTAAAACACTCCTCCTCCTCTTATCTTATTACCATTATAAATTATTTCTTATATACGTCGCTTCGATTCCCCCGTTTGCCACTTTTCGTTTCTTTTTTTTTTTTCTTTTTCTTTTTCTTTATTTTTTGGCCTCGCCGGCTGATCCAATGATTATTAACTCTTCCCCTTTTATTCCAATATACGCACATTTCACTCACTCGCGTACAATTATATCCGTTCCTTCGTCAAATATAATAATAATAATTTCTCTTCGTCTGTAATCATTAATAATAGCGATCATACGATAAGAATAATAATAAGAATAGTGATGACAATGTTGTAATGTCGAGGATAATAATATTAATCGTAATCAATATATTATGATAGATATAACGATAGAATTATCGTACGATGAAATTGATAAGTTCACTTTTATCATTGTTACGGTTAGCAAGGATTAATACTGTCGCACTTATAATAATAATAAATAGTTGGCGCAAGATTTTATTATTTCTCTCAATCGATTCACGATTAACTCGGGAATTAACTGATTCAATTTCCTCGGTTCAACGCAACAATTGTTTCTAATTTTGATCGCGATATTTCTATAATCGGCGTGAATTAGTATTATTCTTATTCGAGGTATGATCGAAATCGCAAAGAATCACAGTTGTTCAAACAATTCGAATTTAAATCGTGAAATTTCAAACAGAGATTTTCACTCAAGGACAAAATTTCTCTTCGTAAACGTCAGAGGATATATATATAGAATGAAAGTTTTTCGATATCTAGTTTTTACGTTTTGTTGTAACGATTATAACAGAGAAATATTTTCTTTACTTTACAATCTCTCTTCTCATGGAAAAAATCCACGAGGAAGGAAGCATGTACGTCCAGATGCGTCTGACGTTCGCAAGAAGTTTCGTTCTCGAGATGCGATGTACCAGAAGAAAGAAAAAATGACGATTAAAGAAAAAGAAAAAGAAAAAAAAAGTGAAAAGCGGTTTAAACTTGGTTACTTTTTACTTTCGAAAAATTTGATTAATATACAGCGGTTTCTAAGTGAGAATTATTATAGCGGGCATCGAGGGCGAGATTCGTCGTCAAGGGGAAAAAAGAGGAGAGGGCGTTTTCCAAGAGACGTCCCACACGTGCAGCGAACGTTTTCTTATCTCTTTTTTCTCTTCTCTTTTCTTTATTATTTCCATGCACTATATAATTAGTACTTCGCTATGTAGGACATTACTGTGTGCACCAGCATACATATCGCACACCCTGTGCCATGTTGTAATTATTTCTTTTTTTTTCTTTTCTTTCCTTTTATATACAAATTCCCATTCGGGCCCAGGCGGACGTCGACGAATTTTCGGAATCGCCAAGTACCATTCTGGACCATTAAGATTTTTTTCCACCACTTGCGCGGGTGAAAGAGAATTTTTGTAATCCTACTTGGGGCGATCCCGAAGACCTCGAGGTCCGCGCGATACGGCCGGAGGAGAAAAACTCTTGCATTGTATATCGGTGTTTGATTATACTACGCAACGTTTTTGGGCCCCGGATGCGAAAGAACGGCCAGGGCCGCCGATTATAAAATTTTTGTTTATTGTATGTCACCCCGAAATCAACAATAAAACTGATTTCACCCTTTTTTTTTTCTTTTTTTTTTTTTTTTTTTCTTTCTTTTTTACGATCTGTATAATATTATACCCCTTCTCTCTGAAGGCAAGAGGATATTTTCCATTTTGCGTGCGTGCGTGCGCGCGTGTGAACGTGTAAGTGTGTACAAATGTGTGTGTGTGTGTTTACGTGTGTATACCTGCGTGTATTCGATTTATTTTCTTTTCCTTTTGATCCACCTGTACGCGTAATGAAAGTAGCGTAAGTACTTACACGTGTATCTCTCAACTTGTGTTCTCAAACGTGTTCCTTCCTGTTTATTTTTGTATATATGTGTACGCGTACGTGTGTGTGTGTGTGTTTGTGTGTCTTTTCCGTATTATTATTATTATTATTATTTTTTATTTTTTTTTTTTTTCTTTTTTTGTTCAGCGTGTATTTTTACTGGATCCTCCTTCGCACCTCCCCGCGTCAACCCTCAAATTCGTTCCCTATATTTAATATGTAAAAATATACAGGTTAGGTTATAGTCGTAAATACAGTTAAAAAATTCTACATTTTTTTTTTCTTTTTAGCCTCGAGCACGGGATTGCAGTCAAATGTCGCCTTCAAAATGATCCAGCGGTCGGAAAAAAAGCGAAACCTTAACCCGAGAAGAGCGAGTGAAACGTGATGCCTGACATCGCCGATCGGATATCTGCTCGATACATCGGAATATATAATTCTCGCAGTCGTGTATCTCTCGTTCGTTCGCGCGCGCGTTTCCGATCTACGCCGGTAGTGTAGAAACGTTTTTCTCAAAAGCGCTAAAAGCGAATGAATCGAGGTGAAACGATTGGTAAATACCTATTTCTCTCTCTCTCTTATCTCGAAACGAATCGAAAGCCTATCATCGGATGAAATTAATTCGTTACGTATGCTTGAAATTTCATTTCACAGTCTGTGACCATCGAATTGGGATAATTTGTTGTTGTTAGAGGAAGCAATTCAATAGATCACTTTGTTCTTACTTTTCCAATGAAAAAAATTGATTTGGAAATTTTTATTCGAAAATATTTGTTTGATGTAAGGATAAACATTTGAAATTACTTTACTTTGAGAATGATTTATATCTAATAAAAGTAAGATAATAAACAAATATATATATAATATTTCAATGGGATGATGGAATATAATTCGATGGTCAAAGACTGTATTTGTCGTATTTACTTATCAACTTAAACTTCAATTTTGGATATATTTTAATATCATCGATGATAGATCGACAATATTGTCGAGGAGAAGAACTTTTAAAATTCGATCTTGACTAGAAACTTGTTCAAAGTTGTTTCCTCCCTACGGTTTCTAACTAACTAATAAGTAGACGCAAAAACTCTGCAAGTTCTAATTGTACGGTAATCGAGATCTCTGCGAGCGAGTTGTATAAGTCAGTCTCAAAATTAGTTGCACACCTTCGTGGTACGTAGAACTGTTTTATCATTCGACCAACGAACGACAGCTGCTCGATATACGGTACCCTTGTATACGTCGTTTCGTTCTTAAACCTGCCACGATATTTTTGAGAAAGAAGCTAGTGAAATCGATCTATAATAATTAATACAAAGATCGCTGCGCGCTCTAATCACGTTCGATTATTCTTCTTTCCTTCATCTTCTTCTTCTTCTTCTTCTTCTTCTTCTTCTTCTTTTTTCTTCTTCTTTTTCATCTTTGCAGCCATTAAAAAACTATCAGGCAAACACGTAACGAAATTCTATATTTTTTTTTTCTGGACGGTACGTTCTGGGCGTGACTATTCTCTCCTTTCCTTAGGCAGTTGCTAACTCTCTTAACTATTTTACACGTATCTCTGGCAACTGTCGTTTATCCATTTAAAAAACATTGAACAAACGTCTGCAACGATAATATTCAACGCGTCTCAATCCCTCGTTCGGTGGTTTCGTTTTCGAAAGTGAAATTTACTCGTTTTCCGCCAACAGAATTTTTCAAATAGTTTTCTTTATGATATTTCTTTTGTTTTCCGCTCTTTTTTTTATAGCTTCGATTAACTCAAAATGACATAGAAAGAAGGTAATTTTAAGGTAGTAAAATATTTGATGTAAAACAAAATGGATCTCTATCCATGAATATAAAATGGAAAACTCGTCCAACTTGTTTTTAAACCGAAATCTTTCTTAAAAGTATTCGATCAAATAATTTACAGTACAAAATTTATCTATTTTTACATATATACACACTATACTTCGTCCAAAGAATTTTATCGTTTTTCAAAATAAAAGTTTCGTTATTCGTTCGTGGATGAAATTTTTATCGAAGAGAAAGCTTTTTCAACGACGAAAAACAGTTACTGCGAGATTCAAACGCGAGTCGATGCCCCAAGTACGCTTTGAGAATTTATTTCGTCCGGTGATTTGAACGCGATTCGCTATCGTTTCGTGCGAAAGAGCCACTTGTTAGCCAACTGTTGCATTCTGAGCAGGCGCCGAAGGGGCACATTATAATTTGTCAGAATCGAGCCACTCCCCCATCAACTTTCCTCTTCTATTAAATTCACGTGAAAAAAGAAGTAAAAAAAAATTTTTTTAAATTTTAAAAAAATCTAAAGGAGATGTATTATCTTTTAGTTGAAAGGAAAAAGATTTATAGAGATAATGCTATTATTGAGAAGATATATTTATTAATACGAAGTGTGCTAAGGAAATAAGGAGATTTAATTTTCTTGCTTCCGTAAGTAATAATGATTCGCGATAATTTCATTTTCCGTCAACAATTGAACGAATTTTATTCAAGCAATAAAACTGGTTTTCATATTAAAATTTAGAATAGGAGTGTTAACATTTAAAGTTGGAAAATTAACGAAAAGCCTCGTACAATTTCAACAATTTCCAAGTCATTTCAGTCGTTTGTAAATGTATCTGAAGAATATTATTTTTAAACATTTCGTTTTTATAATTGATTCGAAACGAAAAAAATTAATTCTCGCCTTATAATTTCTTGACACACCTCGTTCTTACTTATTGACAAAAATTCTCTCTAATATTTCTAATATTGTCACGCTTGTAATATTCGATTTCGGTTAAAAGTGAAAATTGATTTGGAAGATTCATCGTTGGCACAATATTGTATCTCGTAAAGGTTGGAACAAGGACTACTTTACTACTTTTCCATTTTTCCCAACACATTTCGTATGCATTTGAACAATTATTTCATCGATTGTATCATTCCAATTCAAAAAACTTGAAAATGGAAAAATGAATTGATAATTGGAAAATATAAACGAATAAAAATTACCTCGTCACGTGATATCCTATTCTAAACTACCTTTTTTTGATTTTTAATTAAAATCAATAAATAAAAATAAATATAAATCCATACATATATATATATATCTTATGAAAATGGCGCGATACGAAATGTATTAAAATGTCACTAGAAACATCAAAGTGTCCTCGATTTGCGATAATTATATTATGCCCCTATATTCTATCAAAAAAAAAAAAAAAGAAAAACACGATTGCTCGAATCTCGAAAAATTCGCGAAACTGCGTGTCGCGAACGCTGTGATCGATAGCGTCTCGATTATCGATGCATATGAATGATACGACCACAACAGGTGTCCAATACGATAAAAGGTAAAAGCGAAAAATAGGAGAAGCTTTTTCAAAAACGATGACGAGACTAATATCCGGATCGTGTCGTAAAAATCGAGGCAAAGGATCGAGCACCATCACAAAAAGTGACTCGAAAGTTTCACTGTTGCCCTGAAAATTTGTTTTTCATGCTTGTTGAGATCCATCGTAATTCCAAGTTAAATGTCTCGGTAACTAACCCGCGCGTGGCTTCTTATAAGAAGTATGCTTTCTGTTTACATTTAATTTTAGAGTCGACTTTCAATCATTATATACGCGTATGTGTATATATATATATATATGTGTGTATATATATATATATATATATATATATATATTTATATAATATATTTTTTTTTATTTCGTATATATATATATATATTATTTCGATCTTACGCCCTAGGAGTTAGAGTTAAAAACTTATCGTTTGGCGATTAATTATTTAAAATATGTTCTGTCTGTTAATAACTTTTTAGTGTTCTTTTTTTTTTTTCTTTTTCGCTCTTTCTCTTCCTTTCTCTCCCACCCTTTCTCACGATCACCTGTCACTCGACCCATCTCAACGTGTTTATTTATTTATTTCCTAAATTCAATCATTATTACGCGCGCGATATATAATATTTATATCTTTCCACCATACCACGGCACTATACAGAGTGCATTTTTCTCCACGTGTGTCTCTCCCCAGCCTCCTCCCCTGGTATAAGTGATTATAGTGTATACTTTTTATTATATACTTATTATTTTTTTTTTTTGTTTATAACCTTACGTGTTAGCGATAACCAGTTAGTAATTGTTTATGCATATCATCATTTCGCTTATACGCATAGATGGCACGCTATATAAAACTATGCTATATGCAAATTTTTCATCTTCGATCAAACTTCTCTAATTTTTTAAACGTTCGCGCGAGACTCGTCGCTCGTACACGCGCACACGCGACCCTTTCCTTTTGCACACACTACTACATAATAATCACCCGCGATCACCTACCGACACGTGGTGCACGCGTGTGCCCCGTATACGCGCACCTCGGATCTCGCTCTTGTTGTCCGCGTCTTTTTTTTTTCCCTTTTTTTTTTTTTTTTTTATTTTTCTTTTTTCCTAAATCTTCCACGCGCCCCTCGCGGCAACCGATCGTGCCACGCTCCTCTACCCCGTTCTATATTTCCGCTAATTGGTGGTCTAATTACTTTCTAAAATTCAATTCATTTGTAAGCGACTCCCTAAGGGTCGATTCGTGACGTGCAGCCATTCGATATACGTCGTTGTCGCATCAGTCGGGTGTTGTCGGCCCGCGAATCTTTGCCCGGCCACACCGTTTCCGATCGCTCGATTTCCCTCGATCGTTCGCGGCGAGCGTCCGGCGAAAAGAAAATTTCCACGGCCACCCCGAATTTCCTAAGGAAGATGTCGTGGTGTCCGAAAATTCGTTCGGAAAATCGTTCGTGGCCGATCTTCCCATTTCCCCCCCCTTCCCATCATGATTTTCTTTCAACGATACTCCTCTCTGTCGATGCTAAATTGCCCGCGCGAGGAACGGAAAGAAAAGACTGATCTTTTGATTTGATTTCTCTCTCTCTCTCTCTCTCACTCTCGCTCGCTCTCGCTCTCGCTCTCTCTCACAACACGATCACCGACTCAACCGACGTCACGAATCGACGATTCGTAACGTGCCGAATTTTTTTTCGTCCTAATGATTCGTGTGTACAACACACTGTTTGTCGATTATTTAATTATCTTTCTGTTATTTTTATTATTATTATTATTATTATTATTATTATTATTTAATTCCTCTTTTCACCCTTACATCTGCAAGGTATATATATATATGTATATATACTGTGTGTGTGACACGACGTTCCGATCGCGGTTGGTCTCGAATATCGACACATCGAGTCCCTTGAACGAAAGAAAAGAAAGACATTTTGATGTCTCGAAACGAAATCATCAACTCGTCAATCAACATCGATCGCGCGTTCCTCAACGTCTACACGTCTACAGTGATGTGTACAAGAGCGTTATTTTTTTTTTCTTTTTTTTTTTTTTTTCAACTTTTCCCGAGCAGTAGACCGAGACGCACATTTTTGTTTCTACTCTCCCCGATCTTGTAACCTCGAGAACACACTCGCCAAACCGGAATTCGCAGAAGAACGAACAACAGAATTTCTCGACGATCAAAAGCCAACTGTACAACGACATTAAAGGGAAGATCCACTCGTTCTTGAAGATGCCTACATTTCTACAACCCCGTTTATTCCCAACTTGATGATCAATGGTACATAGGTACACGTAAATCGTTGAGATATGATCGAAGGGAAAAGGGCGATTGCCTGATCAAACGTTCCAGATTTTCTGCATCTTTAATTCCGTCGTTTCGCACAGGAGGAAGAAGACTCTTTGCGTTGCTTCTGATCGCGCACGATCGAGAAAGAAAGACTCGGCGACTGTTTTTTTAAGCTCGGTAAATGTGGATCATTGCGAGTTTCTTCGCGTGTGTTCTCTCCAGACAGATATATCCCATCCGCACGGCAAAAAGCCTTATTCTTCTTCTGCACGCTTCCTTGATTCCGTACGTCGTTGGTCCAAGACGGGTATCGTGAAATTATATCTCCGGATGTAAAAAAAAAAAGTATGGAACTGAAGAAATTGCGAAATTTATATCCCTCGTCGCGATATATATATATATATTTTTCTTTGCGCTATCTAAATAAGTTTTCTTTTTTTTCTTTTTCTTTCTTTCTTTCTTTCTTTCTTTCTTTCTTTCTTTCTTTTTGTCCTCTTTGTATTCGCCTAAGAAAATTTTACTCTTGCATACCGAACGGCAGAACTAGGAAACGCTTGTTGTTTCGTGTCAGAAAGTATGATTGGTCCCGGATAGTCGATCGAAATGTGGCCGGGTAAATATACAAGATTACACACGTGTGATTTGTATTTCGTTTATATATATATATATTTTTTTTTCTCTCTTCTTTTTCCCCCCTTTTTTCTTTTTTTTTCTTCTTTTCTTTCTCTTTACTTTTTTTTTTTTTTCTTTTTAATTCTCTGTACCTACAACGCTCGAACAAATGTCCTAAGTAATTTTGGATGACCAACGACTACAACAATCGATGTGTCCGATCCTAAACATTAATACAGTCGCAATGAAAAGACATCGATTTGGTACGTTTAGAAAAAACCGAATTTTATTTGTTTTCTTCGCATTGTTCTCGCGATAACGCATAAGCGTACCTGAAGGAATTGACATCGGTCGGCTTGAACTTGTCTGAAATAACGCCGATTTTTTACTTTTTTATTTAATTAAATGTTCCTTTTTTTTTTCTTTTTTTCTTTTTTTCTTTTAATTCTTCTTCTTCTTCTTCGATTTATCATTAAGTAACTGCGAATCTATTTTTTTTTTTTAAGTACAATTCTCAACTAATTCACTAATTTGCTCCACTTCTTAATCTGGCGTACGCGCGCGCGCATGAGAATGTTTATCCTTTTTTCGAGAAAGCAATCTTATTAATAACTCGTCTTATTAATCGGGTGGACTTGATGCAAAGAAACCGAGGTGGTGTACAGAAAAGGAAAGGAAGAACGAGCTTGTGACTCGCCTGACGCTTCTTCGATGATTTTGATGTTTCGCGTGCCGCTGCTCCTCTCTCTTGTTATCCATTTCGAGAAAACGATATATTTTTATCCTCGAGAAAAAAAGTTATCCTTTTGTGCGGGAATTGAACGCGATTCAACGTAACTTAATGAAAACAATCGTTACCGTTATACGTCCCTTGCATATATTTTCGATATTAAGAAATTGCCCTAATCGAATAAATAATAATAGATAAAAGGAGCAGAGAGTGGCAGTGCACAATAATCGCATCAAAAATAACGACGATGATGATCATGAAAAATCCTGTCCACAAATTGTCGAGTGTTGAATAAATCGCGCTTATAAAGCCTACGACGAGATCTATCTAATTTAATATTCATACGTGTTAAAGATAATACGATTAAGTGAATGCTTAGCCCCGCTCGCCTCTCGTGTTATACAACGTGTCGTATATCGTAGCTCGCGTGAATTTTACGTACATATCGAATGCGTATGGCGACCATACCTGCTGTTCACGTGATAACATGCGTCGAGTGTGCTTTTTAACGGTGTACGTAAGCGGGTAGCTATGGATTCTCTCTCTCTCTCTCTCTCTCTCTCTGCCTTTCTCTCTGCGTGTACGTGTGTGCGTGTGTATATGTATCGCGCGTGTGCAAGTAATCGAACGTGAATCGTCGTGTGTTATTTTTTATTTTGTTGCTAGTTTACAAGTTATGCAAATAATTGCAAAAACATACCCTGTTTCCTAGTATCACCGACACCACGGCTACCGGATATCAGGTCGCGGCGCGCGTGACTTGAATCCAATTGTAATTTTCCACGTAAAATTTCGGATCGATGAACGCGGTATAGCAGTGTCGAGAGGGTTTGATAATTTTAGCTGTGTTGTTCATCTTTGTTGTGCGAGTAAATTTGGTGATGGTAAATTCTAGTAAATGTTTAGTATAATGTGGTGTTGTTTGGAATCGTTATTTATTTGGTTAAAGTTTGGTATGTATATATATTTATATATATATATATGTGTGTGTGAGTGTGTGTATATATATATTCGAGAATGAAGGATATATTTCCGTTTCCGTTTTCCTATCGAATATATTCGTGTCCCCGTTTGGCTGTAACCGTAAAAATTCCAAGAAATTCCCCCACCAGTTGGAAAGAGTAGACAATACCCGACCCATCTCTCTTCCTTCGTTTCGCTTCCCTCGTTCCTCGAAGAGCTTTCCGTGGAATTTTTATGGCTGACGATGCTATTGGACAACGACGACCACGAGTATCGATTTTATATTTTTAGAAAAATTTCAGCGACGGACTAGGCGACTCGAGAATATTCTTTTCTTTTTTCTTTCTATTTATTTACTTATTTATTTAAAAAGAGAATTCTTAGAGATTCCGGCGTCGAACTGAGATTCGGTACAAAATTCGATACCCGAGTGCGTCGTCAGGACGCTTGAATTTTTTTCCCGAGTAGAATTCGGAACGTTAATTAGCGAGCAGCGAATTCGTCTCAGCGTTACATCACGTCATTGTAAAAATAAATTCGAAGCTGATCCTCACAGATTAACTATTATCGTTATTTTCTTCTTTTTCTTACAGCTAAGAATATTCTCTCTCTCTCTCTTTCTCTCTCTTTCGTACATTCATCCATACGCGCACACACACTCTCTCTCTTTCTCTCTCTCTCTTTCTTACTTCTTTCTTAAGTCTCATATTTATTCCATAGCAAGATGCATACTACTTCGGTTGTAGCAAAAACTTTGTTGGATAAAATAGTTGTATTTGTTTTCGGTTTTGTTTACAATTTTCGTTTACCTTCGTATATATACATTTATATGTATATGTGTACATTAATATTTATATGAATTTATAGCTATTATTATGGTATTTTCTTTTTTTTTTTTATTAGGGTAGGTTGAGTACCTTGATATTCACTATTTTATGTACCGTTTAAACATTAAAAAGCTTAGATCGTAGTGATATTATCAATTGGTACTTGCCGTACAAGCTTTTTCTTTTTCTTTCTTTTCTTCCTCTTTCTTCTTTTTTACTTACTAAACGTGTCTTTCCCTTTCCTGTATATCTCTTCCTTTGTGTGTCGTGTTGGCGCGCATGCGCATGAATCTACGCTTTGTGTCTGGTGTATGTGTAGTATGTGTGTATATGTATGGTGTGTATGTGTGCGCGTGTCTCTATTCTCGATCACTTTGGCGGTTCTAATGTCCCAATGTTCTTCCTCTACTACGTTGCATCGTACTACGTGTATAAACTCAAACCATATTGTCTCACTTGGAACTAAAAATAATACCTTTGACCCGTTTGAACGCTTATTATACGCGATTGTAAATCCGATTAGCAATCATTAATAAAGTAAACCGAATCGAGGAGAAGGAGAAGTGAAAAGGCGAGGACATCGCGAACTGTCCAACGGAAAAGAACGACTGAAATTCGATAAATTTTCATATTTCGAGAACTTAATAACACGAAACGGATGCTCGTCGATGTTAATAATACTCCAAACGAGAAACGAACGAATAATAGGGGCCTCGTGTCCGTGGTATACGCGTACTACTAATAGCGACGACACTAATAGCCAGTGTACTATCTCGAAAATGGAATGCGTTGATTCGATTTGAGCGGAGAGATCGACTGGACCGATCTGCCGCGAGAATAGGAAACTCGTATCTAGCTACGAGGTCTAATCCGCTCAGCTTGTCCCCTAATCGTCTTTGCCGGACGCGTACCGGGAGATGCCGCGCACAATGCAATGAGAAATGAAACGTTCGTCTGCAGACTGGCACGGCCCGCAGGCCTTTCTATCTCTCTCTATCTCTGTCTCTCTCCGTCTCGCGTGTCAACCCATCGAGCGAATGAAGACAGACGCGCGCTGTTGATGCACGCGTCTCCTAATTATGTTTACGCTCGTGATTCGATCAACGCCGTGCTCAGAGGGCGTTCAGATCGCGATTGCTCTTACTGGTCTGTGATTGGACCTCGGATTGGCAAACATACGGTCGCGTTAATTCGTGCGTTTCCTTCTCTTACATATTTACCATTTGCCTTCATTGAACACATATTTCGGATAGTTTGTTTAGCAAATTTGATTTGTGATCAGCCGTATCTCTCTGTTACACGCCATTTCTCCTCTTCGGTTTCAGCGTTTTAGCCCCGAAGTCGAAGGAAGGACCAGATCTCGAGCGTAACGTTTCCTTCGTCTCGTTCATTCGCGTTTCTTCCATCTCTTTCGGTCCACGTCTCGGCAAAGATTTCTCTCTCTTTTCTTTTCTCTTTTTTTTTCCTCTTCTTTTTTTTTCGATGGCGTTATTTCAGCGAATCTATACGCCCGCTCCCTCGATACATCAGTCTATACATATATACATACATATATATTATATGCGTGTATATATAGAAAATATATATTTATATATATATGCTTCTAGACGAATTTTCAGCATTCCTAAACTGACAAGAATATATATACGTGTATGTGTATATATATATACACGTGTATATATATATGTATATATACGTGTATATATATATACACGTTTATCGCGTAGTATAAATTATGTATACGTCTTACAAAGTATTGTTGTCACTATTATTATTGTTGTTATTTTTGTATTATTAATATTACTATTACTGTTATTCATTAATTGGTTTTTTTTAAATATATATATATATATATATAGGTATAATAATATTTCATCAATAACTAGCAAGTCGTTTGGGCTTTCCATCGGAGGGGAGAAATTTATAGCGCGCCCCTCCTTTTATTTCCTTAATTTTTCTTCTCTTAGTCTCGCGAGTAATTACTTGTACGCGCCACCACGTTCACGTACACGTGAACCACGTACACGTATGTACCACGATAGTTTTTTCTTTTTACATTAATTATATCTTGCGGTTGCGTGTATGTATGTACGTATGTATAAGTGAAGTTAGCAAGTGAATAAGTGTCTCTTGCAATGATTCATTCGTTTTGTGTGCCAAGTGTGTACGCAACAGGCAACGTATCGTACGAACAGGTGGAAAAGTAAAGAGAAGGGCGTTGCCTGCCCCTATAAACTATAAATACATTATTTATACGTATATTATATATAAATATATAAATAAATATATACGTCCGTACAATGTGCATATACGTGTATATTCGTATATTCGTTTATACATTTATATATGTATTTATATATGTATATATATATATTTTTTTTTCTTGTAGCATTTGTTATATTTATTTAAATAGCGTATAAATTTGAGATAGCTTTTAGTCGTGTCATAAATTGCGCCAGACTAGAGCCGGTCCTCCCATTCCCTGTCCTTCGAAATAATAATTTACTCCATGTTGATTTAGCTAAACTATATAATAATTTACTAAGTTTCTAGTTTTACCTTCTTCGGTCAATATGTATATATATATATATATTCATTTCATTTATATTTCATATTTATAATATTTATATTTATATATATATATATATATATACTCCTTCTTCGATAATTCATATTTATATATTTATATATAGAATAGTTGTTGGTACTTTGGTTGATTATTTTTCGCTAGATCAGAGTTTTCTTCTCCGTTCCATCGCTCGCCTGCACTAGTTTCCTCTCTCTCTCTCTAACGTACTTTGCGCATTTTTTCGTTCTGTTCACCCTCTCTTTTCCACCTCTTATCCTCCATTTTCGTTCTGAATCGTATGAATGAAGCGCGAAACTCTTTTTTTTTTTCTTTTTTCTTCTTAATTCGACCGGGCATCGCTCGTTAAATGTCCAAATGTTTTATTTATTTTCGTGCTTAAAAAAATATTCACAATGTGTACCGTCCGTTGCCATTTCACATCAGGGTAGGCACAAATTCTATGATAACTCGTGTAACAACTTAAGTACGTGTCGCGTGTCTCCCTTTGCGGATGAATCCTATTCAAAGAAAAAAAACGAAAAAAATTTCTCTAACTGTCATCGTTGTCTCTTGAAACGAGATTAAACGAATCGCGATGATAACAAGCTACTCTAACTCTTAACGAAAACAAACGAGGAACAATAGGATAAGTTCATAAACACAACCACAAGCGTCTCGCGAACAGATCTTGACGATGAATACGTATTCATTGTATACAGGAAATAAATTACGAATTACGCAAGACGCTACGTTCGATCGTGACGATTTCTCAGGAACAACGTACTTTGGTAAAGTAAACAAAAAAAGTAAAATAGAATAGAATAGAATAGAATAAAATAAACGAATTAGTCTAGAAAAATGAAATTGCACTTGATCTCGAGTTCCTTCGAGACCTTCGAAAGATAATATAAAATAGTTTATCCTAAGTTTTAAATAGTCACTTTGGTTTTGGTTTCACGCGAATATTAAATAAATATCTTATATCGGAACGAAATAATATAATCGAATTCTAATGCAAAGTATATATATATATGTATAAAAATGACTAGACACAGACTAGGTAGAATAAAAATTAAAGTATAAAGCTCTTCGAAAGCCTAAGTTCAATTCTGTTTAAACGATTCTATACTATTTCCTTCTCCCCTATCTCTCCTCTACGTCGTACGGGTAGAAACGATTTCTCTTTCTTTCAACCCCCTTTTGGTTACTCCTTCTTTTTCTTTTTTTTTCTTTCGTTTGGATAATCACAGCCTGGTTGACATTTCTCGGGCGATGCGTCGGTCAAACGACAAAACGATTTCGTCATTTTTTCGAATGATCGAGCCGTGAGAATGGACAACGACAGGAATCCCGGATCTGTGTGAATTCGAGTTAGCGATCGAACGATCCCTCCTTACAAAAGGAATCCCCGATGGGTGATATACGTAAGTTTCGGCCGGAAATTTTTCCCCTTCCTTTTTCTTTCTCGCTTAACGATAAAATCGTACTTAACGATCGATAATAATAAGGATGATGAATCAAGGGGGGGTAGTAATTGTAATAAATATTCGACGGTTGATGGGTGATTAAACGAGCGCCGTGGCGCGGACGACCGGACTTCGAAATGACACACTCTTTGACACGGCACTAACGATCCCTTGAAATTCTCTCACGTGTATATATATAAAACCTACGGCGTATGCGACGAATTCTTATAAACATAAGAAGAACCGATAAGAAGAACCCGCGAGTTTTGGGGTCGGCACTGATTCCATGATTCTCGTATCGGTTAATATATATATATACGTGTATGCGTGTTAATCTGTGTGTGTACATGTACGAGTGTGTACGATGTGTATTGTAAATGCGCGCGTGTATGTGTATGTATGTGTGTGTGTGTGTGGGTAATAGTAATAGTAGTAATAGTAGTAGTAGTATTAGTAGTAGTAGTTTTCATTTTAGAAATTCTTTTTTTTTTCTTTTTTTTCTTTTTTTTTTCGTTTTCGTTTTCGTTTTCTTTTTTTTAAAGACGTTGCGTGAGACGAGCACCCTGTATACGTGATTGACAAATTTGCGTTAGGAGAGACCGCGTCGGTCCTTTCCACGGAACACCACTAAGTATCGTAAGAAACGATCCTAACGACCTTCCTATCCGCGATAATATTAACGCGATGATCACTTTGTTCGACGAAAAACCGAAAAATCCTAAATCCGGATATTCGACGGTTTTGTTGTATCTTTGGTTGGTTGTTGGAAATAAAAAAATTGGCAAAGTTTGTGTCCTCTTCTCTAAAAAAGGCGATACAACGAATTCAACCGATACACACTGGACTCGTGTTTTCCCTAGAGAGAATCTCTGAATAGGTACTTTCTTTCGTATTCTATGGGTCGAATCGCGGTAATAGTTAACTTTTTTTTTTTTTTTTAAACAGTCGGTCGGCTACAATCGCCATGCCGCTTCGTCAGGAACTAAGAGTTTTATTTTTTTTCTTTTCTTCTTCTTCTTCTTCTTCCTCTTCTACTTCTTCTTCTTCTTCTTCTCATATCTTCTTTGGTTTACCGTTTACCTGGAAAGTCGCCCGCACTTGAACGTTTTTCCCATCACGTGATTTATCAAACTATTTAAGAGTTAGCGTGTCGTCGGAACGATAAAACCTGGTCGAGAGGCTCTTAAAGGCTCCCGTTTAATTTCTACTTGTCCCGGATGATCGGATGATAAAACTCGTTACGTTAGGACGACGACGACGACGACGATTCGACGGTTGTCGAAGTCGTCGTCGTCGAGAAGAAACGCGTATCGAAAGATTTTTTTTTTTTTCTTTTTGCTCCGTTATTCCGATACGGGTTCTCACTTTGGCAGTAGGGATCGAGAGTGAAGAACGGAAAAATATGTATAAAATATAATAAGATGTAGGAAAATAGAAAGAAGAGGATGAGAAAGATCGACGCGTGTTCCGTTCTTTTTTTTTTTTTTTTTGTTTTTTCTTTTGTTTAGTAAAAGGATTAATCGTATCCGAGCATCCGAGAGCGTTCGTTTTGTTCGAAGCGTGAATCCTACTCTCGCGTTTCTTCCCCCCCCACCCCTTTCTTTCTTTCCCTTTCTTTTCTTTTCGCCTTTCTCTCGGACTGGGTTCAGCGCTGGACATCCAATGTGTTCTCATTAGCGTTATCAGCCTCTTCGTCCTCGCCGCGTGGCTGCCGGCGAAGTCAATCTACTGACTTCTAATTGTTATCCTCTAATTAATTTATCTAACTAGTATACTAGGTTATTATAGTGGAGAGCGTTGTAACGGTGATTCAAACTCATCACTTCTGATCGTCGAGCGTTCAATAAGCCCGTGTTCTTGTACGACATCTGAAATTAGAAATGTTCGATTCCGTTTAATTCGTGCGAGATTGAAAGGAGGAGAGAGGGAAGGAGAGGGAAGAGGAGAACTACGAACAATATTTCCACGATTGCTCGAACGTGGGAACGGCTTTATTTTTATCTCCCTCTTTTTTATATATCTTCGAATACGCGAGGATTGTTCTTCTCCTTTTCTTCGTCACTCTGGAAACTTACTCTGTGGGTTATGATGTAGGGTGCGTATCGTCCAGTTTCTCTAAGCTAGGACTTTGGTTAGTATGGCCGGCTTGCGTCCTTGGGCCTCTTTAACTGGACTTTTAAACGCTTCATCCCTATCTGGAAGCCATTCATCGCTTGAATTGCTGTCTGCGCACTCGCTGGATTGTCGAACGACACGAAACCTGAAAGAATCGGAAACGATAAATTTTCCTGATCGACGAAATAATTAGATTAAGGGGATTTGTGTCCCGATCGCTGCGAGTAAGCAAGTGAAATATCTTTCGGATAAATTGCTCTCGATCGATTCTTTTTCTACGCGGTTTCCTCAACTCTTGGAGAAAGGATCCAACCCTTAGAAAGACAGAAAGAAATCCAAGAAATATTCCCCGACTTTACGATGAAAACGGGAAGTTGAATATCGACACCTGGGGGCATCGGGATTATCGCAAAGGGCCTGGTAACCAGTGATTTAGATTAGCTGATTCGCCGCGAGGAATAAAAAGTTTTCTGCCGGGGGGAGGGGGGATCCCGGTACCATCCAAGTTTTATCGAGAATAAGAGAAAGGGGGAGGAAGAAGGTGGACGATAAGCTCTTAACAACAGAAGCGCCACTGAAAGGTCATCAGGGCCCTCCCAGTTTAAGCCAATTTTGACCATTAGCCCCGATCCAATTTTAGTTTTGCCATCATGGCGGCCTATTGCCTGACCAATCGCGGCTCCTCATCGCTCGACGGCCACCGCTTTTACCCAGAGTTCGTAAATTACTTTTACTAGGTGACTGAAGAGGCTTTACCTCCCTCCCCCTCGCCCATGGAAAAGAATTCCTTCCCTCCTCGCGCAGTGCTCCTCCTCCTCCTCCCTTCTTTATTCCAATTTCAAGCGAATAATCGTAATTTCGGTCCGATAATTTTTGCAAAAACGCGAATCTACCCTCGCGTCGTAAATATTTCTTTCAATCAAATTCGATCGAACGTATGGACGTTGTCTTTCGTAGTACGGTTGCATTTATTTTCATCTGTATTGCGTCCGTTCGTGCAGTGATCACGTTCTGGTCAGGCAAGGAAGTAATGGACGAGGAACATGGAGATCGAACAAATTTCCGATCGATCCAGGAAGGATATATCTCCGATACGAACGATTTTCTGTCCATCGTCCGTGAAGAAAAGTGTAATCCCGCGCACTTTATCTCGCTATTTTGACAATTCTTTTTTTCATCGTTCGTTATTACAACTTTTTCCCGGGGAAAATTGACGGCAGAGTCGATTTCAAAGTGTAGGAGGGCCCAGGAGCGAACGATACGCGCACTTTGGGCGTCCCTCTTTTCATCCACGTTTTCGATAATTACACGGGGAAAGGCGCGCATAACGAAACCGGGGATATAAAGAACAGCATCCTTTCAACGGATGAAATTCATCCGACTGTATCTGTCGCGATAATCGGCACCGATATAGGCAGAAAAATATTAATCGCGCTAGTTACGAATGAATAGGCTAAGAAGAATATATCAGGGAATATATCCGTCCAATTATCCGCACTCATATTTGCGCATTCATTCCGGCTGCACGATTAATCAAAGCTGTCGTTGCTGTAGCTTTTTCAGGTCTTCCTTTTGTCCCGATCCCTTCCGATTTAACCAAAAGGACCACCTAGTTTCATTTGAGTCGAGTCACAATCGGACGAGTATTCACTTTTAATAAAAAAAAAAAAAAAAAAAGAAAGAAAGAAGCAGTCGCGGTTCATCAAGTTGTAAAATCGAGAATAATCTCTCGTGCTCGACGAGTTGAATATTTTACGTATGAAAGGATACAATTTTCGAATTCTAAAAGATTTCGATAATTCATTTTTTTCTTTTTCTTTTTTTTTTTTTACCTTTACTGCATAGAGAACGGACATATATAGATTCGAGATTTTTCGATAATCGAAAGGATTAATTCAAGCTTTGCCGTTCGTTTCGATTTTCTATTTTATTTTGGCTCGAAGATACGCTCGAAAGAATTTTCAACGATTTTGAGAAAGACGCACGCCTATTTTCTTTGTTGTTTTGGATGACGAGCGAGGAAGGTTCGAATCGACGTTTAATTCCATCGAGTAATTATACAAATACGTGGCAAGGGAAATAACGAATCAGGGAAGCGAGAATTTTCATCCTCGAACCGATCGGGTTCACCACCACTTTCTCGGAGAATCTCTCCGAGTCTTTAGCCTCTTCCTACCTGTCGTCAACGGCCATTCGTTTTTCCGTTCCAAGGGCCACTCTTGCTCAAGTGTTAAATGACTTACACTTACCGAAGCATTTGCTCTGGTTGGTGGCACGATCGATGAAAACCTTGGAGGATATGACGTTGCCAAAGGGGATGAACATCTGCATGAGCTCACCGTCACCAAACTCTTGAGGCAGGTGGTAGATGAACAGGTTGCAGCCTTCGGGTCCTGAGATAGAGCATCCTACCATATAAATCAGAGCACATCTAAACATCTAAACTTGAAGTATAATACTCAAGTTAGAATGTTAGTTTCTTGGATGAGTTTCGTTCTTCGCAATATAATGATTCCGACGCGATAGGAGAGCCACCTCGCGTCACAGCGAGTATGCACACATTCTTCTCTCCCAGATTCTTCAACGATTCTCGTCTGGATGCCTTTCTTTTTCTTTTCTTTTTTTTTTTTTTTGATGAATGAAGATGAAGATTCGTGACCGTCTTTGACAATGACAATCTGATTTCTCTCTCGTCGCGCGGAAATTTCAAGGATGATTTCTTTTTTTTTCTCAATGAATCGCGTCACTTTCGGGATTCGAAAAGAGGGATACGAAGAAGAAGAAGAAGATGCAAGGAATGACTGATCTGAGGGATCTATGTTGAGAAAGTGAGAGATATATGATGATGGGGAGAGAAGAGAGGAAAGAGAACGAAGAGAGAACGAAGAATGAAAGAAAATGGATCGAATGAGGGGAGAGGGGAGGGTGGAGAGGAGGGAGGAGCCGACGAAGAGAGTAATGATTAGAATGTCACGACGATGTTTGTTTACGACAATGAGTTTCTTCCCGTTTTTCAAGTAAAAAAACGTTGAGTATTTATACTTTCAAATATACAAACACACAAACACTGGGACTCACAACACAATGACGAGCGAGGTGAAGGGATATTCTTATAAATGAATGCAAATGGATATTATAGGAGTGTTAGTGACAGTGATGATACTGATTACGATGGTGCGACACTTTACATGAGAATGCCAGACATGTTGATCCGTCGTCATATAATGCCACGTCATCGCTCGATCCCCTGGTTTTCGAATGGACAGATTTGCGTGAAAACTCGCCCTCCCCGTTCTTTTTCCCCCCCCTTCCTTCCATTCATGAATTTCGCCCCGATATCTTATCGGTTCCGTCCCTTCCTTCCTTTATCTCCGTCTACCTTCCAACCTTGCAAACTTTCTCGAAAGTTTCCCGTCAATTAACGGGATGACGGATCGTGCGTTCGTTTAATTCTCGTTAAACGTTTCGAACACGACGCGCAATTCCTCCTCCGATTATATTATACATTTAATCCGGCGAACTTTGAGAAGAAGAAAAGAGGAGAAAAAAAGGAAATTCTTAGAGTCACTTGATATACAAACACACCGACGATTAATTCGCGGGGGAGGAAGGATTGAACGAAAGAGGCAGAGCGAGGGAAGGGGGTCGGAATAACGAGAGTCCAAATACGGATTTAGCTAATTTCACTGAACTTTATAACTCCGACGTCAATTAGCGGCGATTATGACCGTGGAAACTTGCTCTCTCTCTCGGCTAACGGACGCATTTAAGTAATGAGATGGCTGCCACTCAACTTTTAGGATGCTACTCATCGCGACTCGTTCGTTCCCGAGATTCCGCTCTTCTGTCACTCGCGCGCCTTTTACGAACGTTACCGTGTCGAATTACCGCAAGAGAGAGAGAGGGAGAATGTAATTGTCCGTTTCCAGCCCCGCCAACGATCGCGGCTCTCGTTCATTTCACAGTTCTTAGTCGATTATAGCTCCCTCTACGGCTCCCAAAATGGCCGCCAGTTGACTGAGTTTCTCGGGGACGAAATTTGTTTTAAGCGATCTGATTAATCGCTCGATAATTTCATCGAGCACTCTCGTATTCGTGAGTCTTGAGATTTCAATTTTACGAACGAGAGAACGGAACGGAATGAAAGGACGGCAGAGTTTGACGAAACGTTGGAAACGTTTGCAACGAAGTTGTGCGTGGTTTACGCGAAGAACGACAAATGCTCTCTCTTTCGTGGTAATAACTCGATCGTAGTTGTCACGTGAAACCCAAATTAGAGCCGGTGTCGACGGGTTTCCGGTTCCGACGAAGGGGGAGAATGGAGGAGGAATTGCGGTGGACGCCGGAATCACGAAGAACGAGCTATAAATTTAACCACGCCGTCGTGCCATGCGATCGTTGATCCTGAAATTGGTTTTCGACTCTCTAATTGGCCCACGCGCGGGACGTGCACGCGAATTTAATGAAAGCAACACCTCCCGCAACCTCGAGGGGAGGAGTTGCTGGTGTATACCGAGCGGAGTGAAACGTTAAGATGAGTATCCCGTTCGAGCTAATATTCAAAATCCTTTCGTTTTATTCCAAACGTGCGCCCAGAGTGTGCTATTAATATTCTCTTACTGTCGAATTAATTAATAATTCTCCGCTACGTGAAACGTATACACGAACGAAAAAGTATGTAAGCGTTTCTTTTTCATATATATGTAAATATAAATATTCAAATTCGAAATTATTTACTTAAGATAGTTCACTTCCCCCCCTCCATTTTTAGAATTAATTCTCTTCGAAATTTGAACAATCCATCTTTATTAAATCGGGATAATACAGATCTGTCATTTTCGCAAAGAAATATTCCTTTTCCAACGAAATATGTTCAAAGTCGTCGATCTTTGAATCTATCGTTATTTCTTCTTCCAAAATCAAGAAACGAGAGTTCAAAGATCGATCGTTTCCCCGTCACGTTCCGACGATCCTTACGTACATCGATCGAAACCCTTAATAAGTGCACACTCTATACATTCAATGCGACGTATACGGGTTCGATCGTCGTGGGAAAGCGACGATCAATGTTTGTCGACAGCGCAACACCGAGCACAGCTAAGAATAGTGACATTGAGTGCAACGAAAACACACCGATATAAACCCATCCAAAGAATGAAATGTAGAGTTTCCGTGGGGGTTGGTCTCGGACTGTCGTGGCGCAACGACATTCATCAAGAGAAGAGATATAGACAAATCGAACACCGAGAACACCTTGTAAGACTTATATAAAATATATACACTGAGAACAGATTAAGGAAGCAAAAGAAAGAAAGAAAGAAAGGAAAAACGAAGCGACAATAAATATAATAAAATTGATATAACGATGTCGTGCAACGATGACAGAAATAAACTATTATATCGTTCTTCTGGTGTCGCCGTCGTGCCTTCTTCCGTTAGCCTCTACCCTCTCGTTCGCCGTACGCACCACTTGTTCCGGGGGGAGGAAAAAGATAAGCAAAGTGAATCGAAATCGTATTTTCGAAACTTGTCCAGAATATCATTTTTTTCTTTTCAACGGAACAAGGAATGATCGATTTTTCGATTTTGCAAGAATTCTTTCTCTCTCTCTCTTCGTATACAAAAAAGCGAAGAAAAGTACCCCGATGAAAGCATATTGCGAAAAATGTATCAACGTGATACGTGAGTCGCGTTGGAAGGAAAAAAGAGGGGAAAGGCTTTGCCGGAAAATAGGGAATATCGAGGGGGAGGGAGGCTAGGGGAAACGCTGTCGCGGTAAACTTCCCATTATCCTACGATGTAACAACGGATCGCCGGCAGGCGTAACGGCAAAGTAATTAAAACTTTCGTTTTATTTGCATTATCTCATTGTTAGGCGTCGTATATTCTAATAATGGCGAGTTGTTAATTGCAATTAGGCGCTGGCTCCGCTCGCCCTATCCTCTTTCTTTTCTCCCGCTTATCTCCCGCCATCTTTAATCCCCTCCTCCCTTTCTCTCTCTCTCTCTCTCTCTGTCGTTTCCTCCTAGGATCAACGCTGACGAATGATTCGCCCCCTACTTCTCGATATCGATTTCGATCAACCCTCGCGCGTTCGATCGATTTAATTGATCGTGGCCTGGTGACAAATCGGCTAACTATTAGGATCGAAGGGATCGAAACACGTTCGTTCTTTCGTTACTTTGCCGGTTAATTAACCGGGGAAACGCGGAAGAAATTCTCGCAGAGCTTTGGAAAGTAAGTGGCGACGAGACGAAAGTTGTAGGTCGTCCTGTAGAACCGTTGTGAAAAGAGCACGAGGGTCGAATCGAGGCTGGCTTTGGGAAAGACGCGTCCCAGCAACCGTGGCGCCACGATATTAGATTGAAGAAACGAGAGATTTTTCGATTTGCAGGTTGGTTGAGTCGAGGTTACTCGAATTAAAACATGCGTCCAAAATTCTTTTCGAACGAACTGGACCGTTTCTTGCGAGTTTTCCACGCATTTCTCCAACGTAAGAATGACCTTCCTCTCCCCTTCCCCCCCTCCCCCTTCGGATCGCAATTGTGTACCTTGGACGATATTACGACGAAGGATAAACTCGTGTCTGGTCGTTCGGGAGTTGGATCTACAATCTCAGGACTACAATCATTCGTGTTTACAGTCAACAGTTAGACGTTGATGAGTGTTTTGTACTTACCTTCCCTCTGCGTGGGTGCCACAGCGGTCATCGGCTGAGGAATAGCTTGAGGAAACTGGCCGTAGACGGCGGGATAAGCTGCGACAGTAACAAATAACAAATACATCATGATGTGTCCACATCTATACACGTGGTGCATGCTGTTCTTATTCTTCCTATTTTCGCTTCCATAATATACAGCTTCGAAGTGGCCATCAGTGTTTTCGTGTAGAAAGGAGAAAAAGAGAAGGAAAAGAAGGAAAAGAAAAGAAAAGCAAAATCGTGTTCACCGTTTCAGAGACTGGCCCTCTGGCTTCCAAAAAAATATCCTTTCTTACTCGGATCTCTCTCTCTTGCTCTCTCCACCAGCAAGAAATACTCGTCGATCGTTTCTCTGGCAAAATATTCAACTAAGTTAAAAATCACGCTTGTAACACATAGAATCCGTTTTTGTAAATTAGAATCGTTTTCTCGTAGAAATGAATTTTTTTTTCCAAAGATGCTCAATATTTTTCAGAAACCAAAGAGTAACTATTTTTACATGCCTATATACATATATATATATACATACATATATATACATATATATATATACATATATATATATACATACATATATATACATATATATATATTACGTTGACAATTCGTAATTCGAGGAAATGCAACGGTGTAACGAGGTTCGAAATTAATAAAAGGTAAACTGCATGGTGGACGTCAATCGAGTTAATGCGAAATTGCATTGTTGTTCGGTCGAGAAATAATTATGGCAGGACAGTTTATAATTGCTCGTAACAAAACATGGAGGAACGATGAAAACAACCGCGTTTAATTCACCCGAAAAACGAAAATGGGAGGGGGGGGGCGCTAAATTCTCCACTGGTCGTGGAATTAATGAGAAGTAGTCTCGTCAGGCGTCAGATGAAACTGCGCGAAGTGAAAGGGGGAAAAAAAAGTCTATCTAGACGGAGAAGTCTCGTTTTCACCACCACGCTCGTTGCGGTCTTTTCCACGACGAGGATATTCGAGCCTCAACGTTCTCACTGTTCTCCACCATACTTTTAACACGATACTTTTGTATCTCGCAACGCTCCTATCGGATATTACCGACATTAACTGTCACGCGATATCCTTTTAAAGTCTTCGCGTTCACGTTCTGTCCTCTCATAATGCGCGGAGACGCACGCGCGCAAAACGGCAACGGTTTTTTCGAGGTGAATTCGCGTTGGAAGGAAGAAAAGGCCAAGGGAAAATTGCACTAATTTTTTGAAATAACGCCACCGAACGTTAGAGAAGAAATTGTTATATTTTCCCGGGAAATCTTCTCTCGACAATCTTCATTCGTTTGAGAAAGAATTCCTTTTTTCCGAAACGATTTCCGATATTTCGAAGCGCGGGGAGGGGGGATGGGGTGGATCGGAAACGAGCACTTTTGCTACTGCGATATTAGAGAAAAGCAATTATAACGGCATTAATTATACCTTGGCAAATATTTAAAACGCGCGGGCGATTGATATTTGTTTGTGACGGATGAATGTAGAGAGGGATGATCGGGGAGGGGGGTGCGCGGTTCGCTCTCTCAGATCAGAAGAGGTAAATTTTCGCTTGGAAATTAATTATTTCCGTGCAAACATTGCTTTAATATATTCCGATTGACGTTGGCGGAGGTTTCGCTCCAACGATGGTCCCGACATTTGGCGTATGAAATAAATACGCCATCATGTACCGCCGTCGGTTACCGTCCGCCCGGATAGAGCGGACACGCGATATTTCGGATTGCTTTTTTTCCACTCGCTGATCTCCACGCCTCTGTGTACATTGGACGAAAATACACAGAAAAAGAATATCCTATTTTCGAGTCTTTGGCAAACAGCGGGAAACCAGCGGGGCCTCCGCGCGTACGAACGTCATACCTCAAATTTGATGAATTTTTACCAATTCGGTTGCGCGTAGATCTACAGAAGTGTACACGGGTGGATATCTAAAAGGGATCTACCAGGTGGTTAATGGGCGGAACAGGAAGAGAGATTTCGAAAATTCTTGTTTTGATGCGAATCAGCTCAACGATCGACGGTGGAATAAATATCGAAATTTTTTTTTCTTTTTCTTTATTTTGATCAAGAATACCGCTCGACGGTGGAATAATGGGGGAGTGCGAATTTTTCTCCACATCTTGGTGTCACGAAGAAAACGATAAAGGGTTGCTTTAAAAAAGAAAGAAAAGACAAAATTTTCGTTATTTCTGATAACTTTTTTTTAGCCGAACTTGCGTACGAGTAAATTTTTCCGACTATTGTAACTTTGCGCGGAGTGTGGCAAGTTTGCGTATAACCGGATACGAAGTTATTCTGTGTGCAAAAATAAATGAAAAATTTAATATAAAGTTTCTGGAAAAGCAAAAGCAAAAAAAGAATAAAATGCTGAATTGGATACAAAAGAACAATTAGTGAAAATGAACAAAAATTTCTTCGCTTGACATTTCGTTTTCGAGAAAATTTAGTTCGAATACATGTATACTTGAATAAATCTTGCCCAAAACATGTTCAAACTTCATTTTATCAAAAAAAAAAAAAAAAAAAAAAAAAAAAAAAAAAAAAATGAAAAAAAAGACCCGAAACAAAAAATTCTACTCCATATTTTTGATTTACTTTCACATGTGAAATAACTCTCTACCAATTTTCCACCCGTATTCAGCCCGGAATTAATCCATTCGCGTTGAATAACAAGTTAGAAACACGGCGTGCAGACATTTATTATTATTATTTTCTAGTTATCGGTTATCGGTTAGTAATCTCGGACAATTATTTCAAAGGAGGAAGATTCTTTTTAACCGAATACGCGAGATGTTTCGAAGCTCGTCGAAAGTATTCAAACTCGCGACTTTGAAAGAGAAAAAAAAGATTAATATTTCAAGCAACGTAATGGTAAGTGACGTATCGGTTCCTCCAGGAAGATTAAAAATTACGCGTTGCTCGCGATAAATGGTATCGCATACGGAGTTGCCACACCCTGCACCCTATTTATACCCGGAATAATTGTTATCGCGTCAAGGTTTCCGCGGTTCGATGTTTTTGCAGTCGATAATGACGGGCTGGTTACGAGACTTTCCACGGTGAAACACCAATTCTCGCTCGCTCTGTTATTAATTTAACCATTGGGACAGAGAATTCATCAAACCCCGCGCGTTAATTGCTAACGGTGAGCGGAACGAATCGAAGTATAGTTACGTCGGCACGTTGATTATCTCTGAAACGGAATCGTCCATTTTGATGTTGGTTATTGGATTATAATTTCTGCCCCGGTGTATATCGCATTTTGATGTAACATCGTTCGGGTCTTCGACAGCCGATTATAATGTCGGCGTGTTGTTTGCGTATCGATGAACATGCACGGTACACGATGCGCTCAAGAGTTGTATATATATATAAAATGTATATATATATATAAAACGTAGACGAAGTATATCATAAAAGAACATCGAAATTACACTGTAGCAGCACACCAGAAGCATTATATAACGCGCCTATATATATATATATACACACGTCTATGTATACATATAATATACACGATATGTATACGATAATCACACGATGATAACGTCGATGCATTGGTGTTGTTGTGTTGTGCGCGGTAGGATGGAACGCGATAATTTCTCAAAATTATTTTTTCCACGCGTTGTCGAGAGTTTTGATCGGCGAGAAATGTTGAAAAGGGATATCAGGAGCAGAATTTTCGTCCATCCTACGTTCCATCCTGGTGTACGCGCAGTGCATGTATATATATTTATATACATTTACGTATAATATATACGTATATAAATGTACACATGCGACCAATAGTTGCATGCAACAGCCATGAAACGCGATCAGCGGAATCGAATTTTTCAGAGTTAAGTGCTCGAGTGCTCGGATAAAAGCATATTAAAATCGAACGTTCGGATTCATTTGCTTTCGCTTTTCTTTTTTTTTTTTTTTTTTTAATTCCATTTCTCTTCGCTTTAACAAATCGTTCTTTCCGAAATTTATCGCCCGATTCGACGAAATAGAAAATTAGTCGCCAGAAATAACCACGATATCCGCGACGCGTAGGTATGAGAGTGATAACGATCAATTTTCAATTAATAATTTTTCCTTTCCTCTCTCTCTCTCTCTCTCTCTCTTTAACTCGTCACTACGGAATCCGATTTGGATCGCTGAATCCTGTTTGGCTAGGCTTTTTTCGTGCTGTTATCGAAAAAGCGCGCTACTAAAATGCGTTCGGTTGGATGAAAAACTCGTCGCAGATACGGAAGGCTTGACGGAGAATTCTCGATAGAAGGCGAAAGAGGGAAAGAGTAAATGGGGAAGAAAAAACTTACCGACACCGGGGTAGGGTTGCATTCCAGGATACGCGGCGGCATGCTGGAGTGCCGCCTCCCCATTAGGCAGCCCTTGTGCTGGAATGGACAGATGGAGGGCATCTACACTTCAGTAAGCTCAGCTCTTATCGGGGACGGACCTACGTCTAGGGCCCCTGTCGCAATACGCGCTGACCAATCGATATCGCGCGGTGTCGTGTATTCTTGGATCTCTCCCCCGCCCCCCCCTCTGTTAAATTTAATCCGATTTCACACGATGAAAAAAAAGAGAAAAGGTACGATCGAAAAGAAGTTCTCCTCGCTTTCGAAGGGGACGAAAATTCCCATTAAAATTCACCGAGCGACTCTTGGGAAAAATTTCGCGCCTATCCCGATCTCCTCGCAAACCCCCCTCTCCGCTTCGTCGCGTCTGGAACGCGAAGAGAAAGAGAAGAGGGGGAGGAAGAGAAGGGAAGAGAGAAAAATGAGAAAGATTTTTCCAAGAGTCGCGGAAGAGGAAGAAAGGATCGAGGGGTGCCCCTGTCTGGGGCGAGGTTACCCGCTTCTCATCGCGAAGGCAAAATAATAAAGTCCGGCGTCGATTGGCCGAGCATTGCGCAGGGGCGGCACACTGCGCCTGAGTTGATACTCACGTCCCGGATAGGTCTGCGGTATCCCGTTGGTGTAGACACCAGGATCCGAACCTGCTGGTTGACCATTCGGTGTTTGTGCAGCCATGTTGAAATTGGGCATCGTTGGCGACGGTAACGACGGTATCGCCCCGTTAACAGGCTGCCCTGTACCGGTACCTACGAGCAAACCTGATCAGTACACACCGGTTACCCTCTTGCTCTTACAACACCGACCCCTCGGTCACCCCCCCTCGTCATTGCATCTCCAACCGGATCGCGCTTACCTAGAGAGTCGTCCCCTCTCTCTCTCTCTCTATCTCGCGACACTCTTGTCAACCGATTTGCGCCGATATATTCACGCGCGTGTGTGTCGTGTAATTGGAACGAGACCTCGCGGATTGTTTGAGGATTCCCGCGGATTTCTGCTCGATGTCGATGTTAGAGCCGATTAATGCAACGACTCGCGGTTGAGTAAGTTGCCACAGGTAGATTTTGGCAAGGATATTTTTCTCGAAAATACGAAGGAATGTTTCGAGTCGCGCGATTGATCGGTCACGACGAATGAAGCAATTAGCGATATTTGTATCTCGTTTAACGGTTTTAACAGGCGCGGCGTTTAATCAACGCCGCCAAGCTTTTAAAATAAACGAATATGCGCGCGTGTGTCGGACGCGTGTGAGATCGGTAGCGATAAATTACGTTTCAGAAACGAAAAATTATCTCGAAAAATATACTCTCTCCGCGTTGCGAACGTTAATCAAATATATCGTGCGTCCAATTGTTCCATTTCCCTGCGCATTGATCATGGGACACGCGAAGACGAAACAACAATATGCGGACAAAGTGTCGAGTGTTTGCCGAACGATCGTTTCTCCACGGCTCGAGAGGAAAGGAAAGAAGCGATCTCCGTTAAATCCTTTCAACCGTCCACAAACCCGCACGAATCGCCAAGTATCGAAGAATCGGCGATTGACAGGTGGGACGACGCCGTGTCCCCGAAGAGATAAAGGCGCGCGAGCAATCCGACTCGTCGGAAAGGATCAGAAGGAAGGAAGGAAGGAAGAAGTAAAAATATTATTCTTCCCTTATCGAACGGTATTATCGGTGTTTCGCGCCGCGACTCTGCCCACCGGTGGAGAGCCGATTCACCTGTGGGCTACGTGCGCCGCTTCGTTTTTCCCTCCTCTCGCGAATGAGAGGAACCGGGGAGAGGGAGGAAAAAGGGAAGGAACGGTGCCTTTGGCTTCTCCTCCTTCCCTCGTCGGCCGGGCTTTCGATAAAGTTTCGCGGCACCGGCAATATCTTTCGCTCGAGTCACGCTCGGTGAAAATGTTGTATTGATTTATGAGCCGGTTATAAGGCAACGGACTGTGCCGCGGCCGCGGGATCCGCGAGAAAAGGAATAAATGGGGAGGCGGGGTAGGAGGTGAAGAAAGAAGTTTCGCCCCGGTGAGACTGGGAAATTTCGCAACAAAGCGTACACAAGGGGGCGGGGACTGTACGTTTTCTTCGCGTGTCCCATTTATTTCGAATAATTTCTCCGATGTATTCACTCCTTTCTTTTTTCTTCCGTTTCAAAATTTTCGCAGAAACATAATTTCCATTCCTGTTCTTCTTCAATCCTCGCACGATACATTCGCGGGAGAGACGCGAACTGTTTCATTAACGCGATATTCCGGCGATGTAAAAGAGTAGGAGATATCGAGGTTGATGGTCGTTAAGGGAAAGAGAAAAAGGAGAACGAAAGACGTACCGGAAGTCGGTGGAACAACAGGGTTTGGCATGCCGTTCAACGCGTGCGGCAGTTGCCCGGCGCCAACGTGTGCCAATGCCGCCATTGGATTGATATACGTCCCTTGTGCTGTTGCCGCAGCCATCAGAGCTGCTTGCTGCTGTAAGTAGAATCGAAAATTGTATCGGGAATTAATCTCCGGGATTTTTCTTTTCTCTTTGCAATTCGAATGGATCTTGCTGGAACGCTCCAACATTCGTCGAATTCGAAAATTAAGAATTAACGAGATGACGTCGAGTGACGCCGCCGATCGGATGGAAACAATTACGATCCGCGAACACAAGAACGGGCGGGTAGTGCAGGGAGAGAAGCGTTAACCGTAATGTGACCCACCTGAGCGTAAGCGCCGTAAGCGCCGAACTGATTGAAGACGTTGAAAGGGTTAAGGAGGCTCATGTTCCCGGCCATTTGCTGCATGCGTCTTAGTTGTCTCTCTTTCTCAGTATCTGCGAACTTTACCACTAAGCTGGATGACGCACCCTGAAACGAATCATTTCCATTTTCCATATTTAATTATCGAACTCGATATGTACGCAAGTATCGCGAAATACGTATAACTAGAGGCCACGTATAAGAGAATCGTGAACAAACGATTCGGAGGGAAGGAAACGAGAGATCGAGTCGCTCGCGATGTAAATTGCCACCCTGGTGACGAGCAGCTCTGGGATACTCGGATACTCGGGCGTGGCCGGCGCTGCAGCCAAGAGATTACCGTCGTCGCGTAATTTTCTTCGTGGCAATTCACAACGCGTGGAAAACTCGATGATGATCGCGCCGTTCCGACAGCAGGCGTGATCACGTCGAAAAGAGGATCTCTACTTTCGTCGAATCCGCGTCGAGACAAGAAGAAGGAAGAAAAAAAACTTTGTGGAAAGATTTTGCCGGGCAATTCGAATCATCTCGCGAGAGAGAAATTGTCCCTCTATCGTGACCCGTTACCCGGTGGAAAGTCGGAGTTGAACAGGCGAAAGGATTTTTCAAAAATATGGGAACACGTCCCCCTTTGAGATGTTTACGGAGGATACGTAAGGCGATGACGTTTCTCACCACGTCTAAAATATAAATGGAAAGGCAACAGGTGGTCAGTGGCCATTGTGGCTGGCTGCGGAGAAAAGCTCAGCTTTCAAGCTTTCTGGTGATATATTATATTCACGTCATCAATGCAAATGCCGGCCGTGTCTGAGTTTATATAACGACGGTAATATTGTAACCCGTTGACACGCTTGCTGAAAATCCCCGTCACGCGATTTTGCACGCTTCTCTCTCTCTCTCTCTCCTTTCCTGTCCTTATTACGATTCTTCCCATTTCCGTAATTCTTACAAGTACTCCCCTTTAGACTTAATTCAGAAAATTATCGACGATAGACCGATCGTAAAACGGGATCCATTACGCAGCGCAACCGTGAAGATCCTCGATCGAAACCCTATTGAAATTGGGGAAACTTTAAACCGTTATAATTCACGAGATAATAGATTTCGGCCAACGAGAACGAGAGATCGCTGGAAACTTTGCTCTTTCGAACGCTTTTTCGTTTATCTTGATCCCGGTTGCCGTCGCGTAAAGAAAAGTTGTCGTAATCTACCTTAGAAAATTCCATCAAATTCCATCGAAATTAGGAAAACCGTCGCGATCCATAAATTAAAAGATAATAAGAAATTGTTGAAATGGATGGTGACAATTGACTTTTTCCCTCCCCCACTTTGCACGATGTTTTAAAAAACCGTACACGGCCGACGCGTTGAATCGTTTATGGGAGGAATCGGTACGTGTCGTTGCATTAAAAACGCGTAATACGTACGCGATAATACCCGTTCGTGCGCGGGCGTTAAGCACCGAATATGGAAAAGGATGATCCAAGAATTGGTCGCGTCGATCGAACCGATGTATTATAACCGGGAGACGATTTTCAATCGGATAGGGTATCGCCGATATCGACCCAATTGTATCGAGGATACAATTGTCCCCCCGTATAAAAAGCGCTTTTGCTTTTATTATTTCCCGTTGCCGAGCATTTCGGTGTCGTTGTCAAAGGATACGCAGATTCGAAATTTGTAAAAACTTTTTCACTCGAGCCTCGCTTTTCCTTTTTTTTCTTTTTTCTTTTTTTTTTTTTTTATTATTATTTCGTTTCATTCTGTTTTCGTAAAATCCTTTACACAGAGTCGTCGGATACCTCGTACGTACAAAACGTGCTCGTACATAAAAATTTACACGTACGATCCGATGGAACGTAGGCGTTACCCGTGGAATCAAGTCAGAGTTACAGAGAGTCAAATTTTTCTCTACGGAGCAAAAAAAAAAAAAAATTAAAATATATTATCGCTTTCGCGCGATCTTTCTTTCTTTCTTTCTTTTTTTTCTTTTTTATTGGGAAGAATTTTCGAATCGTATCATATCTCGAAATCGGGAGATCGAACACCTCGATAAATTCACCGAGCTCTCGAATTCACGGGGATATATTAAAAGCTTTCAAAGATATTTTTCATTCCCGATTCTCATTAGCATTTGACTCGAGGCGGCACTTTAACTCGCGGTCACGCGCACGGTCCAATACGATTCATCGATGCTCGATGGATCGTGGAGAAGGGGGGTGAGGGAGAAGGAAACGACAATCGCAATTATTAAAAGTTTCGTTTTACGGCCGAGTCAAACGCGCGTATAACCGGCCCGTTTTCGAGGAAACCTGGATCCGCAGACCGCACCAGTTTACAAGGCATAAAAGTTATGCAGGTTTCATGGCTTGATACAACTTTCCACATTACGGTAACTAATATCAAGAGTATCCGGGAGAAGTCATACGTGCCGTTTCTCCACCCTTATTCGCGCGAAACTCGGGTTAAAACGCCCTTAATTTCGACCGCGCTTGTTCAACGGGTCGCGATACAGGGGATCGATCTATTAATTGATTATTCGCGATTGTTTCTACAGCTTTCGAATAATGATTTTCCTTTGGAATAATGATATTAGCTCGATCGCACTTTCTACTAAAAATATTCTTTATCTCGAGTTTCCACGTTTCAAAAGATATTCAGTTTGACTCCGTTTATAAAAGCAACCACGGTACGCAACATCGACTGACGTTGAAAAAAAAATCAACTCACTTTAAATAAATTCTGTCTTCGTCGGGCCAACGAACAAAGTTGAGAAATTCCCAAACAGATTTCCTTCTCTCTCGCGTCGTACAACCCAACGATCGATCAAGAATTTTCACGAATAATTCGAGGGGAAAGATTATTAACGGGAAGAGGAGAAAAATATGCAACCTGTAAGGTCATTGGCGATGGGGAAATTCGCAGGGGCGTTTCGTCGTAAAGCTGGGAAAAATATCGACACGAAGACTGTAAAGAGCGGGAGGGGAGGGTACGACATTTTGTATTCTCTCTACGGAGAGCTCGAACAACTCGTTATGCGCGGTGAAAAGCATCGACGCGTGTTGTCGAGGAAAATAATTTGTCTCGCGTCGACAGCCCCCCCTCTCTCTCTCTCTTTCTCTCTCTCCGTTGCGTGGAAATGGCTGGCTAAGTCGCGTGGCATATATGACATTTACACGGGACGAGGATGCGCATCGATAGATACGGCGAAGGGAGGGTAAGAGAAGGGTGGCGAGGTCGTATCAGAGGCAGTGAAGCCGAAGCCTCATTATTGGGGGATTACGGTTCATTAATTCCGATCCAACGTTCCTCAACTACACGCGAAAAGAAAAAGCCACCCCAAGCGATATCACGGAGGAGGGAGAGGGAGAGAAAGAGGAAAACGCGTTTGAACGCTTTCCACTCCTCGGCTCGTTATGTTTGTACACTTTACCGTGTAGGTTGTCTCTTTAAAATCCGTGATACAAAAGCGCAGTCTCGTTATACCGGCGCTAGAGGGGTACAAAGTCTTCGTTACAGAGAGAGAGAGGAGGGGGGGTGGAGGGGGCTCGACGAGAGACGAACTTTGTTGTCCGGTTGGAAACGGTTGGCGGCGGCTTTTGTTACGGCGAAATCGTCGGAAACGAGTCGAACGATGCTTATGATCCTTTCCGATTCCTCGTCTCCCCTCCCCCTTCCGTTCACTTGTGGCTTTAAAGCTTTATTATTCGCTCTTTGCAGTCTTCTTTCTTCCATTCTCCCCCTCCCCCCTTAGGATTTCATAACCTAAGCGCAATTTCATGTTTTTCTCTCCCTTGCTACGAGTCTCTCGAAACCATCCTCGTCCGTCGAGTCGAACGAATCCACGCCGAATTAACGCGTTTGGGACGAGGGAAGAAAAATTGCCCCCCCACCCTCTATCCCTCTCACCCTGGTGGTGGTCCTTTGAGATAGGTAGAAATCTTTGAAAGCGAAGGCACGGGTCAGAGAAGCGCGATATTGCGTCGGGAACGGAATGAAGCAATTACCTACTGATTGGAGCTTCTCCCGTTAGCTGCGCCATCACACTTGCCAATTCGCCAGCTGGTAATTTCAATGGATACAACTGGAACCGCAAGACTGGCCGATTGCCCCTTGTCCACGCGACCCTCCCCCCTCTTCGTATCCGAAACTATCCAATTCTCCGCAGCGCTTCGAGTTACAAGGGAGGGAGGGGCGGAAAAAGTCTCGCTTTGAACTATTTTCAATTTGATCTCGTTACAACGGGGATAAAAGAGAGGGAAAGAGTCGAGACGCGAAAATTTTCCCCCTTTCTCTCGAGGCTTATCTCGGGGAAATTTTTACTTTCGGGTAGGAAAAGGAGAAATGGGAAGAAGGATGGCGAGATTATAGGAGATATCGGCATCCGCTCGGAAACTGTTGAAGGAACTGTTTCGACGAGAAGGGTATCGCCCGTAATTACGAGGGTGGCCCCGTAAAATTTGAAGAGCAATCAATTCGAGGAGACGCGAATCCTACGAATCCGCAATATAATTTAATCTTTAAACGTCCTCCCAACGTCCAAACTTTACTCTCGTCGAATCGATCGTCTATTTTTCCAAGGAAAGGAGAGAAGGCTAGATATATATTTTATAAAGGTGAATTCGCTTCGATTCAAATTTAATCACGATAATAGCGATATTAAGAGCTGGTCCTCGAGTACGGTTATTTCATAAGAGGAAGATATCTGAGCGGAGGAGGGAGGGTCTCCATGTCTCACGCTTGATCGCGTTTCCTCTCCTTCCCTCTCCCCCCTTCGGGGATTCGTTCTGACTCCCGATAGAAAAGAGACTCGCCAAACAAGTAACAGTTGTACAGGAGATAAAAGCAATGCAATTACGAGGCCGCCAAGGGAATTACTCAGGGAATGTCTTTAATTAAATGTTGGAAGCAGTTTCCGAGCCTCCGTTAATGCAGAGATAATTTCCTTCCATCCACTTTTCGCTCGTTTCCTCGAACGAAGAAAGGAACATCCGCCGAGGCTCGAGGGCTACTCCCCTCCGACATCCACTTTTACACACGCTCCTACTTTTCTCCCGTTTAACGAACTTTTCGAGTTCGCCCACGTCAACATCCTCTCTCGAATCGAATTCGAATTTTCGGAAATTTAAGGATTCAGAGAATCTCTTACTCCCCAACAACTGAGAACGATCAGCGTAAAGGAGATCGTTTATATTCCTCGAAACGAAGCCTCGCCGACGTTCTTTGAATTCGCGGGAAGAACCGCCTTCGCCACGGGTGTCTTTTTATTCCGAGCACTTAATTTCCGAGCGGTGCGCCGCCACGCCCGAAGGGGTTGGCCGGGGTGTAAAATAAAAACGGAGCAACGTTACGTAAAATTCTACGGGGGCGAACTACGTCCCGCCGCCGCAAACCCTGGCAAAACACTTCTCTCCCCTCCCTCCCTCTCCTTTTCCGTAGGTTTGCTTTTATTACGAGACATTTCGGGAGTTTGCAGAGGCAAACGGGCGAGCGAGGAGCACGTCCTCTCTCCACCGCCTCTCCGCGGTGGTGGGCTGCCGCGAGCGCGTCGCGAGGCGTGACAAGAAATGTCACACGCTTCGGAAGGCATAACTACGCGCGAGGGGCTCGCATTCCAACGGTGACACGTACTGCGCGCGAGACAGAGAGAGAGAGAGGAGGAGCCCCGCAAAATATTCACTCCTCCCGGCAGAAATATTGGCCGCCGCCGCGTGACGCGTGAACACCCTGTCAATTCGAGTAGAGGAAACCGCGTTACACGGCTCGATGATCGGCCGAGGGAGAGAGAGAGAGAAAAGAGGGACGATCCCGAATTTGCCCGCCGTGGCCGCCAATTTTTCACGGTAATAACCAGGGTTTAATGATCGATCAGTTGATACCTCTCTCTCCCTCCCCCCCTTCCTCTAGGCCCCTATGATTTGGAAATTGAGCCGAGCGCCATTTCCCGATGACGGCCGACCCCCTAGAGAAATATCCATTCTCCGCAATATAGATGTAAATTCGGGCCCCTTTTTCCTGCATACACCCAACCGATTGATTTTCGATTCGTGCCTCTCTCGAAATTCTCCAAGTTCTTCTTTCAAGTTTCTCGCGACGAGGGACCGAATAATTGGACCGAAAGCTTTCGACGAGAAACGAGGAGGGGGGAAAGATCGTCTACTGGATGGTGAATAGAGCGACGGAGTTGGAAATATGATATTTTTCGCGCTGGGTGTTTGATACTTGTAACGCTTAGAGAAAGAAAAAGCGGATCGCGGATACCGTGAAAATATTGGCCGTTGAAGTTGAACCCCGCGAACGCGTCGTCTATTCGAGCAACGTAAATCATATTACACGGTTACTGAATCCGAAGTGAAAAATGTTTACGGAACTTCAGTCGTATAAAGTAGCAGTTTTTTCGCTCGGGGAAAAACTGCAGTATTGACACTGCGAAATATTAACCGCAATAGTTGGGCGAAGTTGTTCGACGAAAAGAAATATTGTCTCGTGGCCCGGCGCACACAATGAGGTATATGCGATTTTTACGCTCGAGGAAAAGGAAAAGAGCGTTTCGAAACTCGTATATATAATTAACGAGTCATCTTCGAAAATTATGTGCATTGGTTCTTTTCTTTGCAAACGCAAGAAAGTAAAGAAATTACATTTTACGGTTTAATGATCGTGAAATGCGGGTAATTACAACGCGCACTTTTTACTTGACCGCTAATTAAAAACCGTATAGAAAATTTTTCCCTTTTTTAACTCAATTTCTTTTAACAAAGCTTCGTAAAGTTTTAATGAGTTAGAATCTGTCGTAATTGCTTACTGTTGGGATAAAGCTTTGCTCAAGCCGATACGATATTTTAGTAAAATGATCCATCGTTGGTAATTACTTTTGCTAATGCGCGGAGAAATTAAAATTTTTATTCGACCTCTTCTATCGCGTCTCTCTATATATGTATATTTATAACCTGTCCTTTTTTTGTTTCGCAAAATTTCCCCCCGCGTAATTCTTGGTAAAAACATCAACCATTTCTACCATTCATAGTAGAAATATCCACCAATTTCTGATACGCTGATTTCGCTGCGGCAAGTTTTATTTCCGGAATAGCAATTTCGTTGATGTAACGATAATAAATTCCGTAGAGAGATAGAGAGAGATCCAAAACCGCGCGCAGAGATATTCGAAATATAACATTTCGTAAAATGTTTTCGTTACGTTTAATCGTATGCGTTCGACTCGGTGATATTTCGGTATAATATCTCTAAAATCGTGTGGAGCGTGAAATTGTGTGGAATTGTTTCGAGACAAATTGTTTCGAGAATGTTTTTTCTATTATTTTATAAATTTATGCATTATTGTTTATAATTCCTTCAACAAGAGAGGGAGAGAGAGGGGAGAGAAATTTCCCTCGTGAATGAACGATATTCTAACGCAGCGAGGGAATAATTCGATTTAACCTGCGTTCATCCCAGTCTCTCGCAACATGGCGCAATCATTAGTTCCTCCCTTGGTTTATTCCTTATTCGCGCTTCTTCCTTCCCACGCGGATTCTTTTTTTTTACATTCTATACAAACGTATTAAACGTGACCATGACTACCCACCATAACCACATTTAATCAGACGAAGATTCGTCGGATAGTGCACGGATGATTATCAGAGAAAGTGAATAATTACGAGAGAAATTATACAATTGCAGAAAAATTGGTCGAGCGAATTTAAAACTTTATCGATTCTATTCCGTGTCGAAGAGAGAGGAAAAGAGGAGAGAGCAATCAACAAGGAATATATCCGTTCCATAGAGATTCGAGTAAAACAATAGCGCAAGGGAGGTGGAACGATTAAGTGGTAGGATGGTGCGGTATATATTCCCGGGGATGCTCGAGGATACGAGGTAACTGGTCACAGGACGAAAACGTTCAACTACGGGGAAGGTCCTTGTGATGATTAAGGCCTGTTAAATCGAGGGATGCGCGAATAGCGTTTGGGGGGGAGGGCCTCGAAGATACGAGGGATCCGCCGGGTACATTCCAAGGACTCTCTCTCCCTATATATCGGAGGAGAACGAGCCAAGGGCGGAAGGGCAAAATCTCGAGACGCGTCCTTGTTAAACGAGAGTGTTCGAGGTATGGCCATTGGGATCTACCCGTTGAAAATATATATTCGCCAAATATCTTGCCTTCCATTTCTTTCCCCGGAAGATACGACGGCCAAATCGAGAAACTTCTCGTCATTCCCTTTCTCTTCTTTCTTTGTTTGAAAATTTGTCACTCGCTCGATCAAAATATCGCGTCGAAAAAAAAGAAACGAGTAATCGAAATGCAATATTCCTCGTTGTCGTCTCCCTCCCTCTAAAAATTTTTAGCAAAAATGTTTACAAGATTGACAAAGATATCGTTTCCGTTTAATAAAGGGAATATTAAAGCGTGAATCTTTGACGAGGAATTCAGACAAGGCGGGTTGATTGAGGCGGGTTCGCGCGATAAAAACAAATGGGGCGAGGGTAAAATTTTAATACGTAAGTTGAATTCGGTCGAGAGGGGCCCTGCCAAACGACTCGCGGAACGTTTCTCCCTCCCCTCCCCCTCTCTGTCCCTCCTCCACGAGGGCTAATAAATCTAGAATCGTCCTAATGAAACGGCAAACCGCGCGTCTCGCCCGTACGTTTTCCCACCCTCGCGGCCGGGACCCGCTCAATGGTTCAAACGCGATGAAATCTCGTAACGTCGGTGTCAAGATTTGCATAATTCGCGGTGATAATTAAGCGATCTGCATATTACCGTCCCCGCGCCACGTCAGCCTCTCTTTTAAGGGCAAATAGTCCCTGCCACGGGTCCTAAACTTCTCCTCCGGTATTTCCGCTATTGGATTAAAGCGTTGTAACGAGCAATCCGTGCACACGTGTCGCGCCAATTTCTGCCTTTCTGTCGGGGGAAATACGCGTCTTTTTTTTCTTTTCTTTTTTTTTTTGTAATCGTCGAAACAATTGCCGGACACATAGGAAAATAGAGGGTGTGAACTTTGAACGAAGCTTCCCCCCCCTTTTTGCCATTTTTTCTGTTTACAATCGATCTTGCGAAATGAAATGAATGTGTATCACGATAGAATTAATGTCTCTTTTATATATATATATATAAAATTTTGTATAAATATATATAATTATAAGTTTGTTTCACCGCGAGTTCAAGTTACATCAAGTTTGATGGATCGTACTTTGATTAATATTGTTTTTTAATAAAACTTTGGACGTTGAAAGTTTTATTGAGAATTTAGCCGTTTCATCTGCAACTACGTAATAGGATAACTTTTTTATTGTAGGAAGCCTCGTCCTCTTGAAAAAAAATTACTTTGGAAAATCAATCAAGTGTACCCCGGCCGCGTAATACTGCTCCCGTGAAAAAAATACTCGACAATTTGAAACGATACCGATAATTAAACGAATTATATCCACCTCGAAATTGATTACTTTTACTTTTAAAATCGTCTCGAGGAATGGTCTGACACCACTGGAAACGGAGCATTACGAGCAAACTATTGGCTCGTTTTCGAGAATCGAAACACACCGACTTTATCGTCGAAACCATGTTCCATAAATTTTCACTTTAAAACCAAGTATTAAATCGGGGGAGGGGGCTGGAAACCGCAGAATGCCAATAATTTCTACGATCCAACGCGTCGCTGATCCACTTTCTCACCCTGTATTATTCCCTATCGATCACCGACGGTCAACGTTTCGTCATTAATCACCGATCCGCCGTAAGCCCGCCCACCCCCGTAAGCCTAATAAACCTGGTGAGCCGAACTTCGATGAACCACCACCACCACCACCACCTTCGACGAACGACCGAAGGTGGGCGATAATAATGACGCGAGGGAGAGAGAGAGAGAGAGAGAGGAAGGAGGAATGTTGTATGGTCAAGTTCGGCAAGCGGCTTTGGCGAAACTTTCGCCAATCAGCAGGTGGAATCCCGGCCGAAACTCACTGACAATTCAATTACAACTAGGAATTCCTGGCCCCGGACCCTAAGCTGAGAAAGTTTGGCGGTTTGATAAGGGGAGGGAGATTCGGAGAAGGAGGTGACCCACACTTCTCCAAGTGTTATGCAGATTTCTGTTTGGCCAGTCATTAGATTGCAGCCAGGGAGGGGAGGGGGAGGAGGGTGTTTGCAGCCACGACGGTCGTTACGTCGACCAACCCCTCGTCCTCGTCCTCGTCCACGTCCACATTCGTGGATGTCGTTATTTCTTCGACTCCGTTTAACCACCGATTTCATCGTTTCGAAATTTCAATATCGATTTTCGCGATGTGAGCGGCCTCCCCCCCCCAAAAACAGCATTGTGCACTTACCGGCATAGTTTGGCTACCGTGTAAGGTATTGATCGCCGCTAGCGCTTCTTGATGCGATGAAAGTTTTACGAATGCACAGCCTGGAAAAAGAAAAAGAGAGGGGAAAGTTTCGTTAATCGTTTCGTTATTGGAGAAGAGGAATTTCGATTTGTGCGTGGATAAGGGTAAGTATGACGACACTCGGGATCGTCATCATGGATTTTTAATCGAACGATAAAATGTCGTCGTTCCTCTCCTTTTCGATCGATCGTTGAGGAAGAAACGAAAAATCGTTTCATCTCGGCGGAAGGGGAGGCCCTCCCCCGTTTCCGCCATTGTCGCAAAGTCGGGACCGTCTCTAACGATGATGGAACGATTAATCGCCCCTTGCTCTCCTCCAGCTACGCGTGCTTATCGTTATAGTTAGATGGAGAGACGCGAAGACAAAGAACTGGAGGGTGCTTTGAAAAATTGACGCGCCAGCGGAGCGCAACGTGCACTTAATAAAAGATGTTTACCACGAACGGAGAAACCGCTCCGTTATCCGGGACACCGCTCCTTCCGTTTCGACCAATAACGGTGCGTATCACGGCGAGCAAACGATTCTGAAAAATTGCCACGATCCGGGATCGTTCGCGGAATAATACGGGACGTCACGGAGGATAATTTTAAACGGGGTCGAATTTTCGAAGAAGAAGAAGAAGAAGAAGAGGGAGGAGGAGAAAAGGGCGTACGTCGCGACTTTCGATCGCGTCTATCTAGAATTATAATGTAATTTTGATTTTGATCTTGGAATTTTTTTCCTTGCTTTTCCTTTTCAATCGTCGATGAGCTCTCTATCAAGCAACGTATAAAACGTATAGTTTGTTTCAAAGAGAAGGAAACGAATTGATCGAACGATTCTTTTCTCCTTTTTGCACAACAATTTCCAAACTACTTGGATCGTTCGAAGAATTATTATTACCAGCAACGTTATAATTATTTCAAATTTAATTAAAACACGCGAAAGTTTCCGTTCATCGTGAAACCACTCCGCGGTATCGGCTCATATTTCCCCGTTGAAAAAGGAAGAAAGAAGAAGAGGCGGGGGGAGAGAGAGAAAAAAATATTACCCGGGGAAGATAAACTACGAACATCGTTTTGATGAATTAATAAAATCGTTTGCACAGCTGAGGATACCTTGGGGCATCGAGTTTCAGTTTTATCGGATATAAAATCCTCCGCTATTTAACCGTTTCTATACATATATATATATATGTACGAATATATATAAAATGTATAAAATATAAAAGCCGGCGCGTTCCAGAGTTGGCGACAAGGATGGAGGGAGGAGGAATGTCCGAAATCGGAGATAAAAGCGATCCGAGGCGTAGGTGGATAAGGTTTTCTCGCGATTCAATCCCCGTCGTACGCCCGACAAGAATTTGTCCGAGCTTGTTCCGGCCCATTCCGCTATTCCTTCTTGTGCAAGCGAAATCTCCGACTCTCGAGAAGGGGAGGGGGCCTCGAAGACGATGCGCTCTTCAGATTTTTCTTCCTCCGTTTCGGGGCGGACGGAAATAAAGGAGTCGAATTTCTCGAAACTTCGCCTACGTCCCTCTAACGTGCGTTTAACGTGTGTGTGTGTTTTCGTATTTTCTCGGTTCCTTTATGTTATTCGTGTATTGGTCTTTCTTTTTCTTTTTTTTGGAAAAGTTGGATTCGAATCCAAACGCTCCATAACGATTATTAGATTGGAAATATCGATAATTGCATTACCGTGAATCACCACGACCGTTTTAAATACGTATTTTCATTGCTCGAATAGGAACATGAGTCTACGTCTAAACCTTCGAGAAAAGAGAAATTAAGGAGAATATCGAAATACGACGAGTCTTCCCTTTAAATAATAACAATAATTTTCACTCGTTACACGCGTCGGTGTACGCGTCCGTGTGTGCGTCCATGTTCCACCTTCCCTCCTTCTCGAAAACTATGTTTGCCCCCCTCGAATAACGGCGAACAACAAACACTGGACAAACCGCTCGGCCCTCCATCCCGACGACGATGTAGACTAGTTTCGTGGATCTCTCCCCATTCCGTCTCGACCCCTTCGCGACCCATCCCACTGTTCTCCACTCTTCCCACACCCGCCCCACGAACCAATCGATAACGCCTGCGAGACTTTCCACTCATATATTTGATTGCTCGGCAAACATGTCTAAGTTTATTCTGCGGCCCCCTCCCGTCCATCCATCCATCCATCCATCCATCCACCCACGACCCCCTCCCGAGCGCTAACGCGCGCTGCTTGCGCCAGTTTATACCAGACTTTCGATACTTGGTTGAAAACTCTCGAAAGGGAGGATGATACGGAACTTTTCTTCTTTCTTTCTCTTTTTTTCTCTTTTTCTAATCTTTTTATGCTCCAAGTAATTCGATCGGTATTAGAGCGACGTGTATTTATAAGTCGTCTATGGGGGGTTTTGATTCGATTCCTTCCTTCTTCTCTCCTTTCGAGATGATCTTGCGCGATTTCATCTCAATTTTCGTCGCGTCGCGGTTCACTTTGCGAATCGGAATTCTTTTACGCCTTTTCTCGACTCGGTATTAATCTCGACGTGAAAATATTAATCAATCTCGTTATACGTGTTTACCGTGGAAAACTGTCCAAACTTTCGAGAGAACTTATATCCCTTATCGATCGAGCGAGAGTTAACAATTGAATTTATCCATTCGGGACGTGGAAAATCTCGTTAGGTGCGGGTCTAATTGTTTTTGGAACGGAGAGAAGCCCCGTAGGGTAGGGGAAGATTATCGGTGGCGCGGTTTATTCCGAAAACTTTTCGTTTCGTGACGTGATAAATTAACGTTATCCCCTCTCCTTTTATTTGTTTTACCGTTCAAGTAGGTTCCGCGTTCCGTTCACGGCGCGAAAATAATACGATGGCGCCGAGTGTTTTCGTTTTTATGCAAACTCGGATGAAAAATACTCGGCCGCTCGAAACACTGTAAACCCCGTGTCGTCCGCGTTCGAATTGCGAGCAAACAACGAAATTCAATGCAAATCGACGATGGTACGGTATATTTGCCCCTGCAACAGTTGGGATCGAATCAACCTTCCCGTCCGCTTATGATCCTGTTTTATTTCGATACGCCGCCAATTTTTCCCCTGGAAATGCAAGAAACTTGGCGAGTGTTTTGATTATTAGCTCGGACAATTGCGATAAGACGATTGAAATCTCCGGAACACCTCAGCAACCTTGAGATTATTCCTTTAACGATTTTCTGTAGAATCGAATTCCCGTTACTATTTCATCTTCGACATAACCGATTCCAAACAGATCGAGACACTTTCCCTTCCAAGTATTTCCGCCGTGCGTAAAAAAGAGCAAAAGCGTGTAAATCCTGGGGACACGTGCTCGATAACTACCGTTTGAGTTGGCGGCACGACGTGCAGCCTGTGTGCCGAACGAATCAATTTCATTGATGAAGCTACTAAATCCGGCGCTGGTTGAAAACGCGAGCACTCGTAATTGGTACAACGGTTGGTTTTACAAAGTACATAGACGGAGGGAGGAGGGCCTCGAAGCCAGAAACGAACTGAAAAAAAAGGAAAAATACGAAAAAAAAGAAGGAAGAAGGAGAAAAAAGTAGAAAAAGCAGGCGTAAGTGTATATATATATATATATATGGTTATTCGAGGTAGGAGAGAAATAGAGAGACAAAGAGGAGCATGCGGGACAAGCGAAAGCAGAGGTAGAATAAGGGGGCGGGATTAAAAACGCTGACAAAGTTACTAAACACTCGTGTGCTCAGCCCTTTTTATATTCGCGAGATGAAACCGGGAAGGGGGTGGAAAAATGGGAAAGGAAAAAGGACGAGCGTCGAGGCTTGCGAGGGGGGAGCACGCTCGAAAGAGAAAAGGGCGGAGGGGAAGGGAAGGGAGGCACGCAAATGCAAATGTAAACGTCGAGGAAAGGAGATACGGAAAGTGTGGATACGCGGAGTGTATGGCGGCAAACTAGGAATTCGGTATATAAGAGATTTGCAGGTTCGCCACAGGGTGGGCGAAACAAGACACGCACGAGTCCAACGAGGGAAGGAGAGAGAGGAGAATGGAGAGAAGGGAAGGGAAAAAATAGAAAGGGAGAAATATATACCGCGCGCGACCTTTGCAGAGAGCGGGCGGAATGGACGAAGATGGACAAGGTTCGAGAAGTCGTCTCTTCAATTTTTTTATGGAAGTAAAACCTCCTTTGTGTGCCGTTCTCGTGAAGCGTAACACTTTCTGGCATAAAGAGCACTTTGAAAAGGAGCTTGAAATATTGTTTGCTTGCTGTGAAAGCACTGTTCTATCGTGAAAAAGTATCCTTACGTTTCTGAATTCGAAATAAAATACACTTCCCCCCTCCTTTGATCGCGCCACGCACTTGATTAAAAAATATATCTGGAACCAAAAATATACTCGGAAACCAACGAATTTTTCAAAAATTACGATCGACACAGTCTGAATTTCGCCGCAAACACTTTCGTCGTCCCGATACGAATACTTCCTTCCGCGAAATGGGGGATGAGAGAGACGCAGAGAGACAGAGAGAGAGAGAGAAAACGTGTAGTACAAGGGGTGAGACGGTAAGCGTAACGCGGAGACACGAAATGCCATTATAATGCGGACACGAGCGAATCCCGGTGGGATGCGGAGGGAAAAGGAAGACGGAAGAAGACAAAGAGGCGGACACGTACGAGAACGAAAGGGACGTGACAACAGGCGGAAAACGGCGTTGCCGCGCTCTTATTACGAGAAGATAAATTTTCCTACCGGAACGTCTCTCTTTCCACCATTTCGAAAAATAACCGCGACGTTCGCGCTCGGCTAAATCACGTTCTACTTACAAAGTGGATGTACTTTATGAAATCTCATCTTGGAAAATTTTTGTGACATTTATCCGTCAAATTATCACTAAATTCCGAGATGGCGTATTCGAAATCGACATTCTTTCGGTTTTTGCCGTGGGGAATGAAAAACGGCGGGGAGAGCAAAGTTTTGCCGCGAAGAGGAGGAGGAAAGTTCGGAAAGTGGTCCGTCGGCGGCGTTTAAATATCGGCAAGTGTGTCGAAGGAGGAGGATAAGGCTCTGCACGGAGCGAAAGCACATCCCTTTACGGTCGTTTTGTAATTGACGGCGGCCTATGCCGTTGGGAGTGGCCCTTCCGCCAGATTCGTCTAGATTACAGTGCAAAACTACTCTCTCCGCTTCGCGTATTTACCCGGCATTAAATTACACAGACGGTCGCGCGCGCGTCGACGAGGGGTCGAGCGTCGTTGGGCGCTTTACCGGTTTACTTTCATCACATCCAATATTGATCACGTCCAACGCGCTTTATTTATGCAGCCGTATTGTTGTAGCGGCGACTACGGAAATCGCGTCCCGGTTCGATCAACGGCGTCACATTTACTTTGGATTTCGTCGAAGCCTGCCCCCCCTCTCGTTGCTGCTGGTTTAACGTTATCTCGAGTCCTCGAGGAAGATTTCTTCGCGAATGGATCGAATGGGCGCGTGGTGAATGTAGCGAGAGGTAAAATTAGACTCTCGTGACTCGCGGCAGTAGTAATTTGAATAATAACGAAACGTGTTATAAGTGAAATCCTGTCCATTCCTGTGATTTCGATTTATTCGAAGATTTTATTTTCCATTATATAAATTTACTTCCCATCGAATGATATCCATGATCGATTAAACAGTGCACCGAGTGTTATTCGAGCGTGTTCGAAGATGAAAGGATGAAAAAGGAAAGACATATATACCGAATTTCTCACTTTTCAATTATTCAGTTTTAGAAAGCGTCGTCGCACGCTGTATTCCCGCGAAGAATGTGTAAATGGCGCGGTCGAATTGAAATCAAAATATTCATCGCGCGTAATATCGATTTGGCCGGATTCGCTTTCTAAGAATTCGAATTCGTTCCCCTGGAAAAGGTACGGGCGCGCCTCTGCACAGCTTCGACTGCGGAAATCGGGAACCGCTTTGATCCGAGTGTCGCGTTTACCGTGAATTTCGTCCGGGCTTTTCGTCGCACCTGCTCAACCCTTCCTCCCCTCCCCTCCTTTTCCAGCTGCAACAGATGTTACCGGGATTTTTTAAGGACGCGTAAAAAAGGAACGAACGTGCAAATATTTAGTTGGGGATTTTTCAACGAATTATTTAGAATTTATTTCCAACCACTTTTAATTATCGAGAAACATCACTCTTTTCCATTTTCGTCTTTATCCGCTACGATATGAAAATTCTTTTTAAGAAATTAAGAAAAGATTTCGGATCAATTATCGATCCTTTCGAACGGATAAGAATTTGATTCCTCTCCAAATATATATATATATATCCAACTAGGAAGTTGGACCTCTTCAGGGACCCAGGTTCTATTAGGTTTCTGGTGAACGCGCAATTTTCGAAATATCGCGAGTTCGTTACGCCATGTTGCGCAATTCGCTCTCGTGTAATTCCCGTAATACCTGTAATCATCCTGTCACCGGGTTAAGCTCTGATAAGCTTTCGATGCCTTTTCGCTCGGATCGAAAATGGCGGTTGTTCGAACGGTGGGAAAAGGTTGTCGACTTCCCATGGGGAATCTGTCCGTTTTTCTTGTTCGAGGAGTATATATATATATATATATGTACGGCAACCACAATCCACCCCACGTCGATTTCCCCCTAACCTCCTAACGCCGTTGCGAGGAATCTTTTTCCAAGCAACGCGCATATCTCCAATTAAAGTTTTCGTAACGATACGCTGTTCGATTCGCCTAGGAAACAGGTCTCTCGGATTCTAATTCGAAGCTCAAAGCGAAAATTTTCCCGTCGCTTCCGCACGATCGCGCTGATTTTCCGTGCGAGCGAAGTGGGATCCTCGCGAGCAAATGGCCGTGCAGAAATGACCAAAGGGAACAATAAGTTCCTCCTTGCTCCTCCTCCTCCGAAGGGAGAGAGGAAGAGAGAGGCGCGTTGTCCTTTGGAGGTCGTAAAGGAAGTCGCGGTAAAGGCACCGGGGAGAGTCGTGGCGAAGAGTTGGTCGAAGAAAGGGGGAGGTTCGTTCGGAGGAGCAAAAAGAGAGGAACGGTAGGGGGATGCAGTGGGGCAAAGGAGAATCTCCGAGCTAATTAAATAACTAGCAAAGTCACCTAGCAACTTGCCACCTCGGGCTCCATCCCCTTTTCTCGCGGTCTTTCTTACCGCTGCCTCCTCCCCTTTCTCCTTCTCACTGTTGCCGTCTTGGCGAGGAGGGGCCCCGAACGCACCCCTCTCTCGACGTCCACCTCGTTATTTAATTAAACTTCGCGGCCCGAAACTTGACACGTAGCTCTCGTCACCTTCCATTCCCCTCCCTCCCCTTCCTCCCATTTCTTATTCTCCTTCTCCCCGCGCGAAATCGTTTGCGGAACGTAGGGGCGAAACGCTGTAATTGTTCCAACAGTTATCAACAACCGGCTACTTTGCCCTTGCCTCCCCCTCTTGCGCGAGACTCGACTCTTTTCACGAGTCGCGGCGACACGTGAAAGAATGATTTACGAGAGCGTCCGTTCCATCCAGAATTGATATTTTTTTCTCGTTTCGCTCCCTCGGCTAATCGGATCGAATTTCGAATGTGTTTAAATCGTGATGTACTTTTTTTGCAGTGAAAGAGAAAAAGGTAGGTTTAAATAGAAATAGAAACGTTTGATCGTAAATAGATGCATCGCGACGTGGCTCGTGATTGGAAATCGTGGAAATTATTTTGTGTCATCATATTACTTTTTTTTTTTTTTCAGAGTGATCTAGGATAAATTCAATTTTCAGAAATGGAGACTTTTTTTTAATATTTCATCGAGGAGCGAAAACAAAAAAAAAAGAAATTAAAAAATATCCAATGCGTGAATTGGAACACAGTGGAATCACGCGTGTCGTAATTTTACATTTAAATTTAAAGAGCTTTGGGACTCGTTTGATCGTTATCCGATTAAATTTAACAGCCTTTAAATATTATTATTTTTTTATCGTTACGGATTAGAGTTTCCCCCGGAAAATAAGATAAAAATATTTCGCATCGCTGAACAGCATCGATGATATTTCGTCGATGTTAAATGTTAGCAACTTGTACGTAAGATCAAAATATTTTCTCACCTATTTTCAAACCTCAAGTTTAAAACTTTGCAACAACTTGGACAAAAAAGGGAGGAACGTTACAACGATTAATTTTCCTGCTGGATAATTAACGAGTAATATCGCGGCGAAAAAATAAAAGAAGAAAAGTTTGAACGCGATCCGGTATTTCTTTGGTCGACCGTTTCCCCCTTCGACTTTCACTAATTTCGGCGGAAGCTTAACACGGGGCTGTAACTGGTCGAGACGTCATGAAGGGGTCCCAAGAGAAGTCTCACCGTGAACCGTTAATTTACTGCCGCAAAAGTAAACCGCGTAAGATCCGAGGGGAACTTGGTTTCTCCCTCGCTCCCTCCGTTATTCCAATCTGTTTTCCATCATATTTCTTCGATATACGAATTGCGAATTCTCCCTCTAACTTTTCTTTCGATCATTTTCGAGCCTTTGATATTTATCGATCGCTTACAACCCACTCGATCTCTAATTTTAATAATCGAGCATGAATGCGGAACTCGCGATTTATCGAGGTAAACGTGTAATTTTCTTGTCCCGAGCAAATGGAACTTTTTGAAATTCCTAAAAGTTCCTTTTCGTCGAAAGTTTAATGGTAACTGGGAAGGAAGAAATGGAAGCGGGACCCATTGAAGGATTATGATCGGCTATTGTGGCAAGTTCTCCGGTTTGATGTAAATTTGTTTAGAGTAGCCCGAGGGCTATCGCGATGCGCTATCCTGGCCGGAGTTTAATTTTGAGAAACGCAAACATCCCGTAATTAAGCAGACCTGGAGAACAGGACCGAAGGGTACGGCCGTGGAGAGAGAGACCCAGTGAAAAACCACTCATAATTGCCAACCGAATCAATATTTGAGCTCCCTTTATAGTGCTGAATGGTCAGTAAGGACTGATGGACTCTCGTTCATTGCACATACGCACCGTGAAAGCACTTTTACCCCGGCTGGAATTGAGAATTCCTCGGATAGGAGGACTTTGGTGAAATGTTATTTATCGACGAGACAAAGAAATGTAAAAGATCTGGAGTTTGAAGTTGATAATCGAACGGTAAAAGATGCTTTTGATAATATTTCGAAATTTCGTTATATTCCTTTCTTTCTTTGATTGGGCGGAGGAGGACGATGCAAATTTTTATCTCGAATTATCGTTTCTTATTATGTATACGAAAAAAAAAAGGGGGTGAAATATTTTAAAAGATAAGCGAGAGTTGGCAGTTTAATAAGGTTCTAATAAACTTCAAGTTTTAATCGATCGAAGTAAAAACCATGACTCACGCCGAGGGTCGACAGGATAGCTAATCTTTAATCACGTCTTCGATAGAGTTTCTTAATCCGAACGGGACGAAATCGTGGCCGAGAATATCGTGAACTAAAAAGAAGAAGCTTGAGATAACGCGGGAGAACTTGGAAATCACTGTCCGCTAAACTTTTCCTCTCCCCCGTAGCCAAGAGAGATCAAGAGTTTATTCGGGAACGCAATTAAAAATTGCATTTTGCCCTTTCGATCATACGTGAACATTATTGTTTAAAACTTTTATTAAAAACTTTTTCAAAATATATTTCCGACAAAGCTTGAAATATATACTACGATTGAAAAATGTTGCAAACTTTTGGGAATAATTATATCAATCGATACGAAGACGAGTTGCTTCTTTTCAAGTTAAAAAAGTGAGCCGATGGACCATTAGTATCCACCGATACCGCTAGATGGCTATGATCAAACAGTCGCGATTCTTAGTACCGATTGTGCCGCTAGGCGGCTTCGATTTCTCGTTATTGTTATTTACGTTATCGGGTATAACTCTATCGAACCGAGCAAACAAGTTTCGTGCAATTTCTTTCGTTCTATGATCATAGCTATGTCACTATTTTTACATTTTTTAATTCTTCCGGAAATTAGCTGTCCATCTTCAACAATTACGCTCCTTCTTATAGAAATGTAAAAGTCGTATTTTTATCCAAAAAATACTTATGAGAATTTACAAACTTTGGAAATGAATTATAAAGATACTCTTTATATTTTGTACTTTTTTCTTGTCTCTCGAATCCTAAAAATAGAAGCCGAGAGATATACAGACGAAAGATACACTCGATAGATTTTCTCCTAAAAACCCCCAGTATATTATTAATCTTTCGATTCTCGTTTGACCATTCGTGCATCGATTTAAAAAAAAAAAAAATATCAGAGTATTTATCGGGTTACAACGCGGAAATAATACACGTTTCAACTTCGTGTTTCGCAACTCGTGGCAATAAGCTTTTTATTAAACCGCGAGGTCGATGGGGGAAAAAGGAGCGATACGTCGCAATTTGTTTTTTCCAACGAGACACGAGATGCGCCGGTAGAAACAATCATACATCTTCGTCAAAGAGATCCTGTCTTATCAAAGAGTTGCGGCTGAAACAAACCGAACCCCTATATAACGCCAGTTTTCAACTCAAACGATATCGCCCAACTTTATCCAATCTAATCCAACTGATGCACAGCCTCTTGTTTGTCGCGTACTTCTATTGACCCTCGATCGCCAGGGGCGTCTCGACGAATCTATAAGCGACATATACATTGCAGTCGACACTTGACCCGCGGCGATACGAGCTCGAACCTATGAATCGAACCTACCAAGACTGGTCGTCCCTCTTTTGCATCGCATCAAACGTCATCTATATTCGCTATTTCGTAAACAACGTTCCCGTCTCTTCCTTCCTAAATCGCGCGAAAGTCATACAATTTTTACGAGCAAAAAATGAAAAGCTACAACGTTAAACTTTGGTGCATCGATGAGAGATTCCAATTAACTATAAAAACATAAAACGTAGCCGTTCCTTTTCCGTAGAATCGAACGAATTGAATTGATTCGGGTAGGCGCAAACGAACAACAACAAGTTGTCGGGCTTAATCTAAAAGTGAACTGGAGCCCGTAATAGCATCCGACCGCTCTCGACCGTGCAGTTTCAGGTTTGTACCTTAGGTGTGAAACCGCCGTTGTTGTTTACGCATGTTTACGAATGCAAAGTGTTTGCGAGCATTGTGTGCAAAGCCGCGTGTGCAGTGCGTGTAGCCGGCGCATTGAATGGGACCTGGCGTGCGTGTCGCGAGAGGGTGGGTGGTGGCGGAGATAGAGAGAGGGCGCCTGCATGTGCAGAAGAGGGTGTTAGCACACTTGGCGAACTGCCATTTAGGGTTAGCTCGAAAGAGAGGAGGGTCGAACACCCTCGCATTTTACAGTCGCGCCCTCGCAAACGGATGTGGAAAAGACGGTGGCTTTCTTTCCCTTCGACTCGTTCTTTCTGTAAATACATTAAAAGAGAACCACCCCTCCCCTTCCCTCCTATTTGAACCTATCTTTTTAAAATTCGTTGAAACATTCGTTAATCCCTTTCCATGAGTCTCTTTCAGCTGGATAAACAATGGCAACGCTTTCTCTTTATGTACGTGCATATAATTCGCGATATAAGTACAATTGTTCACGTTGAAAAGAAAATGTAGGAATTACGAAAGATGGAGAATTGATCCGTTGTCGAATTGGAAATTTCTCGTTTTAATCCAAAAGAAACGAAATTGAGAGAACGTTTCTCTTGTATAACGGGAGGGAGGGTATCCGATACGCATTTCGGCTATGATTCACGTTCCCTAGCCACCCCATCCGTGCTTACGTGGCACAGAATTCACGCTAATACGAGCCACCCCCAGCGTGGCGATAGTGTGCGGCAGGCTGTTACGTTCAGAGCTCATTCACCACATTGATTTTCCTTTCCTTTCCCCACGTTAGCGTCCAGTTCCCCGCACGGTTTCGTCAACGGGCAACGTTCCATTGCCCCCGAAAAATGGCGATTCCTTTCGGCCTGGCTCGAAATTTCTTTGAAGATAGTGTCGTCTATTCTTTCCACCTCTTATGGATATCCCGTTATAACGAATATACTTGAGAATATTTCCCCCAACTATAACCCAAATCTTTATTTCCTTCGATATTTAGGGAAGAACGTAACGTAACAACCGCTAATTATCGATTCCGCTTCGACAGTCAATTCGTCAGTCAATTCGAGGAGAGGAAGAGGAGGAGAAGACTGGATTCGAATATAGAGAGAGGACACGAAGCTGTCATAAAATTCTCCATCGTTGCATCGACGGAGTGTGAATCGTGGGCTGTAAAGTTGCGGGACAAGGGGGGAACGGGGCGTTATGGGGGCGTGCGAAGCGAAGGAAGAGGGAGAAATTTTCACAGGGACGTAGACGGGTTCTCGTTAAAATTCGTCGAGGCGGTCGTCGTCGTCGTCGTCGTCGCGTTCCTCGCGTCGGAACGTAAAAGAAAATAAAGGAGCGGTTAGTATTAATGTCGCGATTCGTGTCCGTGTCACGTAGTGGCCCATCTTCCGCGTACCTTTCTCCGTCCCTTCCTGGATAGAGTCTTTCGTTTATAACGCGAAATATTCACCCCCTCCCCCCGATATCGAAAAGGAACAATTTCAATAAACGATAAATCCGTTAGCGAGATCGTCTCTTCGGCTCTGAATTTATTATTGCGGTGTCCGTCGATTGTTCTCGAGACTGGTCCGGTGGAATGTTCTTGAAAGGTGTTCTTGAAACGAAAGGTTTGTGAGAAAGGGATCATTTCGAGGGGGGATACGACGTATATAGCGGACGCACCTGTCGATTTAATATCCACCGATTTGGATATCGCGAATCCCGTGTATATCAACGGAGGAGGGAGCACGTTTCTCGGCCGAAATCCCGATTTAATCTTTACTCAGGAGGCCCGTTTATTGCTCTGCATTTCGACGTTAATATCCTATACACGGATCCACGTTTTACCGGCCGAATATCCATTAAACGGATTACCGGTTCAAGTCCAATATTTGGATAAAATCGTCGACCCTCTCCAGCCAGGGATTAATAGATCGGCGGCGTACGTATATGAAATAAAATATTTGGATGTTTTATATTCTCTCTCCCCCCGTGTTGACACGGGAGAAAAATTGTTGAATGTTTTATTTCGCGATATTAATCGAGACGCAGCGGGAAACGTTCCATTTCCTTCGGCTTCCATCTCTGGCACAGTTTTCTCCAAAACGATTGTCGCGCACAACTGGGGCGCGGTGGTGAAATATTCACCGCGATTCCTAATTCAAACAAGCTCCGCCACGGGTTTGCCTATCCGATCCTCCAATTTTCAACGGGACCAAATTATCCCGTTCGATTCCTTCCAAAAAAAGGGAAAAATTCTCTTCCCAAACCAACCCCGCTAAATCCTTGAGCAGAACTTTGACAAACTAATAATCGAAAACAACAATTTTTTAACGGAGATATTGTCTTCCGTACCTATCTCCTTTAATCTCCTTTCATCCATCGTTAAGAGATCGTTATTTCGCATTTCTTTTCGTACTTCTCCTTAGATATTTCTCTTCGAAAGCCTGCCTCCTCCTATCCTCCTCTTCGGAAATGAATTTAACGCGTAATACCGGCGATATATCTCGACCTTATCCAGAATCTTAAGGTTCCTGAACGAAAGAGGATATTAAAGGTCGCGGGGGAGGGGGAGGGCGCTCGTAAAGCCGCGTAAAACGGGGGGGAAGAGGGGGCTGCACGCGCTGAAAATCCATGATTGCACGGTAATTCTATTTAGGCGGGCGTGCGCGCCTTTTACGCCGTTCCGCGGGGGAAATTGTGTTTTTAATTCTGGCTGGTAAATCAGCCGGGGCTAAACAAGTATTAACATTCCTGTTACGGCGCGCGGGGGGAGGGGGGAGGGGAGGGGGAACGGTGGTTGCGGACAAAGGACACGAAGCGAGGCAATCTGCGATCGTGCGCGAGTGCGTGAGGGAGGGAGGGAGGAGCACGTATTCGTCGCCGCCACGGCTGCTTGGGAAAGTCGAAACGTAATGCGATTAACGGACATTAAATTGAAATACCCCTTCTGGGAATTCGCGGCTTCTCGCGTCGCCGATTTGCCCGTCATGTTTTCTCCCGCTCTTTCTTCCTTCTTTTTCTCTCTTCCCTTCCTTCCTCCCTGTCTGCCTCCAGTCCCCTCTTTGTCTGGACCGGGATGTTACCGGGGGAGGGGGAAAAATCGCATTTTCCATCGTGACGTCGTCGAAAGGGCAGGTCCTCTCGTGTCGTGGCGAATTTGATTTGTCTGTCTCTCGTAATATCGAGCGACACGCGCGCTCGAGACATTTAAATGAAACAATCATCGAGACTTTTCTCCGTTCCGACTTCGATCGACTTCGACCGAGAGAGACGATGGCCAGAGTCGAAAACGGGAGAGGTAGGGAGGAGGGGAGAATGAGTGGGAAGTGGGTTTGGAACGATCGGTGGTAGTTTTATAATTATTGCGACGCCCTCGAGGCTCGTAGGATACGCACCCACGGTACGAATACACGTTACGTACAACCTACTACACCACCTATGACGCATCGATGACGTGGACTTTTCCTCCACGATGTGTCCCACCCCTGGAGAAGAAGGAGAAAAACGAAACGAATCGATTCGACCGACGTAATGATAATCCTTGCCGCGAACGTAACCGAGGAAAGATGTTCGAGAAGAATAGGAGCGCCGAGTGAGTTTCGACCGTAAATTCATTTTTCCCTCCCCTTAGCCCGGGTATCCTCTCCATCCTTCTCTCGGGGAAAAAAGATTGGAGCAAAAGCTAAAATCGTTTGCAGGATTTGCCCCAGCGGCGCACACCTATGCCTGGCCTCCTCCCCGTGTGCGCGTGTAAGCTCGCTTTCCTCCACGCGTAGGAGTGCGTGTGCATCCACCGACCGGTTTCCCGTTCGAGCGGCAAACAGCCGGCTTTACAGAGGAAACGAAAATTCGACGGTTCGATGGGCGGTACCAACGCCGCAAATGTACTCGGTAGGCGGATTAACGTGCATTTACGAAAGCGCGCGCGTGTACGTGCACACACAGGAAACCGTGTAAACCTCGACGACGGCTGGTCGCTCGTCGCTCTACCTGCCGTCCCCCCTCCTCCTTTCTGACTCTCTTTATCCACGCACCGAGTCTATCCAAAACCATTCTCTCTCTCTCTCCGTCGTCTCTCTTTCGCGAGCCAATCCAATCATCCGCGTCCCACGACTCGCACGTCCTAGTAATTCCACCCGTTTGATCGCATCGGCGAAGCTTTCTCTTTCCAGCTCCCTCTGCTTGTTCTCCAAGTGTTTCGCCATTTTCGCCGCCAGGTGGCGGGCTCGCACGAGCGTGGAGGAGCGACGCAACGAGGACACGAGAGGGACGTAAGCCTCTCGGAATGGATTTTATGTTTTTCAATTTCTAACGAATGCGCACCGTCGATTTCCTTCGATTCAAACGGACGAAGGGAAAGTATTCGTAGACGAATCTTTAAATTACGTTTGGAAGGAATTTGCTAGTCCATCCACGAAATTTACGTATTGCACGGATAGTCTCTTTTCAGTAAGAAAAATCTGCATCGCGTAGTTCTTCCAAAATTCATCGATGCTGCGAAGAACAAGAGCAAAAAGTGAATTTCCCTCGAGTCAAAGAACTCTCCGACGCGGAATTCAATGGAATATCGAGAGTGAAGACTAAGAGAAATACAGAAACGATCGTTTAACCGGTGAAAGGCCAGCATTATTTTTTTCCACTACACGATAAACACGTGATCATTAAAGGAGTCGTTGTTGCACGGTTGTGAATCCGTTATGTAACGAGCCGTATGAAAACGAAGGGAGGTCTCGAGTGGTAAAATTTCTTCGTAAAATTCCCCCTGTTGCGATTATGACGTCGCTATATACGTATATACGCGCGATTCACCAGCCGTCACGTTCTACAAAAGATGCAAGATGGATTATTAAATTTCTTGTAGCCGGGAACGGATCGCGTTATGGGTTTTCAGTGGCTATCCGGCGAGAGGGAGGCTCTCGAAGGGAGCTCGTACAACAACGAGAGAGTTCAACGCCGGGGAAGGGCGGGAAACGAAGAAGAATGCGAAGCGTTTTAATGCTCGATCAAGTTCAGTAGAACTGCACGCTACGATACATGGTTTCGCGTGCTATCTATCCAAAAATCGAAAGGGAATAGCGGAGAAATTTGCTTACGAATCCTATCGTCTTCGTCGTCCAATCTCCTCCTCTTCGAATAAACCGTGTGGACTTTTTTTTTTATTACTGCCAGCCGAGCCAATCGTCGGACGAGAGATTGGATCCGTCGGTAACGGATTATTAAATTTCCAGCACGTTGTGCTGGATAAAGAGAGAAAGAGAGAGAGCGTGCTAAAGACAAGGAAAATGGCGTTCCTCCCTTAACGAGACGTTAGACTGCAACCACGCGTTGTGTTTCCCAGTTACATTGTAAATAGTATTATTATTATCGTTGGAACGGCCCCTCGTTACGACAGCTCCCGTCTATATTTTCGGACGTTATCCCGGCCCCGATTAGATTGCTTCGAAAGTGGAAGTTAGCTTGCCTGCTAAGAACTAACGGTAATTGGATCCGCTCTGAACGCGGCCCCGTACTCTTTTAATTCTAAGAAATTAATTCTAAAAAATTATTTGCGATTAACTTCCTTTCTAATTAACGAGACGAGTGGTTCGTTCGTCAAACTATCGACGTTGGTTCGACGAGAAGGATGGAGTTTTTATTTTTACCATCGACGATAGATCATCGAGACAGAGTTCGTAATTAAAATCTCATCTCCGTTACGAAACACCGAAAAAAAGAAAGAGAAGCGAAAAATCATAGGAGCGAAAGAAGCGACGCTTTAAAACGTTCCGGTTAAGCCGACCAACCTCGGTTATTCGATAACGAAGGAACGAAGAGCGGGATGGCGGGCAGCGTCGAATCGGGATGGGTAATGCACGACTGTAAAGGTTTATGGCCAATATAGTGTATTTACGGTTGACGGGCAAAAGCTGGCGTGCGGAGGGGGAGGGTTACCTATAACTTTTTCTCCGTCTCCCTTTTCATCCGCTGATCCCTCTTACGAGCGACACCGAGTGAAAATCTCACGAATATCGACAAAACTCGTGACGCAATAGGTTAGAGATAGATATTCATCCGCAGAGGGAAGGATCCACGTGTCCATTCACCTTCCTCTCCTCTCGTTATTCACTGATCTTCTTTCCATGGACCGGCAAATCGTATTAATGTAAGAACGTTAAAGCTCAAGTTGCTTGCGAGACAGCGTCTTGGGATCCGAGTGGCCCGGCCGAACAAAAGGATCCTACTTGGAGGTTCAAAGAAGGGAGGAGATTTATAATCTTGGGAACGAAAGCGAAAATTTTCCGTCTTTGAAAATATAAAAGTTGAGATTAATTGGACGATCGACTCGTTGTCTTTCTTTTTTTTCACTTATTTTTACTACTCGTAAATGCGAAAAAGGAATATTCTTTTTCCATATCATTACAGTTTTCTTGTTAACGCAAAGATGGATTCTAAAGATTAACGTCACGATATCGACAGTTGAATTTACGAGTATTTAAACGTGATAATCATTCTATCTTATCGTATTTCTATCGTATTTTTATTAATTTCGTTTCGTTCGATACAACGATTCTGAAAATTATAAATTGAGATTACACGAAGAGAGAGAGAGAGAGAGAGAGCGAAAAAAATATAGGATGTGACAAGAAAAAAAAAAAAAAGAAAGAAAGAATCTTGATATCGTCCACCGATGCTTTAACTCTTTCGATTCGATCATGATAGATTCGCAGGCGTCGGGAGGGGTCCGGATGACGTGGCTCGATTTTTATCAGATTTCGCACGTTTCGCGTGACTCGAAACACGATGCTGTTTGATAATCGTTAAATGAAAGGTTTCTGATATTAAAACAAAACGTACAAACTATAAGAAATCCGCGTGGTCACGCGAATCGCTTACGTGACATTTACGCGTTGCCGGTTTTTCTCTTAAAATAAAGCGATTATGTACTACGTACGACACACCGCTCCTTTCTCCAATTTTTCCATTTCAAAGGTTCCATTTTGGTGAACGGAGATATTATATATCCCGAAAGAATTCCCCGAATCCCGAGAATCGAGAAATCCCGGTCGCTTAAAAACGAAGGGGGGGAAAAAAAAAACTCCATCATTCGTTTTCATTAGCTTTTAACCGAAACTTTTATGTCGCCAATCGCAACGTTCGACCGGATGGAAGAATAAATTTACGCAATAGCGTAGTGGAACCGTTATTGATTTATTACGAGCAAGTACGACACCCGACACGGGAACGGTAAATCAAAAGCGTGATCGTAAAGCACGGCCGACAAATCTCATCGAGACTGCAAACAGTTCGAATGAGCTCGGGATTTCAAATATCTTTTCCATTTAAAAACTTGTCGTGAAACTTTGGAAATGCTAATGCTGAATTACCAGGGCCTGGAATATACACACCAGGCAGGTAGATGCGATTAAAAACTTGCGATTAAATCAAAGACAATTTTAATTACCGACTCCCCCTCTTCGGCCCTCTTTTTATCCTGCTTTGTATGGGATTTAATTTCACGTAAATTTGATAACGTAATAAGCAGAAATTTATTTAATCGACGATGCGAGTGACGGGTTTCGTTTAAGCGACGAATGAATTTATTTGAGAAATAAATTCCGTATCGAGGAATAATTATTGAAAGGGCGATCAGAGTTTGCACGATCAGGACGAGAAGAGCAGAGACACGATCTCGATCTCTTCCTCGACGATAATTGGAGGATGCGGAAGAATCGATGCCGTTCCACCTGTAAGGGAACAGGTTATCGGGGAGCAAACAGGGAGCGCAATTATGTCGGACGCGTTCACGCCTTGCAAAGCCACAATTTTGCCCGGCGCTCGCTCGGTTCCGACTCTCCTTCCAACCCAGCGCCTGGCGCAGCCAGGAGGGTCGGGACTCGAGAAGGAGGGTAGGTGGTTTCGGCTAGAAGCTCTCAATATGTCCGACCTAATCCTCTCCCGGAGGACCCTCCCTCCCTCCCTCCCTCACGCGCTTTACTTTGCAATACGTACAAACATTTCGAGCCCAGCTGCGCCACGGGATTTAGGAGCTGAGCGATTAATAAATGCTTGCTACGACGAGAGAGCCCGCCACCACCACGACTCCCCGACAGCCACCGCTCTCGACGAGGCTGGCTGGCCGTGATTTACCGTTCGTTTCGTTCGTTCGGACTCGCGCGTCTGGATTTCCGCCGATTTCCGCGGCATCATTTTGATTTAGTGCCCCTCCCTCGCTTGAAATATCGCCAGGTGCCGCTCCTCTCCAGGAGGACACGCTTATTACGCCCGAATAGTGCCGTAATTAAGGCTACGATTACCATTTTTCGGATAACGAATCCTTGGAATGTCGGACAAGAGGGGAATTTTTGTAATTTTCAATTACAAAATTGAACGGCGCTCTCAGGAAACCCTCGGACGTTTTTCATGAATTTTACTTTGCCGAGATCGGGATCAATTTAATTCTCGAGGAAAGAATTTTGAACGATCGATCGTCGTAAACTCGAGTTCAATTTCACGAACTCGCGATAATGCGCGTATCGAAGATAAATACCAACTATATTCGTTCGTTTCGAATACGAAAGGCGTATCATTTTTCAATTTTACTCGTTAAAATTCAGTTCGCGAAACGATAAATAGTGTCATATTTCATATTTCCAATGTACATGATGTTAAACCGGTGGATGGAAAATATTGCGCGGCTTTATGTTGTTTACCGTTTCCAATTATCCAACTATTTCATCTCTCAAAATAAATTATATATCGTATTATACGTATGAAGTATGATCGTATGAGCTGCGAACACATCTTTTAATGCTCGGTTGAATTTGCATCGGAAACATCGCATCAAAAAGGAGAGAGAGAGAGAGAGAGAGAGAGAGAGAGAGAGAGAGAAATTTACATTTACGCTTTATCCCGCGCATTTCGTTCTTTCGTTCTAAAAGCTTTATTTTGCAAAGCCCGTGGAAAAATGGGAGAAAATGTGAAATCTGATCTAAGATCGATTTTCGAGAGTGTTTGTGAAAAGATGTTCCCCGGGAGGGGAAACTGTTGATATAAAATTGCCGGGGGTAATCATTTCGAAAGGCGACTATCGGCACTGTAAAACAACGTTCTCTAAGAAAACGTTACGCGAGGATAGATGGATCGAAATATCGAATTTAATAAAAATTATTCCTCCAACTGGTGTATTTCTCTCGTTTCGCCGAGCTGAAGTTTAAAAAAATTTATTTCGTTAACATCAACGCAATTTTAATGAATCGAAAATTCGAAAAGAGCCTTTTCGAGCCTTTTCGTATTCTTTTCGAAAGAGAAATTGTATGCGTGTGAAAGCGCGATACATTGACCGAAACGGGCCCGTGTGGGTGACAGCAGAACGATTAATCATCGATAACTATCGCCCGTTTAATACTCCCTCATAAAATGCTAGATCGAGGAAATTATTGATTCGTCATATTTCCTGTCAGTAATGTCGTTAACGGGACCATTCTAATCCGTTGACGTCACGTACGATCAAACGCTCGCGAGGCTCGGACGAGCGTTATCGATAGCTGGCTCGATAAAAAAAGAGAGAAAAGAAGGAAGGAGAAAGCAAAAACGTTCTCATCTCGCTGGATGCGTGGCCGTAAAAATAAGAAATACCGTTCTTGTCCACGCTCCCTGCGAGCCGATCGATCGCGCGCGTTAATTCAAGCGAAGATGTATGCGCGTCATCGCGTTGATTTCGACGTTTCGTGAAACAAATTACCAAAAAAAGAAAGATCGCGTAAATCTATCCGATCCGCGCGAGAGATTGAGCAGAGATCTCGGTTAAAATTGAACGGATCCCCCGAAAATTAGTTTCGATTCTTCTCGTCGCTACCCGATTGTCATCTCTCTGTGATTTTTCATTTCTAGGAAATAATTAGTTTTGCTCCAGCGAACAAAAGTTGTCGATACGATCGAATCAAATTTTACGATTTCGACAAATTTAATCAAAATTCGAGAAAAAAAAATATCTTAATCCCTCTACTCGCGGACGACGACAGCTACTTAAGAGTGATATAATAGCGGTGGACGGTCGAGAGGCCAAGTATCCCTGCGACGGGGGGCAACAACAATGTTATTACAACTTAATACGCGGAATTGTTCCGCTGCGCGAATATTCGTTTAACGTTTACAATACAAGCGTGGCGTGGAATAAGCGGATACACGGATAGAGACGGTGGAGAGCGAGTTCACCTCCTATTTCGAAGGTGGCTAGGTAGCATTATTGGCTTTAGTGTTGGTTGCACCACGCTGTTTTATATATATATATATACACACATATATAAATAGAGAGAGAAGAAGAGCACCCTTGGAAGCGCCTCGGCCGCCTCGAACGGTATTTCGTTCCATTATTCATAAACATTTTATAATCTTCTTAGCGGGGTGAATTATTGCTGCTCGCACAATTGAAATAATGCGAGCTCGTCGGGGTCCCGTGTTAAGGGGTTGGTCCGGTGGTCGGGGTGGGGGAGGCCTCCTGTGCACGTCGAAAAACGTCGAGGTTGAGAAGGAGGAGGAATTGAAAGGAGGAGGAAGGCGAGGAAAGGTTGGCACGGAAACGAGAAAATAGAACGAGTTCGTTGGGTGAAGTGGTGTTGAAATGTTTCGAAGCGAGGGAAAAATAATTGGACGAAGAGTCTGTCGTTACTAAGGCATTGGTGGTGGAATGCGGAGCGTCTGAACGATGACGAGGACAACCGTGTTCGTCTCCTGTCTTTCCATAAAGTCGTCGAACCGAATTCCCTTCTTAAACTCCTCGTTACCGAGAAGTCTTTTGCTACCTTTCCAACTACCTATCTATCTAGGTAGTAGTATCATCCGATAAGGGAAGTTATTTGAAAACAATGAGAGGACTGCCAATAACTTTCAACGAGGCTGTAATTCTCCCTGGGATGTTGTCTACTAACTAAAATCTCTAGCCTGAGAATACTTGTCGTTTTTAAGCGCTTCGTCATACCTAATTTTTACATTTTTCCTACACTAGGCACGAAAACGGTTATTTAACCGCTCTTCCTCTTCTTTTTTTACTTGAATAATCCATTTAACATATTCTTCTCAAACCTCCCTTTAAAAAAAATAGAAATCACCTGGATCAATGGTACCTTCCCCGATAATAAGTATTTTCAGAAATAAAAAATACGGATTCGAGTCAATCGATTCAGAGACATGGATCGAAAAATGATCTCAATGGCGTGGATTTCAATCGGTGATGAACAAAGTGTGTATATATATATGTATATACTTTAAGTTTAAGGGCACGAATTTAAGCCAAATTCACACGTTCTCTACGAAGATCGTAATCGAAGCGAGGCTTATTTATAATTAAAGCACTATGCGTTATATACGCGTAACTCTATTGGCTGGTGCGGTAGACCTAAAGCGATACACAGATGAAGTCGTGGAGGAGAGATCTTCCTGATCTCTCTATTACGTCACGGATTAGCTAGTTATGAAACTCGAGCGAGCCCAAGCGACCGGTGATGAAGCGTGTTCGGAAAGTTTCCGTCAGGATGGAACCAGGACGAGGGATGTAACGGTAGAGTTGCACGGAATAAGCGATCGGTGCCTTTCGATAGAAACCGTATCCAGTCCATCGAAACTTGGCTACGGCCGTTTAACCATCGTTCCAATTAAATTTATTAACGCAAGTTCGTTCCGTGACGTATTGGAATCGTCGTCGAACAAACTTTCCCGTTACCCCCTCCCTTTTTTCTACGATCGAAAAATCTTATTCGCGAAGAAATCGATCGCCCTCTCGTTGATGGATCCATCCTTTCACAATCCTTTCTCTGACGCTCGATTAATCACTCGGATTGAATCGCGTTTCATCGACTCGTGAGATTTTACTTCAACGGAACCTCGACTTCCGTCGGTGGATAAACAGTTCGTCGACGAATTGAAATCGGTAACCGGCCCCCTGGTGTGCGTCCCAAGAAACAGATCGCGTGATTTTAATTAGAAAGAGGATGAAAAGCCGTTCCGTTTTTCGACAAAGGGGGCCGAAAGACGGCGACGGAGGGAAACGTACAACGAGGAATAGCGAACAGAGGCGGCTGATGGAGGAGGAAGGGTTTGAGAGGAGACGAGATTCGAGCTCGAAAGCAAAGGAGCATCGTGTCGCGGAGCATCGTGCGCTGTTGTCTTTTCTTACCTTCAGAGAACAAGAATCCCTCCCCCACCGCGTCGCATCTTCGCCAAAGACGTTACATCATCCATTGAGAACCGAAATCTTATTAACTCCGTTGAAAGTGAGATTTATTTTCACGAGGATGGAGTTTAATTACATTTCGCACCTGTCTTTTCTTTTTTTCTCTCTCTCTCTTCTCCTTTTTTATATTCCTCGTCCAAGGAAAACCCGCCTTTAATCGTCTTGCGTCGATCACGATTCCCCCTCCCTTCTCTGTTAAATCTTTCAGAAACTCGTCGATCGACGATTTACCCATTACTCGTGGTATTCATTTTTATACGAAAATATTTAAATTTCACTGCCTCGTCCAGCGGAAATTATTGCCTTTCCTGCCTCCGTCTGAGCTTCCTCCGGTCTCTCTCTCTCTCTCTCCCTCCCTCCCTCCCTCCCTCTTTTCCTTTGCAGTTCATCATTCCAGAGGCAATCTTTACCGACCCGTGAACCCCCGCTACTTCTTCCACGCAACTGGAACAGGTACATAAACACAGCGGGCGCAGCAAATCTTCGAATACCATCGAATACCGTCCTTTTTATCAGTCGTAGGATTTATTCGTCCGCATCGATGTCAGAATTGCATCGCAAGAGCCTCCTCCCCTCCTTTCGAACCAATCGCTCTCCTTCGCGACGTAAATTGCCACACGACGACCAATTTTTGTTACGAACGATCCTTTATCTCGATTTTATTTTTCCTCTCTGTTTCTCTTTTTTATAAAGATTCTTGCCTCTCTTTTTTAAATATTGTCGTTAATTTTGCCGCCTCGTATAACAAAATTTCTTTTTTTTTTATATATTAACTTTTATTTATTTACGCGTTCGTTAAATTATTCCGTACGGTATAATAAACACAGAATGGAGGGAAGATAATATCAGAAGAAAGGATCAAAGCGTATAAAATTCAACCGCAAACCCCATTCCTTCCTCCGACTATAAATAACTCGCAGCGTTTAAAAAATTTATATTAAAAAATTGTGGAAAGAATTTGAAAAAAAGAAACGAAAGAGAGAAAGAAAGGGAGGAGGAAGCTCTCTGGGAGAGTCGTTAAAAAATTCAGAGTGTAATAAATTATATTATATGTTTGTTTCACTCACCTCTGCTACTGCCGTCAGGTCCTCGGAGGATGGTACACTCCTCTATTGTGCCAAAGGCAGTGAACAACTGTCTGACATCGTCTTCTGTTTGTTGCTTGCTGAGCATTCCCACGAACAGCTTTCTGTCTGCGGGTCGGCCGCGCGTTGATAATAGAGGGAACAGAGAAAAAAAAAAGAAAAAGGAATCCGTTAATACGTGAATCACGATCGATACGATTTCGCTTATAGCGCATTTTTAGGCATTAAAAAGAGATTTTGCGGCTAAACACCGAAAACGACAAAGTTACACGGTTACACCAGCATCCACCATCCTAAGGGGGAAGGAGATAAGGGGTTATAGATACACATATATATATATGAATCCATATATGCACATCTATGTATATAATTTTTTTTTTCTCTATATGTATATATCGATATATATACATATACGATCTGTGCCCGATTGAAAAGAATTTACGCGTAGTTGTACGCGGCCATTTTTTCCAGACGTTACATTTTTCAAACGTTTTTTTCTTTTTACATTCATCTACGGGAATTCCACGAATGTATATGTATACACATATGCGTTCCACTATACGGATAATATTTATACGGATATATATATAAAATGACAAATATAATAAAATATATATATATATCGTTCGTAATACTGACATTGGTAAAAAATAGTATATATATATGTAACACGACGTACAAACGTGTGAACAGAGACGTAATAAATGTATTTCAACGGGGGAATTAATATATATATATAAAGGTGGAAAGAAAAAAAAAGGGGGGGAAAAAAGAGAAAGAAAGAAAGGAAACAAAATAACGACAATAAAAGGAAGTGAAAAATCAATTCAATCAATTCCAATCCTACGTCCTACACCACAAGCCGAAGAAAACAGATGGAGAAAAAACCAGGGATTCGCGTAAAAAACGTAGATAGGGCGTACAAGCGACTCAACTACGAGCGGAACTTGCGGTGGTTCTCCACGCTTTCGCAAATTAATTTTCGACTTAGCCTTTGAAAAATTTATTACTCGCGAAATATTTTCCCATTTTTCGACACGATATAAATTATCTTCTTATTCCGAATTAATCCAATCGTTACCACCTTGTGTTCCGCATGCCGCTGAGGTCAGTATATCGCTTATAAAGGGTCACACGCCACTTATTGATTTTTTTCTTTCTATTATTATTAATATCTTTCAACAATCTGCAGCTATTTCTAACCCGAGAATAGGCAAGAGATCGTCGTTTCGTTTTCATTATGGGCCTGATTACACGTTTGTCTCCTTTCATTTTTGCTCGAAAGAAATTCGAAAATTCGATTTCTTTCCGTTCCAAAGATTTTATTTTCTGAAAGGAACATTTTTTTTTCTCTCTTCGAGTTACGAGTCACCGGTTTTTTTTTTTTTTTTTACCTCGTGACAAGCGCGCTCACAAGATTTATCGTAAGTGTCGTTTATTATTTTTCTAATCACGGTTAAATCTACGGTAATAATGATCGAAAATTCCCATGCTATTAATCGAGCCACGAATCTCGATCGTCGATAAGCAATTTTCAGGTCATGGCTTGCGATTCGTTATTTGCAATTTGACGATAATTGCAACCGTTTTAATAGAAAGAAAACGTGTTACGTGTAATTTATCTCCGATTATTTTACACTTTGTCCCAACCTCTTTCCCTCTATAATTTTCATAATTTTTCTCGCCTTCAAGATCTCGTAAAAAAAGAGAGAAAAAAAAAAAAGAAAATCAAATTCTGCATCCGAGAATCATACCTCGAAGACAAAAAGTTCCTTTGAAATTCATTATATCACCGAAAAATCTCCTTTCTTTCTTCTATCCTTTAGAAATATCTGCGTATCTGAACTGCGTATCTATCCTGTGTGTACGTGTACCCCTGTATAATAATGATAAATAAGTAAATCGTGGGTGTGCACAAAAAATCGACTGGGACTACGTGAGAAAAGACGTACTGGATCAAATTAGGGATCATGATGAAAATTTTCTCATGGGGAACTCGTGGATGGGAGAGCGGGGGGGAGGAGAAGAGGGGACAAAAAAATTTTCATATATATATATATGAAATATATATATAAGAATCATAATCTAAGTAATAATACAATAAGAGAAACGTAGCTGACATCATAATCAGAAAATATTTACAAAGGTGATAAAAAACACATCGACAACGAACGAGACAACACATCCAACGAGCGAGCCACTATTTTATGGTCATAGCTGTAAAGAGCGGTATAACACTGTATATATATATATATGTATACGTATACATAATTCTCTATATACATATACAATATACATATATACATATATATATACGCTTAAGGTGGTTGCCCATACGAATGGATAAATGGAGGAGGATTTGGAATTAATCAAGGATCCTGGATTGTACGATATATATATATGTATTCGGCCTTCGGAATTAAAAAAATAGGTAGTCACTGTATAACAAGATATACGGCGGTAGACGCTCTAAGACGATTCGTTTTCGTTTGTTTCGTTTACACGTTTCCAAAAAAAAAAAAAAAGGAAAAGCATTTTGTCATCATTGCGGAACGTGGTCGGAATCGGAGGAAAGAACCGTTATCCGCGTATTGGATCTATCGAAGAGCGTCTACTCGGACACCGCCGTTTTTAAACGAGGTTTTAAACAGTGTGATATTGCCGGTGCGCAATAACTAGAGCAAAAAACACGAACGACAAGTTTACGGCTACTAAATAAAGGTTCACGCATGTGGGCACGCACAACATCATTTATAATATACCTTATAGCGTATCACGTTGTATATCCGTGTTTTTTTCGGATGAAATGGATTCAGGGAGAACGGAGGAGAGGTCTCTTCGAGAGTATGATCGAATAATCGTTGCCGCGAATCAGAATCGTGGAATCGAATGGCCATCTTTTTTTCCATTTTTTTTTCTTTTTTTTTTTTCGTTTCTTTTTTTTTTTTTTTTCTTTCTCTCCTTGTCAAAAATCGACGAAAAGAGGCGGAAATTTCGTTGGAGAGAAATATTGGTGAATCGCGACGTGATATCCGCACGGAGGCGTGACCGATCGATCCTAAATTATCCGTGGAAAGAGAAATTTGGAAATTTCGAAGAAATCAATGTTCTACTGTCCAGGAAAGAGAGTACAAAGTGCAGAGATCGATTCGAGATCGCGGAAATACACGGACAATTTTGACAGATATATATATACGCCGGTCGTGCATCGGGCGAGGAGGATTGGAGAGATTGGTGTACAAAAAAGGATGGGAAGGAACTCGTGAAGGAATTCGTGGGTCAAACACTAGCGAGCGGCAAAATGAACTTTGCGGCGAGCTGTGCTGGCTGAATCAGCGGTGATGGCGTGATGAGAGAGGAAAATTCGTTTCTTTTCTTTCTTTTTTCTCTTAGAGAGGTTCTCCTTCTGCCGATTTGCGGAGAAGAAGAATAGAGATACTGGAAGGAAGCTAGCTATCTCCTGGAAGTCGAAGTTACCTTCAGCGGCCGCCACCGGTGCCTCCTACTTCCAGAAGATGGCACTGGTGCTCCCGTCGTCCATCATGCACTCTGGAATACAGAACAGAAAACAAAGAAATGCCATTGGGCCCAATGTAATAAACACCAACAAATCGTTGTCGTCGTTGCCTATATGTATCCCTCGCATCGCTCTATCCGCTCTACTTTCTTAAATAAATTCTTTCCTCCCACCGTTTTTCTTCCGTTTCCAAACTTGAAAATCCTAACGCGATTAATATCATAAATACGATCTTCTACTCTAAACTACTCGGTTATAAAAGAAAACAAAAAAAAAAAAAAAAAAAAATCGATATTTTAACGACAAATATTCAATCCTCAATCGCTATTATTCCGCGTAGATTCACTGGAATGTAAAAATACAGGTTAGTTCCTCCTTACTTTATCCTTTCGTATTTTCGACGAAAAAATATCCTTGTATCGAATATTTAATATTTGTTTGATCGAGGAAGAGAGAGAGAGAGAGAATCCGAGTTTCAATCTTAAAATTTTCCATCGCCTTTTCTCGCGCTTTTCGATTCACCGCGCGTTCCCGCGCGTGAATGAACTTAATGACGCGTTCTCGCGCGAGGTTATGGAGAAATGCAAAATTGGCGAACCGAGTTAAAGGTCGTCGTCGTCGCCGTCGCCGTCGTCGCGGCTTGCTAGACGCGAGGCTCATTCCAGGCTGGCTGCGGGTTGACTCGCGCCTTCGAGCCAGGCTCCGGGGCACATTTAAGGATTTGTCTCGGGAAATTAGATTCTCGCCTGACTTGCAGCCTCGTTGCATCCCGTTTCTCCACGGATTCTTACCCCCTTCGTCCATCCCCCTCCTTCCTGCCCATTCCTTCGCAGCGAATTCCCCCCACCCTCCCTAGCCCCGAGTACTTTTCATCGAGCGTTTGTTCCACGAGGGGGCGAGGGGTGGGGGCACCGTGGGGACACGGGGAGAATTGGACCTTTGTCGAGCTCGAGAGCTAAGTGTTAACGTGCTCGCGCGGCTTCCCTTCCTATATAAGGCCTTAGTCGAGGAATCGAGGAAGGAATTAACCCTCGGGAAATTATCTTCTCGCTGGACTTTGGGAGAACAAAGCGAACATACTGTTTGACACCGTGCTTCCTTTTATCGGCCCTCCTCGCCTCGCTAATACGATGATCCTTTCCTTTTTTTTTCCTCCCCCTCCCCTTTCTCTCTCTCTCTCTCTCTCTCTCTTCCTTTCGTTTCGATCTTTCTTCGTTTAGATTGGTTTTCTTAACCCGCTATTATCGCGTTGATTCGATTAGGGGAACGAGGAGAAGAAGAAGAAGAAGAAGAAAAAGAGGAAGATTATATCAAGGTGTAAAAAAAATTGAAGATGGAGCAAGGTATTCTCTGTTATTTTAGAGAGTAACGTAATTCAAGTTTTTCATCGAAGGGATTGATTGAAACTGTTTAATTCTTTTTTTTTTTTTTTTTTACGTTAACGATTAATAATTCTTTCTTTGATTCTTCGAAATTAAAACAAGGGGAATTTTTATTACTTTGTCGATAATTGTACGATAATTTTGTTGGAAAAAAACTTTCGTTTGCATTACATTTCGCGTAACGTTTTTTTTTTTTTTTTTTATATTTGAAAAATTTTTTCCACTCTCCGGGTATTTTTACTCAACAGCAGGAAGAACGCTCGATGACACTGTATTTTTATGATAATACCCAATCAAGCTTAAACCGTAATTTTTATCTATAATCGATCGGTTCTCCGATATTTTAAAACTTTTATTTTTCCAAAGGTCCTCGAAAAATTATGCATGAAACGATCCGAGAGTTAACGCGCGCAAACTTCGAAGCGAGCAATTTTTATTCAGGCGTGACCTAATCCCTGTGTCAATACACTTATTTTTAATATTAATTTCAAAACTCTCTCGATTACGTAATTCAACGCGTGTAAAATTATATTACGAGCATTCCAAAAATACCGCGCCTTCTAAAAATCAACCGATATAATTGTTCAAATATCCCGCTTGAACGACGAACGTCATCACGTTGGGAAAAAAGCAAGCACCTTCTCGTGTCGTCGAATAAATCCTCTTTGTTAAATGCGCCGTAATTGCTGACCCATACGTAACTTCATCTGTGCCCCCTATTTACACCATCGTTCGAATCGAAGGAACGAGTCGTCGTCGTCGTCGTCGTCGTCCTCTCGTAATCCTCGAGGATTTCTTGCCACTCGAAGCGAACCGCGCCTGCGTCACGTCGGCCGGCTCAAAGTTGGCAGCAATGAAGGGAAGCTTTCGAGAGTCCCGATATCCCGGGATACGTTTATCTGCTCGAACATGGTAGGGCGAGCGAGCGATGGCGGTAGGAAGCAAGTCGGATCGCCAAGGGATCGAAACTTATCTACTTGCTCAACTAGCTGCTCCGGCTACCACCCTTATCCACTCGCGGGGAACTTGGTCTACAGCTCGGCCAACTTCAGCGCGAGATACGCATTTCTCAAATCTGTTTCCGTCTTTGTACGCTTAATTCCGGCTCCCATCGATACAATTTTCCGATCCATTACGGTATTGAAAATTTTAATCGCCGTTCGTTCGACGTGGGAAGCAAAGAATTTTAGAATTTTAGCTCCTTCTCGCGCGAGTCCACGACAGGGATAAAATGCTTAAATGTAATTGGACGATATATCTGACAGCACGAAAAAAAAGAATTAAATTTCCTTTCGACATTTTCAGTAACAAGATATTTATCCTTCCAACACCTTCTTCAATTATCTCCGTTCCGGTACGAGCGCGACGAAAGGCAAGACCGGTGAAACGAGCGAGTTAACACGATCCTCAACACCGGATCCTTGATAGAAAGTTGATACGCGAAAGGGTACAAAAGGATACCACGTTCCTTCCTTCCTCCCTCCTTCCTTCCTTCCGTCTTCCTTCGCGAAGACGGATCGTTGACGAAGTTCGGTAACACCGTGATTGAACTCTTGCGACTACGTGGATACGCGTTGGTTACAGCCGGTGGTAAGTAAGACGGTGGAAGCAGAAGCAGTGACAGCGTTGAGCTCTGGATCACTCCTCCTGCATCCGCGTCAAGCCGGGGCTTTGTGGGGCCGCGGCGAGGCGGGCGACCGGAGATTACAATGGCATCTACGCCAGATTAGCATATGAATTACGGGGCCCCTTCATCTGCCGCCTCCTCCGCCTCTTCCCCTCTCGCACACGCGTTTCCCTCCCCCGATATCCTTCCCCTTACTTACCCTCTTTCTTCGTCTTCTCGATATACTTTGCCCCTCCAAGCCTCGCTCCTCCCTCCCCCTTCGCGCGATTTACCTCGCGCGCGCTCCCCCTATTCAGGCCCGTTTGAGCGTACAGCTTCGAGAGGTAGCCGAGGCATCGAGTTGGCCGAATTGCTCGGCTACCTACTCGGCCAGAATGCACGTTCTTTGGGTTCATGTTTCCGTGAATTTTGGGAACCGATATTTGGACGGGTTATTCGCGATATTCCATTATGCGTGCGAACATCGCGGCAGCTTTCCATGCGAAGCGCGTGAGAGGGAGCTTCTAAACGATTATGAACGTTTCGCGTGTGAATGGGAGGAGGGGGTTCTCGGTTATTTTTTATCCTACGAGATTCGGGAAATTTAATAATCGTCGAGGAAGGGGGTCGGAATTATGAACGCGATAATTAATTTAACGATAAACGGGTAATAATAGGGCCGTCCAGTTTAATTGTTTTTGATAAAATGAACCGAATTGTCTCATTAGGGGGGAGGGGTATCGCGTAAATTGCTTTTATTGACTCGAATTAAGTTTCGTTACGTTCGAAAGTAAGGCTGGACCAGACGCGTTTCGTTCCGTTCGAAAATAATATCGGTAATTTTGTCCATTGAGAAAATTCTGGACGGACAATTATTTTTATCGTATCGATTAAACGTCGAACGAGTGCGCGTATTTAAATCGGTAAAGTTAATATTGGCCAAAGCTGGTATGATATTTCGTCGAAAATTAACCGTCTAAATTGTTTCATAAGCATCAATTATTTAATTCTCATAAAAGGAGAATATGCACGTGCATGATATATTTGATTAAATTTCTCCCCTCCCTCTCCCTTTCCCTCTCCCCCTCCCCTCACGAGCATTCATGATTATAAATAGGTACTAATGTTATGCAAACTGAAATTATAAAATTATAATACCAAGTTGAATGGAATTGCATTCTGCCTTGCAAAAGTTGCAACAACCGTGTGTGTGTGTGTGTGTGTGATCACATTTTCGCGGTTTCAAATTTTATTTATACCGCGAGGGGAAACTTGTTTCCGAAATATACGTCACCGGATCGAGACTTTTTAATATCGATGATAATAATGATAATTTTAACGATCCAAGAAGGCGTCGTTTAATAATCGCATCGAATTACCTTCTTAATTTAATTTTCCATAATTTTCAAGCTCTCTTTTTTTATCAGGCGTGCACGGTGCAACGGTAATTGGAAAATAATTCGAGTAACTCGATACAAGTTCGCCAAAGTCCGTTAATTTCTTCTTAAATGCGTCTTGTACTTGCAGTTTCTTTCGATCGAAAATATTAATCATCTTCGTTACGTTATTTGCGATACATGGATGAATCAATTCGTAAGTTATTTCTTTCGCGACGAAAGAGGAAGAATCGTAATAAGAAAATACCTTCGTACCCTCCCGCTGTACGTGTCACGCTACAGCGTGTGTAAACCTGATAACCAGTCAATTGTTATCTTATTTTTTTAGGCCCGACCATCCATCGTGCGTTTCCATAAAATTTAGCTCGCGTGGAAGCGGAAAAAAAAAAAAAGGAAAAAACGAACGGTCGCGAATAAAAATGGTCGGCGTTATTTTCAATACGAAATTAATAAATAGTACCTAACTCGAAAACGAATGCGTGTATTATATATGGAAACGAAATTTTTATCAGGGCACGCTTCTCTGTGTTTGCTCGATTGAAAGTTACGTATGGGTTGACAACGTTGTATTAATGCAACGTTATATAGCGAATGCTTTCCAATTCGATAAAAATATTTCATTGCTCGCTATTAAACCGGTTATTTTTTTATCCAACCTTTTGATCGATAACGCAGGGCTTTTGTTATATATATACATACGTATATATGCATATATATTTTGCCCTACCATAAGCGAACACAAATTGTAGTTTCCAGTAGCAACCTGTACGATACACGTTTCCATCGGTGAAGCTTTAATAGCTCTTATATAAGAAATATCGAAAATATTACAATGTTGCATTATCAAGCTAAATGTTTGTACGAAATATTTTCAACATCGCGCGTTAAATCGACGAAAGGAAATAGTATTGGCGATTGTATTTTTCCTTCTTTCGAAAAATTCGCGTTAATGATGAACAATCGTGGTGAACGATAATGAGCTAAAAAGGAAAAAAGAAAGTGTACTCTTCTAAAATCCGAATGATCATCGATTCGATCGCTTGTCCTTACCTCCGCGGTTTTCACTGTCCGCCGGCTTGACTTGAATAGGACGGTTCATCTGCAACATCAGAAAAAAAGAGAAAAATAATTCATCGAAATTACACATCTCTTAAAAATGCAAAAAAAAGAAAAAAAAGATTCCGATCTCGTAAACCAACCGAAACCATCACCACCACTCGTTCTTAATTTAACCCATCCATCGTCGGACACCGTCGATCGATCGATTCATATAAACGCGCATAGCGTTTTGCACGGATAGAGAAAGTAATACGTCTATCTCTCGTCACTTTGCCCCCTTGTTTAAACACCATCTCTGCCGTTGACAGGTCCGATTGTCAGAAAATAAAGGTAGCGAATGGAAAGGAGGCGAAAGAAGGAGAGGGACAAAGAGAGAGAGAGAGAGAGGAGGGAAAAGGGATCCTCGCCCTTTCCCTCGGTTCTCGATTTGCGGAAAGTGCGGAACTGCGACACTCGTCCTTCCGTACATACACACCATCCTCACGAAATCTTTTGGACCGCTGCGAATGGGTCGAGATCCCGGAGAACAAATAACATTGTTTATTTGTCGGACGGGTCGCGCGACCGCAGAGCGCTCTAGTTCATTCCTGGGGGATGAGAATGCATGATTCATGACGCGGGGGACACGGGACTGTACTCTCTACTCTCTACTCTACTCTCCTCTTTCTCTCTCGCTTTTCCTTTCTTCGTCTCTTTGGTCGCTCTTCCTCCTCTTCTTCCTCTTTTTTTCGAAACCACCCCTTTTACAAAGACGCGTTATCCTCCCTGCTTCCCCCCCTGCGTAAACTTTGAGACGAGAGCGTTAGAGATCACACGTGTCTCCGTAATGTAAATATAAACGAATTTGGAATTTAATTTCTCGACCGATCGATGATTACGTGTCTTGTTGTTGGTCGCGATCGAAGGTGAAACGGATACGGATGTATATTTATTTCATTTCGAGTGGAACCAGTAGCACGCAGTACGGTTCGTCGATGAATTTTGTACGAGGAGCGGGTGAGAATCTTTGTTTCTTCGACTCGTTTGATACGGCCGAGAGTCGTGGCGACCATCTGTCTTCTGACTCGTTTTTTTTTTCCATTATGCACTATCTCCCATAAGAATTGTAGGAGGGAGAGAAAGCCAGCGGGGCAGAAACATACGTGGCAACCCCAAACTTTTTCCCCGTGCATGCACGTCGGATACCACGAGGGGTTGGCTCGCAGGGGTCAGTGCCACGACCACGTGGATCTCGTGCAGAAACTATACCCGCCAAGCGAAAGATTTCCGGGTTCAAAGTCCCGGCGTACCGTACGTTGTTCCTTCCTCCTGTTCAATTATTATCATTTCTTTTTCATTCGAATTTGAATTTTTAAATTCCCCTCCGTCGCTACGCTTTCCCTCGTAACGAGAATTTCGAATTCTTCGGAGATGAGATTTTAAATTATCGATTCGTCGAACGAAAATGAAAGGGTTACTTACGTATTTCGTCTAAATTAGCTCGAAAATGTAATACCGTCGTATACGTGTTTTAACAAATGGATAATAGTATATCTCATTCGTTCCTAAGTGTAATGGGGCATTAGGCAAGGTTTAACATACATCGGACGCCTGACAACCTGATTTTCACTAATGGGGAATAAATTGCTCCCGTCGCGCGAGCTCATAATTCTGCTCCCACGTCGGGGGATCGATTAAATTGTAATGTAACTGTCACGAGATACGTCTCAGGTGCAGGAAATCGTCGTCGCTTATTGTTTAACCTGATCTGAACGCGAAAAGGGGGCGAGTTCGTCCGTTTCCGCCTCGATAATCGTACGCGGAGTACGAGCAGAGAAATTCGTACGTAACGTAACCAAGGGATTTTCGATCGAGGGACGCGTACGACGAGGAGGGGGAGCAGGAACCGGAAGACGCGTGGTTCCAGGGGTAATGAGGGGAGCGGGTCACTTTAAGCAGTGTCCTCTGTCCTCAGGAAATTAAACTTTGAGTCGGGCACCGGCCATTAGGCGTTTGTTGTTGTCTCGTTGTCAGGGGAACCCCGTGTCCGTATAGATACTGGAACCGAGATACGACGTTCTGCCCCCCTCTTCCAACCTCTCCAGGGAAGTTTAACGCTGAATGCATCGTGTAAATGTCACTTACGGCCCAAGGGATCTGTACCAGTCAATAACGATCACCGACCGAGACTTCTGTGGACCGGTGGTGGCGCGCTACAGACGTGTGCCGATTAATGTAAACGAGTATTAACTGCTGCTCGTTAACGGCACGGCTTCGTTATGGGCAAACTAACCCGGTACTCGATTAGCGTAGCAGCATGTACAATAGTTAATGATTCCGTTGAATCGGTTGACTTTGAGATGGAAACCGATGGCTGGATGGTGATCAACGTCAAACGTGATAACCGTTGGAAGAGATGCGGTGCGTGAATTAAATTGTCTCATCTATTAAATAATGCGTTCAAAAAGAGAGATCGATTCGATCGTTGGCATATTTTTCATTTCGCGTTGTTTTCTAAACGGATGGCAAAATAAGGAGGAATGCACAGAGTTGATTATTAATCAAGTTTTAATATTTTTTTTCCCCCAGCGCGGTTGTCGCGTTTTTAGTCCCCGCGTTAGCCGAGAATCGAGCTCTTAGTTAATTAACGTAGCAGCCACTTTCCAAATTAACACACATTTTCCATTTTAGCCAAATGGATACAAAGTGCACGGTAGCACGTGTCTCGCCACGATATTATTTCATTAGATAACGATGTTTCGTTAAGTCGTGATCCTCCTCAACGATACACGGTGTGTATTGAATCGGAATTGGAACGGTCGTTACTGACGAAAACGCAGATCATCGAGACACGATGTCCACTGTTCGATCGAGGAAGGTTCTTTCACCTACATGGCGGCCGGTGTAACGAGAAGTAACGACTCGTGAACGTTCTGTAACGGCTAAAAATATCCCGCCAAGGTTGAGAATCCAGACCAACGTTGAAACGGGGGCCGCGCCTTTGTTTAACGATTTTGTTGGCGGCCGATCACGTGCCGACTCTTGGACGATTCGTGTCATCGTTGGCCATGTGCTGCACTTAGAAAATCGATCCCCTTGAGAGCCACCACTCAAGATGGATGGTAATAAGTAAATGTGTTTGCTCAGCCCAGAGCGCGCATCACGAGCAATTAATTAAGCTCGATTATCTATGTACACTGCGGGAAGCGCAGTCTTGCCTGCCTCTGCCGGATAGATGCTGAGTAATAGCCATATGCTTCGGGAAATATATGTATATAATCGCGTAATCGTGTCTGTGTTTCGATTCCATTTTGCGGGCTGACGCGTTTCCAGCAAAAATGAAACGACCAATGGTGGATGAAACAACGCTTCACCGCTCGAGTTTAAAAATCGAGTTATAAAATTGCGACAATAATATTTTCGCAGCGAATTAGCGTCTCGATCGACCAAGAAAGATTCGATCGGGGAAACGACGGATCGATCCTGGCATAAAATTGAACAATTACAAGGCGAAAACCCTGCTCCTCTCGGGGCCACGCGCAATCAAATTAACCATATTTATAGCTCTCCCTCCCTCTTCTCTCCAGACCTCTCCGCCCCGGAATTATAACCCAATTCTTTTCTCTTCTCGGGGGAGGGATCTACGATTCCTAGAAAGCGGCGCAAAATCCAGATAGGGGATAGGTGGAGGCTGATAACTGCCGAATTGAATGGTGAATGCCGCTTCGGAAATTGAATAAGCTATCGTGTCTGAGCCGAGCCGTCGAGCGAAGCCCTGGTATTTGACCTGGCTGCGTGCAATCAATGTACTGATTGGAGATAAGGGCCCACCCCGTGTAGCCCCTGGCATCCTCTCCGCCATGATTTATATACGTACGGTCTTCGCAGGCGATGTATTCATTACTTGATTACCCTTCGGCAAGTTAATACCCGTCGTGACCGTGTAACGAGCCAGATATCCGGGGGATACCTTCTACAGGATCAGTGGTACCCCCCCTCTTCTCCGGGTAATTATCATCCGTTCCTTCGTTCCCCGATTTCTCCACTCCCTTCTTCTTTTCTTCCTGCCCTTTCGTTTCCTTTCATCCGGTTTACTTTTACTTACTCGTTTGTTAATTCGATAGCCCGATAAACCGAGAGATGGGAGAACGTGATTGGATTTGGAATAAGCGGGAGGACGGGATATCGATTCGAATAAGTGGTACTCGGGTATTATTAGGGAAATTCGTAACGCGAAGATTCGAACGGGACGATTCCCTCTCGTTCGTATATTCTTTTCTTCGCGTCCGTTCCCCAAAATGGTGGAAAATCGGCGAGGAGGAGGGAATTTTTAATCGACGAAGGTGATGTGCACGCGAACGAGATATATACGCGGTTTATACAGTCGCTCTTACGGATACGGAAATCAGCGCCATCAGAGGAGGGATGGCTGGTCTCGAGTTAACTTGGATAATTTGCCGCACGCGTATCCATCCGGAAACCCAGCTCCGCGAAATCTGTACCCGCTAATACGGCTAATTTGTCGACTGCTCCAAAAGCAAATGCACTTCTCCCCGCGCTCGCATCGTCGGATGCCACAGAGGAGGAGGAGGAGGAGGAGGAGGAGGAGGAGCGTAGCGGTTCGGAATTGCCTCCTAGCATATTACGTCTAAATGGATTCAAGCCGGGCTAATTGGCGAATTAATTGAAATTCCAAAATGAATCGAATCATTTAAGCGATCGAGTTTCGGCTTTCGGCGTACGCCACGACCCCCCCCCCCCCTCCTCCTCGCCCACCCCCCTCCCCCTCCCCCTCTCCCCCTTTTCCTTTTTCCAAACGGCCAATCGTTGGGCTATTTCCGCAACACAACCACCGATCAATAATGAAGCCGTTATCTATCCGAGGAACGATCATGAGAATCATTCCAATCGGAGGGGAGGGGTGTGCACGGTATTGTTCCCATCGTGTTGCCACGTCAAATTGCCAAATGAATTTCCACCGCGTATCGCGACGAGTTAGCGAGTTATCACCCTCCTCCATTTTTTTCCGCCCCCTCCCTCCGCTCTGGCAAACAATGCCAGACTTCGGCCCGATGATGATAACTCGTATCGAGGCTTGGGTCGCGAAGTCGTCACGAAAAAAAAAAAAACACGCACCTGCGCCCTCGATTCCACGTACCTGTGCACGCACGCGCTAGCTTAGCTCAGCTTAGCTCGGCTTCATCGCGATTATAAATAGGATTCGTTCGCCGGACGTCGAACGTGTAACCGTGGAGCGTTGACGATGGAGAGAGATTCGTCCCTTCTTATTTCGATATCTAGAGATTCGCAGACACACAGGATATCGATTCAAGAACGATGTGATCGTTGGAGGAGGAGGTATTCGCGGAACGAGTAATCGTATCGCGTAACCCTCCCCCTGCGATCGAAGTTTCGAGCCAAGTATTAAGCCTCTTACACGCCCTGATTGCCTAATATGACCAAAGAGAATTTAACCGCTTAATTAGAACGGAAGCAAACCTTACTTTCACCTGCTCTTTCCCTAGCTGGGCAGGGGGATAGGACGAATTTTTCACGCAACCACGCCTCTCGCGAAACACCCGCTGCCCATCCAATTTCTCACCTCTTTTTTTTATTCGCCTATCCCCGCCTATCCACTCCCCCTCCCCCGATCACTTTTTTCCCTAACACTCTACAAATATTTGAACGCCGGCTACAGCCCCGCCGAAAGAGCATTCGAGTCGAGTGAGCTTTCGCGTCCCCAGGCCAATCACCGTTCACCGATTGTAATCTAAGCCAATGCCTGGGCGCGCATTAAATGTCAAACGTTATCCCGTCCCTCTATCTCGCGACGCCGACGGCGACGATGCCGTCTGCGTCCATCTACGCGTGTTCCCTCGGACGGACGAAAACCGCCCAAACTTTTAACGAGCGCTATATATATATGTATCGGTGCACTTCTCGATTCAATCGTGCGAGGAAAAGTATCTAGACGATGATTCGTAATAATTCTCCTGTTTCCTAAAAGATTCTCCTATTTCTGAGATTGGAGGTGGAACGGAAGAACAACGTTGTTTCGATCAGGCCGATACGTATGCGGATTCGAGTCCAGGCCGATGAGTAAGTTGGAGAAACGGGTGGTCTGGTTTTAGGATTGATGAGCCAAGCAAAGCAACGCGGAGCCATGTGGCGAGGCTACATTACCAGGGCGTTATGCGCTGGCACATTCACGTGTGCTGCTGCATTAATTGATGTACGTCTCTGCATCAACAGCGACCCGCCTTCTCGTGAGAACCCGTCATGTGTTCTGTTCAACGTTTCCGATACAAACGCGCACGGTACATATAGGATGGGCTACGTCAACGTCGAAGGAAGCTACGATCGACAGGAAGACAGGTAAATGGACGCGAAGCCACGTCGATTGAAGCTACATCGTTTATCCGAGATAATTTATTTCTCTCGGCAACTGGGTCACATATTACGTAAAAATGGCGTAAATCCGTCTCTCTCTTCTTTCCTCGATATTATCCGTAGGCTGGGATTCAGTTTTGAAACTCCCCAGCAGACTCCCTCCTGGACGTACATCCGTTCTCTGCTGCGAATACATGCAACCGTACTTGCGGAATCGAAACGATTACGAATGATTATCGCGCATATCGGAAAAGAAGAAGAAGAGGAGGAAAAGGAAAGAGTCGAAACGACGTCACGCAACACTCCCTCCACTCATAAATATTTCAACGCACAATTTCCCCTTTAAAACACTAGATCATTCAGCTCGCCACTAGCTTCGAACAACAGGCTTCATGGAACTCGACGAAGGGAAGAAGAATTAGGAAAAATTACGCGTCGATATCGTCGACTCGAAACAATTCGTTTTGACGAGAAGAAGAATTATCTCGGAGGGGAAAAATTCGAAATCTCCCCCCTCCCTGATAATAGGCGCAACATTGATCGAGCTTCAACCTCGTTATCCGCCTCGTTTGATAAAGACTCGCGGGATCCGTGAGGCACACGATCGAGGCAGAGGCGGAACGCAGACACGCCCGCTATCGAGCAGCTGCGTTTCTTCGCGTGCGCCCGCACGTACCCGCGCCTAATGCACTCCGCCACGTATGCGTGCACACGTGCGCCCCGCTGCTGCTAAAAGCGGGGCGAGGAGCCGCTATTGTAAACTGTTCCGCGTACCGGGCCTGTACAACATATGGACGGGGATAACGTGTAACGTAACGATTGCGCACATGCCGCCAGAAATAACCGCGCGTAAACAGAGAGCGCGGAGAGAGAATCTTTTTACGACGAGCCGAGTGTCTCTCTCTCTTCCTCCCTCCCCGAAACCGTAACACGGATCCACGCATTTCCGCCACGTCGAGGAGAAGAATCTCGTCCCGTATAATAATTGTCGAATAAATCGAATCTCTCTTTCTTCCTCGCCACTCACCATTTGCAAGTCGTTCCGACGCGACGATACAACTTCCACTATGTGAACCATTGGTGACGACTCGCTCGTTAAACTTTTCCCCTATTGGAACAAAAGAACGAACTGCTTTATTTTTCTCCTCTTCTTCTTCTTCTTCTTCTTGTTTTTTTATCCTTTCACTCGGTCGTACTTTTCGTCCAATTCACGGGATATATGGGCCTCGAAACGCCGTTTATACACTGTGTTACACACGACGCGCGTGTAGAAGAGAGGACGGCGACGCGACGATCACGGCGCAGGACGGCACGAACGTGTGTTTAATTCGTCGCGCGTCCGCGCGCCTCCGAGAATCTCCGAAGCGTCGTTATATTGCACGTGTTTCCGCCCGCGATTTTCCACTGCACGAAAGGAGCGGCACACCAACCTCGTCTCTCCCTCCCCTCTCTTTCTCTCTCTCTCTCTCCCTCTCTCCCTCTCGTCCCACGTTTTCGCCCCGATTCAACACGTATATATTCGGACAAAGTGCGCGGGCTTTTCTCGATGGACGTATCTCGGGGGACGTGTGTGCGTGTGTGTACGTGTGTGCGCGTGTGTGCATGTACGTGTACGTGTGAGTGTGTGTACGCGTGTGCGTCCTTTCGGGTAGAGAAAGAGGGGAAAGAGCGCGCGCGACGAGAGTGCAAAGGAGACGGAAGGGACAGAGCTACAGATAAAACCCCGAACGCAGCTCGTCCGCGACTGATTCCCCAGGCCTACACGCACCCTCTAGTTTTCTCCCTTTCATCCCCCACTACCCACCCTCCCGGCCGCCATCCCCTTCCTCCCTCGCTCTCCCTCCCCTACTCCCTCCCAGCCCCTCGCCTATCGCCCCTCTGCGACCCTTTCTCCTTCCGATGTCCCCTCTCCCCCTCTTTGACTCTACGCACCCTCCGAGAGAAAGCCCACGCACCCTCGTGGCAGCCGATATACTCTCTCTCTCTCCCTTTTACTTTCTCCAGCTTTCCATCTCTCCCTCTCTTACCTAGCCATCCAACCCCCCTTGACTCAACCACCTCGCCACCAATCTCCTCCTCCTCCTCCTCCTTCTCTCGCTGCCGCTGCTCGCCTCTCTTTTCCCTTTTGCCGCTTCTCTACTCTCCTCCGTCCTTGTAATTCACCCTCTTCTGTCTTCCTTTCGAAGACCGAGGCCTCTCTCGTCTTCTTTGTCCCCCCTCCCCTCCCCAGATCGCTCTCCGTCTATCTCTCGTCTTATATCGATGAAACCCCATAGCATTTGGCCAATCAAAGAAGGGCGCGAGCGCTTTCTAGGGACCCCTCGATGTTGGTGTCCCCGAAAAAGAAAGAAAACCGGGACACGGGCCGGGCAGGAGGAGGCTTTGGAAGGTACTAAGGGTCGGAGATTCTATCCCTGGAAAAGAGGTAGTATGTATATGTGTGTGTGTGTATAGATATGTGTTGCGTGTATGCGCGCGCGTCGGCGTACGTCGAAAAGGGAGAGAGAGAGAGAGAGAGAGACTCGGAGAGAAGCCGTAATAAGAAAACGTTCCTCGTGGCTTAGGTCTTCTTCGTGAGATGAGATGAAATGATATCTATTAGCGCGGATAACGAATGACCAACTCGATGTCTACGATGTTTCTCTTTTTCCTTCTCCTTTTTTGTTTTTTTTTTGCCAACCGATTTTTCGATCTCTCGATCCTACGATATCCTTTCTACCGATCTTGGACGCTTGAAATCAGTATTCGCAATTTTCTCCAGTTTTCCAATTTCTTTTCTTTTCTTTTCTTTTTTCTTTTTTTTTTTTTTTTTTGGAAGACCAAAATCGGGCGGAAATCGGATCGATTTTTGAAAGTTTTGCGAAGAAGACTTAAAAGTTGTAGATCTCGAAGATCATTGAAATTTTTTTTCCCCCTCGTTATCAGGGAGGAGGAGCGCGCGATGCAAGGAGATAAACGCGGAATCGGGGAGCAACTCCGAAGGAAAAGGGAGGGAAAAAAAAAAAAAAGAAAATATAAAAGCACGCGAATGGAGAGGAAGAACGCGAAAGGACCTGCAGTTAACCTCTCCACTTTTCCTCCCGCCCTTCGGCCGGGGATTTGTTGGTCCAGAAGGACCACTCGTACGTACATTCGCAAAACTCTCCACCGACTTCTCTCCTCGCTACCCCTTTTTCTCCGCCCTCTCTGCTCCTCCTCCTCCTCCTCCTTCTCCCGTAGCTCGCGTTTTTAAAGGGCGCACAAAAGCCACCGGAAATTGCTCCCGGCTCTTCCGACGTTACGGACGTTCTACGCCTGTCTTTCTCTCCTTTCGGTTCCATCCTCCTCCTCCTCCTCCTCCTCGACCCGTTCCTTCTCATTCTCTTTCTCCGTGTTTCTCTCCCCCCTCCCTCTTTTTTCCGCCATCGACGATTTTCGCGAGGCGGCAACAGATTTCCGATAATGGCAGATTTGGATAGCGGCGACCGAGACGAAATAATATCTCCCTTTAACGAACAAAGGAAACATACGTCCTCGCTATGACGACGTTTCGACGTGTATATCTCGCTTCAACAACGTTCGGTTTCAGAATCAGTTCAGAATCAGCCGGATAGGATGTCCCTTCTTCGATCGATTCTTAGGGAAGAGACTTTAAAATCGATCGCACGATTTAATCAATTTTTCGAGTTACTCACTCCTTCGACTCTTTATATCTCGCGTTTGAAAATTACTCCTTTCCTCCCGTACCAACAGCGCAAATTGCCTGTACCAACGGAAAGATATCAATGAGACGCGACATCTTTCCGTCTGACCGTTGACAAAATATTTACCCGAGGAGGAGGAGCAGGAGGAGGAGGAGGAGGGGATGAGAGATGGGAAATAGGCAGAGAAAAGGAGGAGAGAGGAGGGAAGGGGGGGTCCAAGTGAAAGTTGGAAGGAAGGAAAACTTGAACGAAGCAGGCCGCGTTGCTTTTTGATGACTTCGGGGAACTTCATCCTGGCCAAGATGAGGACCTAAAAAGAGACTTTGAAACTTAAATGTTGATATGGAAAGTAAGAGATCTGGGGCGTTGTAGATTAAACGATCAATCCCCTTAGGGTTAGACGATTTTTCCAACTGCGAAACAGGGAAAAAAACCGGGAGGAAAACGTTTCATCATCTTCTTCCTCCCCTCCCCCACCCCCCAACTGACGTAATGATAATCTCGCCTTGTTACGAGAGGTGCGATCACGTTTAATCGAAAATTTTTTTTTTTTTTTTTTTTAAATCATCAGTCATCGATAAACAAAGTGGATACGTAACTTTCTTCCTTGCCTTTTCCAGCTACGAATATTTAAATCGATCGAGTCTTCTAAAAGGCTAAAGGCCGTTTCGTACGATTATATATTAATTCGATAGAAGTGGGATAAATAGTCGGAAAAGTGGATAATAGTCGGAAGATTACTGTCAATGGGCAATCAATGCTTCGTCGATCCATCACCCTCGAAGGAGATATCGACCGACTTCTTTATTTCGATGGTATTAACGACGTTTCGAAAGAACGACGTACGATCGAACCGAGTTTTTGACGAGTAATCGATAATACATACCTCGAGGAATACGAAAAGAAAGAGAGAGTAGACATTAACGATTAATCGAGAGGAGATATTTACATTATTCGTGATAAAACGTTATCTTGTTGACAGACGTCCGTTTTCGCGTGGACGTACGTACGCACGGTTTCGTGATATATTTTTATTTTATTTTTTTTTTTTTTCTTTCTTTCTTTTCCTTTTCGTGGCACGCGAGGGAGAACTCGCTTGGAAACACACACACACACACACACACGATGCTACTTACGTGCCCGGCCAGAATCCCGTGTGATGTAATCGCACGCGATCGATTACGTCATTGGGTGGCAGCTCAATGCGAAGTCGATCGATCTCCCATAAATTACGGATGATCCTCCACTAACTACGAGACGTCCACTCATCCCCTATCAAGCACGGCTCGCCTGTCGAGTTGCGGGTGCAACGACTAAGCCCTCTATCTGACCCTTCCAGACCCTTTTCGTCTCACGAATCTTCATCGGGATCCACTCGGCTATGTCACACGCATTCGTCCTAATAACTGGTATTCGCGTCTAAACCATTTGTTCGGGGAGAAAAAGCTTGGAAAGATAAGGGGAACCTCCCATCTCTCCCCTCCCTCTCTAAGCTCTAATTTGAAAAAAATTCGAGCGGAGTCGATACGATTATGCTAGTTGTCACGATTTTATCGCTGCTCAAATAACGTTACACCTCTTTTTCCTTGTTCCAGGGATGTCTGTTATATGTGGTAATATATAAATCTTTATTTCTAACGAATATTTCGGGATACAAAAATTTTTCCGAGAAATTGCCTCGTAATAAATCTTTGTCGGCGGATATTTTCGATACGCGCGGGATGGGCAACAGCGATCGTGAAACGGCCCGCTCGACTTATTAAATTACTTACAGAGATATTGCATATTCGTTTCGTTCCCCGTTGCTTACCGTGTTTCCCCCTTTTTTCCTTTTTCTCCTCTCCTTTCCTTTCTCCTTTTCCTCGTTTTATTTCGAAACTCATCGCTGGATGAAACACGGTTCGGGATATCCTTTCGACACGTACGATCCTTCACAGCCCTCGTAACTGATACAGATATTTACGCGTAACGGCGTTGCTTTACGTTTTTGCAGGCAATATTTCAGGGAAATTGCAGTTTGAATCGCGGTGTCGAGTTTTAAAAAGTATAGCACCGACATCATGACTCTGTCCCTTTTTTTTCTTTTTTTCCCCCCCTCCCCCTAATTCATCACGCACGCGCGTATCCATCACGCGTATCAATCCTCCGTTGGTGGTCGAATTACGATAAAAATTATGCTCCGTGCTTATCCCCCAGTGATAGTGATGATTATCGAAAATTTTTCAAAAAAGATTCGGGGGAGGAACTGGAAAGAAGAGGGGGGCGGATTGATACCCGAAAATTGATACTTGATGCTACGCGTTTGTGATGGATCGTTGGCGTGCAACTGCAACTGGGGGGAGGGGGAGATACGTGCGCGAATTGCGAAACCGTGGAGGGAGGGGCGACACTGGTAAATGCTAATACAGATATATCGATGCAAAGGAAGTAGATTTTAACGTTCTCGGGGGTGATATCGATTCCGTATAACCAGAAGCACCCGGCCTCCCGAGGATACTGTAAAATCTGATCACGAACGATATTATCGCGATACGTGTATATATATATGTGTGTGTGTGTGTGTGTGTATAGGCAGATATTATTCATACACCCGTGTACGAAGAAGCCACGGGCTATGGTGGACTCGAGGCCAACCCTCGCCGAGGAGATCCTTTTACAACGTTTGCCGGTACCCAAGTCCGCGATTAGCGACCCTTCGTAACTCGTTTCCTGCTCGTCCTTCGCGGCCTACCCCGTACTTGCTCGCTTTATGACACTCTCCATTCAAATCTCTCCTCTCGCTCATTATTCCCGTTTTTTAACGACCACTTTGCCGTCGTCTTCCTTTCGTGTCGCGAGTGCTCCTCCTCCCCGACGGAAAGAGGAAACATTCTTTGAGTTTCGTGAATATTGTTGTTATTATTATTCGATGTCTGGGCAAGGAAGCGAGCGAATACCTGTTGAAAGAGTCGCGTGAATTGTTTTCTTTCTTTTCTTTCTTTTTAATCCGAGAGGAGAGGGGATCGATCACGATTGAGGGGATCGATCGAACATAGTGGAGGAAGGGGAGGGAGAAAGCGCAGCGGGGAAGCGTAGAAAGGTAGCGCGTTTCAAAGGGGGAGAGAAAAAATTAACAGACGCCACATGTTTCGAGGGTGGGGCTTGGGGGAGAAGGGGAGATCTCGTCGGGGATTGTCCAGGTGCGTTGAAAGTAGTTGGACAAGTTGTACGGAGGTGGAATAATAAGTTTTACGCGCAATTAAGTCTTTCTTTTCTTTTTTTTGAAACTCGCACTTTTCAATTTCGCTATTTTTTTTTTCTTTCTTTCTTTTTTTTTTATTCTACAGGCTACGCGAATTGTTAGAATCGTTGAGATATCGCGAGTCGAGCGTTGTTTCATCACAGATGTTGAAGAATCGTAAAAGTGTCAGAGTCGTGGTTCCAAGTACTTTCATCCGGGTTAGAAACAACAACGGTTTGAAGGAAAAGTGAAAATGCGAGGTTTAAGAAATAAACTTCTTAAAAGCTGGTTGTGTAAAACGAGTTGATGTCATCCGTGAAGATATCATCGTGGTATATTATCCACGAAAGGATAAAGAAAAAGCGGGGACATTAAATTTCGTTGTTTCGTTTCGCAGAAGGAAATTTCGTCCACTGAAAAATTAATTTCCAGCGATACCTCGTGCCCTGTCCTATAGATATAAAACAGCGAAACGAATACACCGATTCCGTTAAACCGTTATATTATTATCGTTCCAGGTACGTAACGTTTATTTGGAACAAGACAAATTATTTTCGTAGAATCTAAAGATGGAGCACGTCTTATATTTCCTAAATGCATCGTTCGTTATCTAATCGCTTGGAATTATGTAATTTTCCGTGAAAGGACGTCGAGATTATTTTTCCAGATAACAACGATCGTTCGTAGTTGAAAGTTATAGTGGGACAAGCGTAATACGGGTAGCAAGGGTTTCCAGGAATTCTATTCTCTCCGGAAGAATAGTCGGACGTTGGGACTTCCTAAATTAATTAGGCTAAGCTGTGGTCTCGTTCCTTTCGTTTCATCCCCCGTACACTGGCGAGTATTGGCTATAAATAATGGAATTATGTAACTGCGTCACCGCGAGGGGAGAACAAAGAATCGTTTCGTTCCGCTTTCTACCCCACTTCAATTTCCCTCCAACGTCATCACGCTTTATGACCGTGCCTCGTTTCCGTTTCCATATTATTTTAAAACAAAATAGATTACATTTAAAACGCGTATAAACCGCGTCGTACACGCAGTTTTCGAAAACTGCGTTATTCAATGATACGAAAAATATTGAACGAATTCCTTGCCGTTCCCGCTTTTTCTCATTTAAATTGAATTAAATCTCTGGCGCAACATTTTTGGCGAATTAATACTCTGTATCACAGAGTATGGAAGTGCATGTCTCGAGTGTACGATATGTATTTGTACTTGGCCATCAACCACTTTGCTTTCGTGTAATTACCTTCTTTGCTAATGCTCAGGTTTAATTAGATGGTCTTGCTTTAAAATTCGAAAAAAGCAAGAAGAAAAGGTCTGAGAGAGAGGTCATGCTTTTCGATAATTCCAATCGTTCCCATTGTCAATGTTCTCGGCGGCATTGTCAACTAAAACGAGTGTGTTGCTTCTTAGACGAGACTTAACAAGCTGTGTAATCGGCTTCTTCGTGCAAAGTACGTTAAAGTACCTTAGCGTTTCCAAGTTCTTGCAGATGGAGCAAGGGGAGCTTAAAAATCGTAGCTCCTTTTTCTCTCTTCCGAAAGGATGCGTCCTCCTTTATCTCCAAATATAAAACACGTGCCACTTCTCAACGGTTGTTTTGTGAGAAACAATTTTATTCCTTATTAACGAACGTGTAAATCAGAAGAGGAAGAAATCCACTATCGATCCAAGGGATTCGGCGACGTCACGTCCTATCGTCTATCCGTTTAATCACAGTGTCGATCCGCCGCTTTTAAATATATCGATTACAATCTAAGACGAATTAGGTTTTATTAGGCACAGAACTTGATAAAGGAAGATGTATGGCTTCGTAGATTAGAAAATACCGATCTCCAATTTAAAATAGGAATTAATTCGATTAACGAAAATGGAACGCGTATTTAGAAAAGGTATCTCTATTTTTTTTTTTTTAACGGATCGATATTAACGAATTTTTCACTCTCTCAAATCGAATGGAGAATAGTAAAATTCGCGAAAGCTTGTTTCATTACCAAACTCGTTACCTTTATAAGGAATTTGCTGGTCTCCGTAACTCGTGTTGTAAAATTTCGTTAATGGCGTTAGTTCAAAGTCAGACGGTTAAGACTGCACTCTTGTCCTTCGGCGTAACCAAATTATACGATTCCCGAACTTTGGAACGACGCTTTGATCGCAATTTTTGTATCAAAAATCCCCCTCCCTGGAAGAAGATCCGCTCGAAACTCTTGGAATTACACGATTTTGTAACAACCAGAGATCGCGTCCATTTCATCGAGGTGATCCGTGCCGCGATTTTTGTTCTTGCTAACGAGGAGGGAGCAAAACATTCCGGTTAATTTCGTTTCACTCGGGCAGATTTCAATTACAATTACCAGATCGGGGGAGAGGGAGGTGGGGGAAAAATTGAGCGAGTTGGTCGATGTTAACGTTACATCATTGTCGTTCTAATTAAATTTTTATACGCTCCTTCCTACGAGGCAACAAACGAGGCCAATCGATCTCGCCTCGTATGGACATCCACATATAAAAAAAATGCGCCACGTTGTTTCCCCTACTAATGATGCGTACTCACGTGTGAACTTTATTACGTGGCGCACACTCGAACGAATCGAACGGGGAATCGATAATTTTCAAATTTCTACCAGGCCTCTCCTTTAATACAACCGCATCCTATTTTGCAGCCCGTTAACTCGCATCGCTTACACCTCACCATTATTTTTCACTCGGCCATGTAAACAATGTAATTATAATTTATTGCCACCCATCCTTGCAACGCTTCCCATCCATGTGTTCCAACGCGATACCGCGATAGACGAGCATGGGAGAAGGTATCTTAAATAGCTTCGATATTTTTCGTCCGTTTCTTTTCCCTCTCCTATCACTCATATATATATGTAAATCTATTTTTCTCTCGAAAAAATCTCCTCTCTTGAAAATGGCGCGCATCGGCATCGACAAAGCGCCGCGTTCTAGCGTTAATTTGTCGTTAGCCGAGAGAATGAAAGAGAAAGAGAGAGAGAGAGGTGGTCGGTTGTCAGCGACAGCCGGACGCAAGGGCGGTATTGTCGAGGTCGCGTGGCACTGTAGGGGTCGGCGAAGTGGGAGGGGATAGGAAGGCGAGAAGGGGGTTGCTTGAACGTTGGAGGCTGGAATAGGGGTGGTTTGACAAGTCCGATTGCGCAACTCGGATGAGATCTTGTCGCGTACCTCGTGAGGAACGTCGTGGAAAGGAGGGTGAGAGGGAGGGTTGGAGGAACGTCAGAGGTGGGAAATTCTCGAGAGAGAGAGAGATCCCCTTTGGCACGAGTTTGGTCAGCGTATCGAAAGGATAACGAAACGAGGAAGGAGTTTCCTCGTCGTCGTCGTGTTTCGATGGTGATGCAGGTGATGGTATACGTCGACTGGCGCACGACCCGTGGTGCGGCGACGCCACGCCGTGGTGTGTGGTGGTTGTGCGCCTTGCGCCTGTTCCCGCGCTGAATTATTGAGACGCCACCAGATCGATGTCACAAAAGGAAAGCGGCCGTGCGGCTTGAAATGACGGGCTTTCGCGTCACTCATACATTATGCACGCGGCCGCTTCTACGTTCTGTGAGCTACGTGTATTCGTGGGTTAATACACGCCAAAAAAAAAAGGAAAAGGGAAAGGGGGAAAAAAAAGAAGGAAGAAGAAGGGAAAGAGGGAGGGGGAGAGAGAAAAAAAAGGAAAAGCCCTCTTGTCTACGAGCGTTCTCTCTCCCCTTCCAGCTTTCTCTCGTGATTACTGTGGTGGACTCTAGCGGCGGCTGCCAGGTGGGAGGAAGACAAAAATGGCGGCGAGGTCAGGTGCGATGAAGGCCTTTGTCTTTTTTCTTTTTTCTCTTTCCTTTTTTTTTTTTTTTTACACGCGTATAGGGTGAACGGACAAGGGAACGTACGGGTTATTGTACAAATAATAATATCGCGCTATCGCTATATATTATAGTTCTACGTAGCTCTGTATTTATAGCCGTGTATTTACGTCGTTATTTCGTTGGATAAAATTATTCGCGACGATATCCGTTCTCTGCCGTTGAAATAATTCGATCGTTAAAAGATTGAAAAGTTTGAGGGAAGAAAAAAAGTTTCCAATCTTTAGAAAGAATCGGAATCTTCCGCGCACGACGCTGTCGAGAAAGAATTAATCGAGTTGTGAGATCTATTAGATCGGAAGATGCGAAACCTCTGTTCGACAGAGGTGCACGGCGTAATCTTTTATTCCTCGTTCGATGGAAAGGATGTCCGTTGTTCCATCAGGGGGAGAAGAGAACGAAGAAGAAACGAGGAGTTGACCATTTTCATTCTCTCGATACGTAGAAGGGGAAAAAGAAGGATAGATGGGAATAGAAGGTATCATTATCGGTAGATGCAAAGTGGTTGATTGAAAATATTTTCTGGTACAAAGATATCTTGGAGAGAAGATCAGGAAAGATACGTATGGTAATACGTGTTGCAACGCGTAAAGATACATGAAAGTATCTCTTAACTGATAATATCCGGATACAATGGATAACATCGATTCTTTGCTTCTGGGTCACGATCCTCGAGGGGGTTGTAAAGTTTCCTTTTCTTTTTTTCAGTTTACGCGAGAACGAATACAAAAGATTTTGGAACATTTAACATTCGTTTCGAACTCGAACGATAATATTTATCCGACATTGGCGGAATAGAACAGAGCCTTCCTGTTTCACCGCATTACGATGGATCGAAGGGGATCTATTTCTAGACAACGTAAACGTTCTTGTGCTTTATTTGTCAACGTTTATGCCATTTTTTCCTCTCTCTTTTGCCTAATCAAATATAATTTCTCATTATTCGCGGGAGCACGTTTGACGAAACTCTCCAAGGCAAACTACATCCCCTTTTCAGAAATTAAGGGATTAAAATTTTCACAACTGAAACACACCCTCCTTTCTCGAGATCCTCCTCCCACGTTTCCACTACGATGGTGGCGACATCGTTTCACGGGTTAAATGGAAAATCTTACGCTCACCTACCTACGCGAGGGGGAGGCGTAATGGGCCCGGGGGGATAGGCCTGGGTAGGGAGGAGGAGATGAAGGGAGGGTTAGGCAGATATCGAGGGCGGCTGATATCGACTGGAGGGACGCACGTCCACGGGGGGTCCGAGGCCAGGGAAAAAAAGGAGAGAGGCATTATCTTACGTAATATTTACCCTCTCTCCTTGTTCGCAAAGTCCAGCTTACCCCTCGAGAGAGAGAGAGAGAGAGAGCCTCCTCCCTCAGCCGCACCTATTTCTATACCAACATTCTCTCTCTCTGCGTGTTCCCTGTTCCGTGTCGTCGTCGTCGTCGTCGTCGTCGCCGATCGGTTCCGACGGTTCTACGACCTCGTATCGGCATCTCCAACAATTCGCTCGCGCGTCCTTTTGTTTACTCTACGATAACTATCATCGATCGTTACCGAGTCGATAATACTCGTGGGTATAATAATAGATTCGTGGAAATTCCGAAGGAGATACCGCCTTGATATCAGTCTCGGTTGCTTAAATATCCGTCCGGGATAACGCAATTTCTGCAACAACAGGTTGTGTCCGCGGACGGATTTAAAGGCGAAGAAAGAATTCGTATTTGTTCGTCGTAAACTCTTTCTTTTTATATTTCCCGATCGAATCGATCGATCGATCGATCGATCGAGTTTTGCCAGAGAGAGAGAGAGAGAGAAAATTAGTATATCTGGCGGATGAAAACTTTCGAAACTCCGCAATCTGTTCGAAACACATTAGCAATACCGCGAAATCTGCAGGAACACGGGGATATAATTGGCAACAGCGGGGCGGCGACACACGAGGGCGGCAGATTTCGTGTACGCACTTAACGAAGCATCTGCTCGTTTAAACGTCAACTATTACCCCCCCTCCCTTCAGACCGGGGCATTAATCGCGTACACGTACACACGCGCAGGTTGAAGATAAACGGCCGTGGCCATAAATTTTATTCGTACAAAATCGTGGCCCACCTCTAACCGGGGGGATCAATTACGAGGCCGATTAATAATGCGAGGTTATTAATCGTATTCGTCCGATCTGGCTGCTAATTATGGAAGAGCAAGAGTTCGTTCCGAGCGAAGTGGAGAAAGCGAGGGTAAATCTAATTGCCGTTCGATACTCGAACGAGAGCGAGAGACACTTAATTCGGTTCCCTCCTCCTTGGTTCTGTTTTCACAGCCGCCTCATAGCCACCAAACTCTACGCCGCTCGATCGTGTCCTCTCTCCCTCTCTCTTTTTCCCTTTTCTTTTTTATCTTTCATCCCCCCCTTCGCTAGTCACTTTGCCGTTCCATCCACGAGCGTCGCGCTCGCGGTAATCAGGTTGGCCCTTAATGCCCGTGAAACTAAATAAAAATGCAATAGACCGTCCCCAGGTTATCGAAATCCACTTTTCAGCGGCGCACTGCGCGAACTGCGCGCAGTGATATATCGATTCGTCCGCCCGTCCGCTTTGAGAGGACGACCGGAACCGGGCGAGGACGGCACGGAATGGAAAACACATTGGGAAGCTTGTGGACAGGGCTGGCTAGTCTCGTTTCAGAACCATAGGGAGGGGAGAGCGTGGTTGGCGGGTTGTCCTCGAGTTACGTCTGTCCAACTTCTTCGAGAAAGAAGGTTGACCGTGACGGCATACAGTCGTGGAACGGTTGAACTTTGGAAGATAGAGAGCGGATATCGCAAAGCCGTGACGTCACTTCGATCTCTCTCTCTCTCTCTCTCTCCTTCCTCCCGAAAGGATGTCATTACGAGGCTTGGTTGCTCTCCGTTACCGATTTGAATAGAAATAATCGGTTGGAAAGAGAGGGATATTCGTAACGTCTTAAGAATAGCAGGGAACGAGCTTCGAATCATAGCACCGGCCATTCGTCTCTCTAATGAACAGCTAAATGCGAATATGTGGCTCGTAATTTGTAGCCGTAGCCGTGGGTTTGTATCAGGAGAGGCAGAGTTTCCCGGGACGTTTATACGGGGCGTAGTAGCCGGCGAGTACAATTTGCACGCGGTGACGGAAGATAATGGCAGCGCCGGGAGACGTATTAAAGGTGAATTGCGAAAACAACGGCTAGCAGCCCACCGCCATAACTCGTCGGTAGATGACCGACGAGCTGCGAGAGCTCCTCCGGGTGTCGTTGACCCTCGAGTGACCCAGCGTGACAGCCCGTAACTACTCCAACAGAGACCCTTCGAGACTTCTCTCTCGATGATGAGGGTCCAAGATGGATACCCGCCGATAATTTTTCGCGCGTGGTAAAAAAAAAAAAAAAGAAAGGAAGAACAGGGAGAGTGTCACCCCTCTAAATTTTACTCGATTTTTTCCGATTAGTCCAAGCTCGCTTTTATTTTTTTTTAAACTCTTCTCCTCCGATATCCGCGAGCCCGCACGCGGGGATTTGCGGGAGTGTAGTTTTTCCCCCTGTATTGGAGGGGGCGAAGAAGAGGGAGGGGACAGTGAATTTTTTTGAAACGCTCAAACATCTGTCCTCGCATTCGCGGCTCGAGTCACATCAAACAATGGAGGCTCCCTCAAAGCGGAGCCCTCTCCTCTCTCCTCCTCCTCCTCCTCCTCCTCCTCCCTCTTCTTCTTCTTGCTTCTTTTCTCTCATTATTCGGGCTTCCGACGTGGCTCTTTTTCCACGGCCCTTATCAACCGTGTCTTCTCCCCGTCGTCTCTGTTTTTTCAGCACCGCGTTAAGTGTACATTACGACCCCGGTGCACGGCATTAACCGTAATTTCAAATTACACCCCTGCGCACTTTCCACTCGTCGCCACTCGGCGACAATTACGCGGGGAGAGTTTCCCTTTTTGGAAAATATGTCGGCACCCCCTTTGTCGAGCGATATTAAATACAAGCGTTTGAAGCCAACGTTAGAAATGAAATTTGTTACGTTCCTTCTTCTTCCTCTTCTTCTTCTTCCTCCTCTTCCCTGGCTGATCCGCGGCTGAAGTACTTTTAACGACGATCGCGAGACGAATCGTAGGACGAGGAAGAGGAGGTGAGCGAGATCCATAAATTCTATGGATTTACTCGATTCGCGATTCGGTTAATAAGGCAACAGTCGATGACCCGAAGGTATATCGCCGCCTCGAGCTAACGCAAACGAACTTTGCTTCATTACCTCTTTGAATATTCAGGAGTTTCGCGCGTGCCTCCGGCCATTCCCTAGAACTCAATATGTTTGGCAATATGTAGATAGCTCCGTAAGTATCGGCGGTGCTTAAAGGATATCGCGGCCGACGAGGTTGCGCATGCCGAAAAGATCGCATCGATAGAGCAGGCGCTCCAACATTTCCGGACAAGGACAGTTTTTCCTGCATAACCTCGATAAAAGAGTCGATTCTCTCGAATTTAATTGGGTTACTTGCCGCCATTTCTGATCCAATTCTCCCCCTTCCCCGACGAGATGGAATAGAAACGAAAAGTGATCGCGCAAGTTATTATTTCGAGCTCGATATGGAAATGGATAAATGCAAATGCGCGCGGGTTACGAACGAAACGAATCGGGCGAAGATAGACGCGAAATTGAATTTGGCACGAAATTCGAATTTCGCCTCGAAACGTTCCAATCAAAGATACATCGCGTATGACCTCCTTGGGTGTATCTACGTCATCTTTCTTTAACTTTACGGCGAACGAGAGAGGAGGGAAGGAAACGTAAACGGGGATGGGAGTTGAAGGTGGATCCGCGCGATATTACTCGGCCTTTTAAAAGGGGCGAGCAAGATGCACTTTGATCGAGAGGCTAGGTCGCGCGCTAGGAATGCTTTTAGCGATCTAATCTCGAGGCTCTCGTGCCGCGATTTTCAATGTTGGCGGGGTGAGGCGCGTCACGAGAGCAGACGTCATACAGGTGTCGGGTGAAGCGGCGGGCGGATAATCCAAAGTATCGACGTATCGTCCCACGAGGGCGCGTCTCTATCAGAAGGCAATTCATATTAAAGTCCCGCGGGATCGGTCGGGATTGGTCTGTGGCGAATCTGGGCCATCCAGTCCTGCCGCATTCAGAGTCGCAAAGTATTCGAGGAGAGGCGCGGTGATCCCGAAGGTTTTTCAACCTATGCGGGGAAAGGCGAAGGCAGTTGAGCAGGAGGAGCAAGTTGAGAGAGAAGACAGTTCCATGGGTCGGCTTATCGCCCGCGAACAGGCACGCTTTTTCCTCCCCTTCCCCTTTGTCGCTCTTCTCACGCCTCCCGTGTCATCCATTCACCTCTCGCATTATTCTTCCCTCCCTCCGTCTTATCCGTCCACCGACAACCGCTCCCCTCTCCCTCTCTTTACACGGTGGACGTCGATTAATTAACGACCAAGATCTCCACTTTCCGATCTCCTCGCGGATATCCGTCCACCGGCGTGTCGTGTGACCTCCAACCTACTCGTGCTGAGAACAATTTACAAGTTACGTTAGGAGGTAGGAAGGGGCGAGGAGCTATTACCCGAGGAGAAGAGGGAGCCTGGTGGAAGGACGTTCTCCAGAAAAATAACGACTCTAATAATCTCGGTAGGCAGGTCGATTTCTACCCTCCCTTCCAGCTCAGCTCGTTTTTCGGAATCGCGCCCCTCCCCCCATCCCTCTCTCCTTCCGTGAGACTGTTTTTGGGAAAAGTCTCCCCGTGACTTTCTTCCCTCCTTGGCCGACCGAGGGAGAAGGGGAGAGATACCAGATATTTCGAGGGTTTCCCATTTCTACCCCCGGGGGCGAGGAGCCGCGCGGACGGGGATTGAAACGAGCGCGATTCGCATGGGGGAGAAGGCCTCGACCTTCCGCCAACCTTCACCCGGAACCGGCGGATAACATCGATCCGAAAATGGTGGCGGTGGTGGTGGTGGTGGTTCTGTATCAACGTGCAACACCCAGAAGAGAGAGCTGGAGAAGGAGGAGGAGAAGAAGAGGATCAATTATACCCTTTCTTTTCTCCTCTCTTTTCCCCGCTCGATCGTGATATCTTGGTCACGATCGAATTCCCGGGGACGCGAGCTAAATATTCGCAATTGCGGATGCGGATATCTTGGCGAATCCTCCTCCGAAATTGAGAGCAAACAAGCGCGTAATCTTGACTCATCGCCCCCCTCCGGTCACACCGACTTGATCCTCGTCAAATTTACAAACCATACCGATCTAATTATTAATCCAACCCTGTTTGCATTGTCCCCCTGCGCGCGTTCAACTACGAGATCCATCCAATTCTCTCTCTCTCTCTCATGTTTCGGGGAGGAACGGTTCGATAATTTATATCGGTATAACGCGATCGTAATTAAGTGATGCAAGGTGGAATCGAATGGTCGATCTTCCTCTTCGTCCTGTCTATCTCCTCCTTCCGTTCCCGTTGCTCGCGGAAACGGTAACGGCCTGGAGGGGGTCACCGGAGTAATTGGTTTCATTCCCACGGAGACAGGACTGCGATCAAGTAACGCACTTTCCACGCGGATAATTACACGCGGATGAAGCATCCTCTCTCTCTCTATCTATCTATCTATCTGTCTGTCCGTCGAATTCGAGTACCGAAAATATCGCGGCATTTTCAGACGTTCTGATCGAGCGAAGGAAGAGAGGCGAGAAATATCGGATTAAAATCCGCGCAGTAAACGGGGAATTTAATAAACCATCGGAGGGAAAAGTCGTGTATTTGGGCGGTGCGGTATCTCTGGCGAGCAGGTGCGAATGTTTATATACTTGGGTGGCCATCGATATTCAAAACCATCATTTGGGTGTAGCCGCTGTTGTCATTTGGAAACAATTATCGCGCTTTCTCGTTACGCTTAATGCGGGCAACAATGTGGGGGGATGGGGAGGGCGCATCATTTTGTGCCGTAGCGGTTCGGAAAACTAGATAACACCGCGCGCGCGCGATCGTAAATTCCGATTTTATTAGTAAAATCTTGTATCGGTGAATCCTCTCGCCCCTCTTATGCACGCTCGTGCACCTGTGCACGGTTCATAGGTATTCAGCTTGGAAACGTTTTTAGATTCGTCGACGAGTATTTATGGTTGAAGATGAAACTGTACATATATATATATTCTTATCTCGAAGCGTTATAGACGATTCGATATTTCTCAGCTCGGCGAGTTTGTGTTTTCTCTTTCCCAAAGCCCGGTGTACGTGAGCTCGTCTTAATTGCGAGCGTGCGGCCCGTGGATTTAAGGGTGTAATATTAAGGACGAACGTGACTGCTGACCACACTTCTGTCGACATCCCCCTCTGGATCTAGAAATACCGTCGCCACCCCTATGAGACCTTCCCTCATCGACCGCAAACACGTAGCTGACAAACGCGCGAGAATAAGCTTTTATCGTTTCCCATTTGCATTTTCTTCCGTCTCTTGATTTATACGACCGTTTACCATTAAACGCCTCTCCCCCTTAAACGAACGCGATGCGAAATGTACGTCCTTTCTTCGAGTTTCAATTATTAATTGCTTCTTTTATTAATTGCTAGCAGATAGTTATGGTATATTGTAGATTATTGTATTCTTCTTCTTCTTCTTCTTCGAAAATCAAGGTTCGGAGTTCGTCCAAGCGAAATGCTAAACTTTATCAGGGCGGCGCACGCGTGCTAGGTTCGAAACAAATGGGGTCCCGATTGGTGGGCGATGGTCACGTGAATTTTCGTTAAAAGGACGGGCGGTGACGGTCTCACAATAACGACGATTGTTCCCGCTAATTATTATAAGTCACGTAGCCACGGGTCCTCGGGTGCACGCGTCGCTGCGCATAATTCGATCAGTCATTCTCAAATGCGACACGATAGAGCTCGTTGATTGTGACGCCGCACTCGCGATTATTCCGCGGCTTTCGTTTCGACGTTGTTCGACTGTTAATTTCGATATTCAATGCATCCGTACGATTGTTTTCACCCCGCTTACGTTACGACCGTCTTTTGTTATTATTAGGAGAGGGGAGAGAAGGAGAAAGGAAAAAAGTTCCCTTTGTAATTCGACGGATAGATAGATTATTATTTTTATCCGATTAATCGTGATCGGATCTTCGATCGTCTCGCACCAATGTTGGAATATCGGATATCGATTCGAGGGACGAAGAAGAGAGATTTTATAGCGCGTTCGATCCTTTTTTTTTTTTTTTTTACTTCTTAAGGAAATAATACGAGCCAGTTTATCTCGATACGCGCTCCATTTCGCTCGCTCACGCATCCCTCCCCCGTGTTATCTTCGGATTAGAGAAACAAAGCCGTCGAGTATGGATTTTCTTCATTACATCGCGCGGGACCTGTTTTCCCTTCACGACGATACAAATAACGGAACACGAGATCGTTATCGAATATATTCGACGTGCAAACAAATTCTTCTCCTCCCCCCTTTCTCCCAGATTGTAAACTCAGTTGTTTTCGTCACTTGAACAGCTTCAGCATCACCTGATTTCCTAAGCGGAATCGGCATACCTCTCGAAATCGTTGGAGTGGGAATTCGAAGCATGCTCGTCACGAAAAAGGAAAGTGATTCGAATTCGCAGTGTTTCGAAGGATAAAAGAAGCGTTTCCTCGATTACACATCTTCGTGCCAAAATTCGATTCGAATCCGCGGTTTAATTCTCTCCAGATATAAAACGGTTCACGGATTTCGCGCGTTCGAAAGATATTCAGGTCCGGTCGTTCACTTTGCCCGAGTTTCGCCCGAGCTCGAGGAGGAATACCGATCTCCACCACCTTCTTTCCACCTCCCCCCCGCGATTTATATAAGGTCGGCCGAAACACGGCCAAGTTTCGCCTTTCTTCGGACGCGTGGGAGCGCATCCCTGCCAACGGCTTTCCCTCGAACGCAGAAGTCACGAAGGGGAGGAAGAAGGCGGACGGAGAAAGTTTCCTTCCTTCCTTCCTTCCATCGATGGCCGGCTCAGTCCGAACGTGACCGATCCGCCATCTCGAGGGGACGCGGCCAGATTTCCCCGGATAATAATACTTCTCTCTTACAACAGTTCCAACAGTTGCGGGGGAGGGGACGCGCACAACTCCAGGTGTATGTACGGCTCACTTGCATCCGATAGGGAGGGGGGCGCGTAAATGAAAGGCGCCGCGATGCCGACGCCCACGGGAGTACCGAGATTGGCACATTCTGGCTCGAGGAGGGAGGCTTCGCTTGGAGCAAAACTTGGAGAAGAACCTTCGTCACGTACGAACGACACGCTTTTCAGGGATCCAAGAATCCTCGCCCTACCGAAAATAAATCCAATTCTCGACGAAATTGACCCGTACGACCGAGTATTCTGTATTAAAAGTTGCTCGAGAAGAGAACTTTCCACCCATTTTCTCCTCCAATTATCGCATCGCCCTCCCGATTTTCCTAAAAATTCGGCGCCGCTTTATATCGTCAGGAGACGGACGGGTCGATGGGAAATTTCTCGATAAAGAACGGAGAGGGGAGGAAAGAGAAACGGTTGCTTTCTTCTCGCGTTGCCGAGGCGTGAAACTCTGAAACAGACTGGAGGAAGGGGTGGAGCGAGCGTAGCCAGCCACCGTAATGACGACGTGATGGATGGCCGTGGCGTAGGTCCGGCGTAGGAACCATTTGGCAGGTTGGACTCGGTCAGCGCCGTTCCAATATGTCGGCAACGTCGCTAACCCGCCGAAACGGTTACTCTTCAAAAAAAGGAGGAAGGAAGGAAGGAAGGAAGGAAGGAAGGAAGGAGGGAAGGAGGGAGGGATACGGTCTCGTTCATCGAGGCGTGCCATGAGCGATAGCCGAGCGGGGCAAAGGCGATACTTGCGAAGGGTGGGAGAGGAGGGCAGCTCTCGATTCAATCCCTTCGTTCGCTACCGCACCATGGTGGCTCGCCACACGTAACTCGACCCGGGCAGTGACTGATTCCGCGGATATATTAGTTCCATCGATTCCATCCGCCTCGAACGTTCGCGTCATCGCAGAAATCGCTCCTTCCTATCCTTCCTCCCTCGTCTTAATGGACGAGAAGGAGGCGGAGAAAAAGAGCGAGTAATAGGGAAAAGATTAAGACTCGCACAGCTCGAGCGTCGGGCTATTAAGTTTTCGACTCGAGGGAAGATTGCGGGGCTTAGGATTCGACCGAAGGGGACCCGCTGCTGCGCCCAACGGAGGAGTTGGAGGGGGGAGGTTCGTGTCTTTTCTTCCAGAGCGCGAGAAATGAGGGTGGTGGTCGAAGGAGAAGGCTGGCTGACAACGTCCAACTCGTAGAGATCGTTACTTTCGATCGCGTGATAGAGCAACCACCCTCGCTTCCCTCGTCACCCGCGTGTACACGCGAGCCATCCTTCTGGAACCTTCGCGTCGTTTTGAATCGGGGTAGAGCGAACTCGTGAGAATAATTCCTTCGAAATTGGATGAATATCGATCGGAGCAAATTTTTTTCTTTTTTCCTCGGAGGGAATCGTCAGAGATCGTCAGAGAAATTTCCTTTTTTCTAATTATTTCGTATCGAACAGTCCGAGGAAGAATTTTCCATTTTCTTTAAAAGTGTCTGGCGGTTCGTTATAAGTATTACTCTCTCTCTTTCTCTCTATGGGATTCGAGAATATCCCGTACCTTCAATTTCAAAGGAAGGAAGCTTTATATATTTATAATGGAATACGAACGCCGATCTATCGGATTAACCTATAAACGATTCGAGGCAACTTTGCCTCGAGGTATCGTTACGAGGAACGTCGAGGAGAGAGTTAAGCGAGACGAGGCGTTTCTCTATCGTTGTTTTAATTGTTGCCCGAGTGGAAGGGGGGTCCCCGCTACTCGATTTTCGCCCAGTTCCTAATTTCCTAAGCACTATCAAACACTTTATTAAACGTAACGAGATTTGTCGCGAGAGATTTTTTTCTTCTTCTTCTTCTTCCCTTTCGTTCTCTTTCCTCGTCGAGGAAGAGAAAGTTGATTTTGCAAGTATAATTAGTCCCGTCTGTCGATAAATTTAACGCTCGTGTGAAGTTTAATACACCGGAATTAATTTGCGATTAATCGGGGATCGTAATTGTTGCGAATATTATAATTAAATTCTCTCTATTTCAGGGAACGTGAACGTTTCGTTTCTTAATCGCATCGTTCGAAATTAAAAATTTCGAATTCCAAATTTCATTTTTTTTTTTTTTACGTAATTTGAACGTAAATTGCAAAAGTTCGATAACCGTCCGACTAAACATCCCTCCTATTAGCGCGTGCTATAATCTTTCCACACGTTCCACGTTTTATGGTCGTATCAAAAAATAATAGAGAGAGAGAGGGGGGGAGATTTCCACTAGGCTTGTAGACGTCGTCATAAATGTAGAATTTTATGATTACGAGGTTAACTAAATCATAGGTATACGAGCTCGGCCAAGTCATCATGGCCGTTGGAAACCACTTCCATTAGAGTAACTCGCGCTAAAGTACGTTCGCGTTAACATTCATTCGAAATGTGATGACACGACTTTTAGAAATAATTTCGTTCCACCAAGTATATCGGTGAATTGGGCTAATAAATAGAGGAAGCGATTCCGCGAGATTTTTTTTTTCTCTTTTTTTCCCCTCCCCCCTCACTTTTATTGCCGTACCATTTTAATCGAGCTATCACCGTTCTCGTTAAACGTTAATTTTTCATTCGTGTATTTTTTTTCTTAATCATTTTTACGAACACGTTTATCAAAGTCAATTTTACATTCTTTACATTCAAAGAAATCGATATATATATATATATATCGCGAGAAGGAGAATAAAGAGGATCGTTTAAATTATTTTTCCGAAATAAAAAAGTTTATTTCTTTTTTTTTTTTTTTAAACAACAGATCGTACAGAAAATGTAATCATTGATGCTATCCCGTTAAAATACAAATCTCTAGTTTTAATTTGTTATGGATAGTTTTTATTACTTGGAATCGAAAAAATAAACCAACTAAAAACTCGATTCGATAACAATAGAAATAACGAAATGTACGAAAAGCGAACCGAATTTTTTAATTTATTTCGTTATATTCATCCCCGTATTGTTGCGCTATTGTTTAACGGATTGTCAATCAAATTCCCTGATATATTGGCCAAACATATTGCTGCGATATGTGGCAATGTCCATTGATTAACGTTTCTCGAATTTAACGTGTGTCGACAAGGGCTTCGTATTTTTACGATAAACCTTATTTCCAAGGCGGATCGATTAAAAATCTCGAGAATTGAGTTCCGAATGAAAATTCTCCCGAAATAAATAAACCCCAAATAAATGAGCGGGAAGAGGGAGCGGATTATCCTCGAATTTGTCGGTGACACGAGTTATCGCCGTATGCTCGGTCGATCTATTATTCATTTGGTCGGGCGGTCAGCCTCGTGCGGCCGACGTTTTAACTGTTTAGCACCTGTCCTGTATACGGGCCATTGTGTCGCGCGGCCCGTGAACGTTGCTCCCGTTGAGGAGGCCGATCGCGCAAAGCGGCGAGAGAGGGTGTCTGGTTATCTGCCACTAATTGCGAATACGGGAATTGGTCATATTATGAAAATAGGAAGGAATCGATGGCAACCCGTTGTCTCGTAATTTCGGAAATGCAAAGAAGGGAAGATGCAACGATTAAGTTGCTGCACGCTCCCCGGCAAATATTTAACGGAGGGCGTAAAATATTCACGCGGTAATGGATTTTGCATGTGGAATTTAGTAGCGGGGTGGCTCGATCATGCCCGTTTCATCCCTTTACATATATAATGTTCCGTGTCTTCGGACGATTCGACGTTAACTCGATGTTAATATCGCGGATAACGATCCTCCTACAATATTTAATTCTTTCGAAACGTCGTTATCCACGAATAAATTACGCGTCGCGAATTTCTTTCCAACTTTGATATCGGATTAATATTTCCCCCATGTTTTGTCGCGATGAAGCGAGTTCCCTCGATTTCCTGCAACTTCGATTTTTAAAATTTTCCACGAAATCGCAAATGCGTTAATTCCCGGTTCTCGGTTTCCTCGAAAGAGAAAAATCGTGACGGCGAAATTAATTACACGGGCGAGAATTACGGAGGAGGAGAGAGGAGGAAAGGATATATATATATATATATTTTTAATAAAAAGGGCCGCGAAAGAGTTTTGATTTTCATTCTAATTAACTTTGTCAAATTTCACGTTGTAATTACGCGCCCCTTTGTCTCCCCGTTTTAAAATAATTTTAAGCCCGCCTTTGTCCAACCCCCGCAATATCAAAAATGATACATTTTGATTTTACGTTTTACACGTTCCACCCTCCCTCCCGCTTCCGTTTCAAAGTTCCGTTTGTATCGCTAATCCGATATTAAAAGCAGATTTGAATAGACGTATTAGCAAGCGCCTAGCTGCGTACACATTTTCCGGTTACATACCTTCGGCTCGAGTATTCATAACGCTTCGAATATAATTCGTTCAGTCGAATTCATTACAGGCGTGATTAACTACTGACGGGAGAGAGAGGGGGGGTCGTTTGATCGTTCAGCCGTCGATATCGTCGAAGCGGTGGCTCGAAATTCTTGAAAAGCGACCTCCCCCTCCGCTAATCGAAACTTTTTCACGAGACACGTAAAACGCGAAATTTATATACAACGCGTATAAAGAAAAGATCGAATCGACAGAAAATTTTCCCCCTGGATTTACGCGATTACGCGGGGAAAAAATAATAAACGCACGAAGTGACGCACGAAGCGCGAGCCGAGTGATTGCCTTTCCCGTGGATCTTGGAAACATATTTCGCTACCAGGCAGAGGAGGGGGGAGAAAAAAAAAAGGAAAAAAGAAAGGGAAAAAAGGCTGGCAATTCTCCAGCCTCGGAACGTACCCGCGGAACAAATCACAGCGCTTGTTTTCGAGTTAAGCCCGTTGCAATTTCAAAGCCGGATACCACCCTAGTTCACCTAGCCCTGGCTCTCTTCCCTCCCTCGCCCTCCCCGTGGGCTTGGCTCGCATTCTCTTTCGGCGAGAGCGATACGCGGCACGCACGGCGGGGCGGGGAGGACGGTGGTGGAGTCCCTTTTACCGTAGTTTCAACGCCCGCGGCGAAATCGCGGGCGGCGCCCTGTAACGACGACGAATTAGCTTTGTTACGGCATTACTCCGTTCCGTTGGATACGATTGTGCGCGCGACGGACAGGCTCCGCGAAAATTCGCGGGGCAACGGAACGGAACGGAACGGAACGGAACGCCTCGTCAGGGGGAGAGGAGGAGGGGGGGAGCGCGTCCAAAGGGAATTTTCGGAGAATTCCTCGGGCCGGAATGGAAGAAAGGTGGAGAGCGGAAGGAAAGGAAAGGAGAGAGTGGCGTATAATCGGTCGTGCTCCGTGGATTAAAGCGTAATTTCGTCGACGGCTTATGCGACGCGTAATTGCATTGTTACATCCCTCTTATACAGTCCGCGGTGTAGGCGCTCGACAGCGGCGACCGTCGCGCCGCCTTGCGGCCCGCCACGGCACGAGGACAGGGGCGGCCAACGCGATACTCCGACGCCGCTGGGTTTTAGGGCGAATTTGTATCGTAGTTGGATCGGATACGAAGTTGGCCGAGGGAGGGAGGGTCGTTGATGCCGCGCGTCACCACCAACGTTCCACCAACGTTCAACGGAATTAATTTTAAGTTTTAATGGAACGTATCGCGGCCTTTCTCCCCCCGCCTCCTTTACGGCCAACCTTACAACCCGTGACCAGCCGCCCGGCCGCAGCAAGGATTCCATTATCGGGACGCAAACTTGAGCCGAATATCTTGGACGGTTGGAGGAGGAGGGGGGTCCCGTTCAAAGAGGTTAATTCGAGAGTTTGGAGCGTGGTAATCGTGCGTGAATATCACAATCAACGGTGTACCTCGAGCTTAAAGGGACGCTTTCATCAAGGTTAACGCGACGGGGGAGGAGGAGAGGTCATCGACACGCGCGCGACGATTTTGCGACGGGTTAACGGGTCTCGCGGATTTTCATTTTCCTAGTTGTCGCTCGCAACGCGATGAATGTTTGATCGAATAGTCGAATTCTACCTCTCTCTCTCTCTCTCTATTTCGATTTTGAACGGCCCTTCGTTCGATACGTTAATCTGGAAATTGATGTTCCGATTTCGATAGGAAACGTAATATCGTATTTTTCGTTAATGTGTATATCCGTGAATTATTTTCCCTGCTATTGCTGGAAAAATAGTTTGGTCGCAAAAGATTGGCGAGATCCTTTCTTCCTTTCTTCTCGATCGAAGCGAACGAATAATTAATATTTACCATAGGTATTATATATGTATATAGCGCTTCGCTAATGTAATCAAAGATTAACAAAGCGTTGTACATACAGGCGTGTATGTACGTGTATATACACCGCAGTATCTACCGTCGCGTGTAGAATTATGTTTACGTTTCCGGAAACCAATGTTGTATGGTACGTTTGTTAATCGATTACTGTAATTGCACGCTCGAAATTTATATAATTGTACCTGCTTCCCGCAAACACTCGTCGAAATTAATTTGCTGCGATGCATTAAACACTGGTGAGATTATTTCGACCGTTTCACCGAATCTAACGCGAGATATACGCGTCGAATTGGTGACAACGTTATTCTTTACGCGGTTTTAATTAAATCTTGTAAAGAAGAAACAAAGAAATAAGAGAGAGAGAGAGAAGCGAAAATCTCGATTAAATTTTCGAAATCGTTTCATTCGTGTCATCTTCGTATCACTTCGTATACATTGGACGGGTAGAGATCGTTTGGTGAGACGCACGATACGTATGATATAAACAAAATTTCGTCCAATTTATCCATGGATCGTTGCGCTCGAGGAAATTAAATTGTGTAGGTAATTAAAGTTTAACCCGAGGACCGGCCGGCCAAAGAGAAAGCCGGCGGAAGGGTTTACGTTGTTAATCTCTTTACCAAAGTTCGTTACATAGATTTCTCCTTTCCGACGTCTTTCTCCCCGTGGCCATTCGATTCGATCGTCAAAACTTCTCTCCTCCTCCAATTTTTCTCCGCCCAGCCTCGCCTCTCAACGCCCTTCGTTAAAAAAAAAAGCAATTCCTTCGTTATCCGTCCTTTTCGACGCACGAACTCGCCTCTCGACGTTGGAGAGAAACACTTGCTTATCACTTGGAGGGATCTTGGACGGAGGAGTTGTTTGACGTCCAAATATATTTTTAAACGGAATCAACCTCGTTCTCGAACGTGGCAGCCTAGGATCCACCGTGCGAATAAGAAAATATTGAACGATCGTGACCAATCTCGAATACGTGGCATCGACTGTAACGTATAATTCCTTGGAGGTGAGATCGCGTAATGAGATAATTATTCAAAGACGAAGAATTTAGCCCCGATCGATTTTCCTTCCCCTCCCGGAGGAATACAAATTTATCTTAAATATTTCACGTCGGGGCTCGTTTCGCCTGCTTAGCATTTACGAATTTCTTGGAAATCAATCCCTCGAAATCGCTCCCTCGAAGAACGGAGGGAGATAAACGGCAAGGTATTGTAGACATTTTATCGTTTTTCGCCCGTCTCTCCTTCCTAAACGTCTCTTAGAATCCTGTTCCACTTTTCCGTGGAAGTAATAAGCTCGAGATCAGTTAGAAGAACTGGAGTAGCAATACTTCTTATTGCTACGGGAGGAAACCGACGGTGTACGGTATCCAAGGTTTGCCAACCTGTTTGAGAAGGGCTCTCGTGTCCCTCTCCGCTCCCTGTTATATTTCTTTCTCCACGGGATTCGAGATGGTAATCTCTTTTTCCTTAACTGCATCGGTGGAACACCGCCCCGGGTACATTTATTCGATATTTTATACTCGCAATCGAGTTACAAGAGACGGGATAGAGACTGGCAGGAATCGTTACTTGTCTCCTCTTTTTTCTTTTCGTCAATTTATATATATATACGTATATACGATGCATGAAATATAGGGAAAAAAGGGAGAAATTTTTCAACGATTCAAAACTATCGAAACTCGCATAGATTACGTCGTATCCTTTCCACGTGTTTTCACTCGAGGAGTTCGCTTCTCGAAACTTTCCCTCCCTCTTTCCCTGGGGCGTTTTCCATCAGAGCGTCACCCTCGGTGACAATGGAACGACTATTGAGTGCGTGGAAAGTGGGAAGGGTGGAGAGACCCACTAGAAAAGATCGCGGCGTGTAATTTGTTGGGCGCAACTTTCCGCGACTATCGACACTCGCCCAGAATATCTAGAGGAAAAAATGTAAAAAGAAAGCTTTCAACGAGGATGGTCCCTTAAAGACGTTTTCTCCATCGAAAATTTTAATCGATCGAACGCGAAAAATGGGAGGAGAGATGTGTACGCCATATACGTTTCGGAGGCGTTTTGTTTTTCCCAAAAGGGTGGCGAGATATTCAGCGAATGTATCGATTCATGAATAGGTATTCGCAATAGGGTCTTAAGGAATTTAATAATCCAGCCAACTTTCTACGAGGCGCTTCTTTGCGGCCGCCGATACGTCGGTTGGCAATATCGATCGGTTAATAATTCAATCGGATATGAGTAACTGCTCCCCGAGACTTTTAACCCGCATCCATCCTCGATCCCTCCCTCTACGCGCGCGATATTACGTCGCAACGTTTACGCGTCCACTTGCCTACGTCGACGTTCACGGCGAGCGGAATGTTACGCCTCCAGTGCTGAATTTCTTATGAGCGTGTAAAGTGAAAACTGCGTGTAAAAAAAAAAAGGAAAATACCGGTAAAATTCTGATGTCTTTACTTTATTCCCGTATCACGGCAAAAGTTTTAAAGATTACCGTTTACTTTCGGATTACTCTTTACTTTTTCATGTCGTTCTAGCGAAAATAAAGCTTGAAATTAAAAAATATATATATATATAAGATTTTTCATTATAACAAAGTAATGGAGTTGTCGAGAATGTTACTTGGCCACGGTGACAAGTTAATAATTTCGTAACGGGAAGGGAGGAAAGTATCTCGAGGTATTTAGTATTAAATTTAGAATTATCTCTCTTGATCGAAGAAGAATAAGCGGACTTGTTGCCAGAACGAGGTCGCGTTCGTGAAAAGTCATTTTGGAATTTTCCATTTATCCATCCAGGAGGGAGGGAGTAGCGATTTGCGATCGAGGGGCACAGAAGTGAAAATCTCGCGATCGTGAAACTGGAACCGTACGAGCGATACTCGGAGATGGAGATTCGCCGTGGCAAGGTAAGGGCAAAAGTATGGCTCACACTGTTTACACGGCGTCTAGTAAAATTCCTTTTTTATCGTCGGATAAGCTCGCATAATATTTTTTTATGATAATGTACGCAAAGATATTTTCCCCGGGGCTCCGCATAAAGGGACGTACAACGCTGAAAACTGAAATCCAGAAAGCTTACGGGGGAAGAATAAATTAGAGGATGGCTTTTCCCCTCTGAATAAGAAAAATTCTGTTAATATTCGCAACGCGTGATCAAAAGTGTGTGTATCGTCGAGATATTTCGTATAGATTCCGAAGAAGAAAGAGAGAGAGTATTGTTGCTCGATAGCGGTGTTGGTATCGAGCGGAAGGCTAGGCTGAAGCGGGTAAAACAAGCAGAAGTAAGTAGCAAAGGCGGATCAACAATACTGCTGTTGTTCGCAACGCTACCGAGTAATCTGTCCGGTAAATAGAGATTTCTGCAGAAACGTCGTCGTGTCGACCAGTTGCCTACAAAATTTCCTCCGAGACGTTTAAAATTGACTCGAGTAACATTAAAAGCGGTGGACATTCTAATTTACTTACACCATGGCTTCCCTTTTCAACGTATATGCGTCAGTCCGACTTGTACATTTAAGTACAATGTAATTTCTCTTCTCAGGTCGAGAAATATTAGCTAGGGCTCGAGATAAATCATACTTTTAGAAAAATATTTATACGTATAATTTAAGAATCTTTTTAAAAATCGGAAGATAGTCCCGGATAGATCCAAACCGATTCGACTTTCGGTTCCTGAAGGTAATTTTTAATCGTTCACTCTCCGTTCTTGTCGGACCTTTCACTTCCACTCAGCCGAGTTATCGCAATGTACCTTGGAACTCTTTAAATTCGAAAGCAGCTCCGAACGTAATCATTTGCAATCGACGAAAGATCGTTGGAAAGGCGAAACTATACTCTTTAAAACGTACTTTTATTTATCCCTATTCGACTTTTGGTTCCCGAGATATGATCGTGCAAAGAAAAGATAATTTTTAATAATCGACTCGCTCGCGCTTCTATCCTAAACTCTGGACAAGACTCAAATTCATCTTATTCCACGATATGATAATAAATGCGCGAGTTATACTTCTCTTGTGAAAATAGGGGAAAAGGAAAAAAAGAAAACGGGTGAAAGATCCATCGATGTATATAATAGATCGAAGACGAAAGCGAGACCGGCGGGGACAATAGGACAGTGATACGCCATTTGGTTTCCTCTGGGAACCGTAATGGCTGATCGAGGATATTTAGGGTGTTCTTACAGCTGGTGCATTATTAATGTCGGTCTGACTTGGCCCTCGCGTTCAACGCGGATCCGTAGGATAGCAGCGAAGCGGCCGACCGCGGATGGTCCTTACAAGGATCCCTTTTATTTATGCATGTGCACCGGAAGCCTTTTCCAGGATAAGAGGTGGCCCGGGACTCGTAGTCCCTTCTGCCTATGATCCTCGAAACCATGGACCATACCACTCTCTCTCTCTCTCTCTCTCTCTTCCTTTCCGTTCCGGAGGAGAATTACTGCGCGCCAACGGGTGTACAAAGCTCGTATCCGAGGATATCCGTCCCTCTGCTCTGTTTTCCGGATTTTATCGGCGAAGAAACAGCTCGTGTTTTATTCCACCCGCGTTCCATCGTGCCGGTATCAAGGAACGCTTGATTTACTTTAATAGGGCTATTTCCAGAGGGTTCCAGATGCTTCCATCTTATCTATCGTTCTCCAACGCGAACATCCTTCAGCATTAGCCTCAGAATTATCGCGTCGTTACCCGATTCTCGTCATTCTAAAAATGAATCTTGATAATAGTTCGATCGATGAATAACACAAATCCCCGAATCCCCCGAAAATTCCGAGATGGAAGGTTTCCATTCCAACCCTTAAAATCTTGAAATCCACGTTACCTCGCTATCGTCCCTCGGATGGAACGTATGGTAAGGTCCTCGATCGGAGGTAGGGAAACCTCCTTAAGGGAGGAGGCCGAGGAGAGAGAGAAGAAAGAGTCACAAGCCCCGGCGCGGTGGTCGGAGGTTTTTAGAAGAGCAGGTTGGACCGTAGCCAAGACCGGCACCCTTATCCTCCCGGATTTTCTCTCTATTTGAGAACAAACGGAACGAAACGATGCAAGCGGTCTCGCTGGCACGGCACGCCGGTGCAACCACCAGTTGCTAACACCGAACGAGGCCGAGCAGACGCGAGGGAGGGCGAGAAAGAGGTTTGGATAGGTCTACATACACACACCGTAGGCCTACTACGTAAGTACTTAGTTTCATATCGCCTGTTGCATTCGCGGAGAGCGCTCCTTCGGGATGGACCCCTCCCCGTCTTATCCACAACTCCCGTCGATCGGGAAACGTTCGATAAATTGCCTCCTCCGAAAAGAGCGACTCGTCTTTTCGTTTGTTCCTCCAATAATTATATATTCAGGAGAGGGAGAGAGTATCGTTTATCGAAGAAAGTGTCCAATAGCGGAGTCTTCTAATCCTATGCGTGAAGAATACACGTGTGACGATTCTCGAATTAATTGAAATTTCGAAAGAGGCTAAGGGCGGATCGCGTTACGATTTTACTTCGAATTCGAGGCACGATGAACCAACAAGTGGTCCATACACCAACCGGCGATCCGTGCCTACCTACTCTGTGTCCTGATTCCACGTGTGGTAATTGCTAATCAATAGAGCAATCCCTCCCCTCTGTCTTGCGCGACAATGAAACGACTTAAATCCTCGCTGTCGATCGTAATATCTCGCGAATGTGAGATAAAAGATTACGAATGCATTTAGACGTCGATTTCTAATGCCGATTAAGAATCGAGAACTTTTAATCGAATATAAGTCGAAAGGATCGTGTCTTGTAACGGTCCATTCTCTAGAGGACTTAATTACGCACTACTTTGGTTGGATATATCTACGGGGTAAGAAAGGGGCTTTTCAAAAAATTGCAGTCTCCCCCGGTGAAGGGTACAAAGGTGAAGGGAAATTCAAGTGCTTTTAAAAGCGCGGGCCGTGCATCGTAGTACGAGTATAAGAGCCCCTGCAATTTCTTAATGGTATGCACGTATGTGGAGGGAATAAGACGGGGTACATAATGTGGGAACGTCTTAGAGGTCCGCCGTGTACCTGAGCAACACTGAACGTCGGGTCGTTTCAAAGTGGCTCGAGATTAGACAGGGTATGGGCTAGGTCTCTCTTCTCATTAAGCTGAGTGTTGCGTGTTGGAAGGAGGCTCGAGGGGCACTCACTACCCCGAAGTACAGCAGACACGCTACCGTTCACCCCCCCAGAGCTACAGGTTGCTATGGAAAGCTTGCAGATTACGAACCGTTTTACGTAAACATCGGGACAAATCCTCCAATTAAGCATTTCTGCTTCTGCGTTTTGAGGAAAAGAAGGAGGTATATATATATATATCATTTATTTATTTATTTATTCGTTTTTTTTCTTTTTGTTGGAAAAATGGACTACGATCGAGTCGATTGTAATTGTAGACAGGAAGACAACTCGTTAAATTTCCGTCGAAAGAAAGTTCGTAAAAATTAGGAAAATTAGGGAAGGCGATTTTCTTAAAAAAATCATCGATGAGGATCGGACGTTGCGAAACAACGGTGGGTGGCAGATAACGACAATGGTTGTCGAGGTTGGTAAATTGAATTTGTTCGAAGGGACGGAAGACGTCGCTCGAAACCACTCTCAGAGACCAGCTTCGAAAAGAGTAAAGAGGTTCGGAAAGCGTACGGGTGTACACAAAGTGTACTCGGTGAACATTTTCTAAGTGCTGGTAAGTAGAAGCTGTAAAGAGGAAACAGAATTCACTACTTATATAACCACACAAATCTTCCTCCGTGCGCGGAGGAAGATCTTTATGCGACAAAGACGGGCTATAGCCTTATTTTGCTATCCCCTGTCAAAGAGGATGGCAAATACGAAGATACAAACGTACAAAGATAAATAGAGAACGTAATGCTCTCGTATAAATTTATCAAATTTTTCTCTCTCTCTTCTTTTTTTATTACGAATCGAAAAATGAAACGCATTTTCAATGAAAATTTATAATCGTATTAAAAAAATTTGAGCAGAGAAATTGAATTAGATTCTCTTACAAATTCGTGCAGAAATGAAGTTATACGAAAGAACGAGAGAATTAGAAGAGTAAGAGATGTAATGTAATTCTTTCTTTCGTTCATTTACAAGGAATAGCGCAAAGCAGTAAATTTCAGACTTTACGCGTTACTCCCCCTCGCAGTGTCAAGCCGGTATTGACGAGTCGGATACCATTTTTTCCCTTTTCTCCCCTCCTTTCCCACCGGTTGTTGTTCGTTCCTTTTATTATCTTCGACAGTCGGTTTGAAATTTTATTCTGTTCCTACTTTCCGCACTTCTCTCTCCATTCTTTGTGAAAGCGGCATCATTACAGTTCAATCATACCCCTCTTCTCTTATACGGCCGCCATTGCTAGAAAAATGCTTCCTACATTTCCCGTCTCGCTTTTATACACCCACAGATGGATGTATGAATTTAACAACGGTACGGTGAAATTGCTTCTGTCTCTTCGCCGCGTCTACTTTATGGAATGTTAACCTCTTTTCTTCATATTATATCCTCGAGGTAATAAAAGTATCCACCTCCCTCCCCTCTCTCTCTCTCTTTTCCTCTATTCTTCTCTCTCTTCACCTGTAGCTCCTCTTCTTTTCTTCATCGAGATCGATGAACGAGCAACACTCGGAGAGAGCAACGCCGTGATCTTCCTGATCACAGCTTAACGTAGAGAATCATTTTAGAATTACGCAATCCATGTTCTGTTTCTATATATATTCCCTCAATAACGTCAATCCATTTAAATGCAAAGGATTTTTCACCAAAAATCGGACTAATTCGCTCGAAAGTTGATTAGAAATCAGAATGCTTGTGTGTCATATTACATTACGTGCAACAAACTCGATCGAACTCTCGTATCCTCGGAATATATTTAACCGCTTTCTCCCTTCTCCTTTTTCAGGCTCGCGACGTCGCTTTTCCAGGCCAGGCCCAAAGCGACGGTTTCCGCAACGAAGCCGTTGATGGCCCCTGGTTAAACTTGCTAAACCGCCGTGGATCGAGTTAGAGTTTACTCGCCCGCCCAAGCCTGCTAGCCATCTTGCTCCTCGAGCCTGGTCGGTTTTGCCTCGCTTGTCCGCTTGCTTGCCGACGCCGCCGAGTTTGGCTTCAATTTCGAAATTACTCCCGCCGAAATAGTCGGTGGGGAGGTCGTTTCGTCATCTACGAAAATACGTCCAGCATTCCCATGCGCTTGGGGATCGCTCGTGTTTAGGAATCCCTGGGCTAAGAATGCCGCGGGGAAACTTTGCCCTGTCCACTTAGCCTTGGGAAGAGGAAACTGCTAGGTTGTTGATGGGGTTGGGAAGCAAAGCGTTTATAGAAAATTTTTCTAATGAGAATCTTTTCTTTAGCGTTAAAATTCTAATTCGAAGGATAATTTCTTGGTGATTCAATAATATTAATATCCAATAAATAGGTCAATAGGAAGTAATTAATGGAGAGTCACAAACATGGAGGAAATTTCGAAACGATTTTTAATAAAATTCTACAAGTTTCTTATGATTTTCAATCTCTGTCACCCGCTCCCTGCATATTATTCGAGGAAATAATTTTCGATTTACATTTGACAGATTCGGCAAATATCGACGAAAGTCGGGGAAAATCGATGGTTAAATAAATCGATGTGACAAAGCTGTGAAGCTGAGCGACGCGTGGACATTGAAGATTGACTGAAATCTGTTAAGGTCGTATCTATAAAAAAAAAAAAAAAAAAAAAAGATCCGACTATTTGGCCCGATTGGAAATATCGATCAAAATCCTAACGTGCATCAGGATTGACGAACGTACCTTCTCCATCTCGTCGATCGAATCGATTGTTTAGTTTCACAATTTGAAAAAGGATTTCCTTCATATCCGATCCAATTGTACGCATTTTTCGTCGTTCATTTAAAGAATCCTCCCCCGCGTTCGTCATTTTCCATGACCCCGCGTCATTAGAGCACACGGTTCAACAGGTGCAGCTGGAGGGAGGTGCAGCGAAAGGTGGGGGTTTCCCTGCATATACAGATAACATAATTCAGAACAGCTTGTTCTTCCGTCGGCGTAGCTAAAAGCGGCAGTTGGCAGAAATCTCGGGGGATCGCTTTGTAAGTTGAGGGCCGCACGATGCATAAGTGATGCGCCGCTAAAGTGCCTCCTGCGGGGCGGAGTTTTACCTCTGTATGCAACTGCTCCTCTCTCTGCCTATTCTCTTACGTTTTCATCTTTCCACGTGGCGCGCGTATGTATGTGCGCGCGTACAATTCCCCTCCTCCCCCGCAACTCCGTGGACCAACTCTCCGTGGTCTACAGTGGCATACACTTGCCCTTTTTTTTCACGTTCGCATTCACGTGCACGGAGGGAGGAGGAGGAGGAGGAGGAGGGTGCTTAAAGTGAATTGCTTTTTAAAAGTCTCCCCACCCCGTCCTTCGCATATTGAAATATGGACGTCCTTTGGAGCACGATATTGCGAGCAAGCACACGGCGGCCCTTTATTCTTGTCCACTTGTAATTATAGCCGGCCGGCTATCGTTCGCAAATGTTTATTTGAATCTTTAATCGCCGGGGTTAAAAGCACTCCCTTCCCCTCCCCTCCGCCTTTTCCTTTTGTTTCCCTACGTTGTCGCTCGGGTGACAAGTAACGATCAAAAGTTACAAAAAAACGGGGAAAGTATCGTTTTATACCGTACCGATTATATTTCATTTCATTCGCGATCCTTTTCCTGCAAGAGGAACGGAAAAGAATTCTAATTCTAATAACAGAGGGGACGAGACAAGTTCATTTAAGAGAAGATTTCGTCGATTAAATTTACCCAGTAATACGCTCACGGACGGGCAATCGGTTTCTCGTCCAGGCATTTCTCGTATTGGACAGTGATTTTTCCTAGCTCTCGATTCCCTTAATCCGTCCCGTCGATGCGCCGACCCGCTCCATTGATCCAGCTCCATCGGTGCGCTATCGGTTTTGACACGCGCGAAAAGGTTAGTCGCAACACCCCCGCTGCTGACGTTGTAATCTCGTTACCCCTCGTGCTGCGTGCAGCTGGCGCGGGTTACCTCTGATCCCGCGGAAGAGGATGGAGCGGTTAAACATTCATGGAAGCCTACGAACCAGCGTCTGCTCCGCCGTCGCGATTTTCCACCGCCGCCCTCACGCGCGCAACAACCAAGGGCGTAAGAAGGCACGAGCTGGCGCGCGCACACCTGCCTGGCATGCCAGCCACTCGTACAGCGTCTTAATGAAGCCCATTCAACCAGCCATTATCGCGTAGACCGCATAATCGTCTATGCCAGTTCTCACTTAATAATCGTATCCTCAATTCCCGGGCGGGGTAACGAGTTTCCGAGGGGCGCGCGTTCACGATTCGTGCACTCGAGGATACAATTTTCTAGTTCTAAGTTTCCCCCTCTCACTGTTGGGATTATTGTATATTACCGAAAGGAAGAAACACAAGAGAGAGCGGAGGCGCGATATTCGAACGCGCTTTCGTGACGTTTCGTGACCACTGTTTAACGATGATCGACCAACCGGAACGCGTTACGCGTGCGCGGATGTTATCTGAAACAAGTTGCCGGAGGGTGGAGGGGTTCATTAATTCGCAAGTCATTTCGCGACTGCTTTACGATCGCGCGGCCGTTCGTACGATTCGTTTGCGCTACGGTGCCGCTATCTGCGTTCGTATCGGAAAACAAATTTGTCCCGGGGATAATGGATGAAGCGATCGCCGAGTCACGTGAACGTGTGACCGGAAACGTGGACGAAATTCTTGCACGGCTCTCCCCCTCCGGTAATTAATGAACTTGCACTTTTACCAGGAACGAACGGCGTCCCCGTCGACGACACGAAAATACGATAATTGGATGTAGCTATTAAAAAAAGAAAAAAAAGAAAAGAAGAAAGAAAAAAAGGAGGAGGAGGAGGTGGTCGGTCGATTATTTGGCAAAGTTCAATCAGGAAATTTCAATTAAGATATGAATTATATTTTCCGTGTATAATATAGTTTCGGTTTTATTTCGTTCCCTGTTTCGAATATTTTTATTTTTATTTTTATTTTTTTTTTCCATTTGTTTGTTTTCATCGCTCGCGTTCTTACGCGCCAGAAAATTGAAATAGAGGTTGATTCGGAAATTATGTTATGTAGGAAATTAAAAAAAAAAAAAAAGGAAAAAAAACGAATTTGATATCGAATTGATATCAACGAGCGAGTGTATCGTTAATTAAAATTAAAATATTCCTGTTGCGCGATGATATTTGTTGCAGCGCGGTATATGATTTCAACCCGTAATACAAATTTATTCGAGTCGCAAGATGTCTTACTTGTCGTTGTCGGCTCGTCGTAATCGAGTTCTGTTCTCCACTTACCTGAAACACAAAACGAATAGCGATATTTAATCGGTAAACGATCAACGCGAACGATCGCATTTCCTAATCAAATTAAATATATTCCAACGAAATTGTACCGTCGAATCAACTCCGAGATCCGACCGTCCGAGAAAGATTCGTCCCACGTCGTAGTGAAAATTATCTAATAAAACGAATTCGTAGCTTCGAAACTTGGACCGTGTCGGAGGAAATAATATTTATCGTTCAATAGTCGCCATCAAGTATTATTATCGCGAATAAAATTCAAACCGAAATGACGAACCACGATCTTCCAATTTTCTAGAAGCGACGAATCGAATATTAAACCCATAACGTAAACCCATCTCCTCTCTAATTCTCTCTCTCTCTCTCTCGCTCGTAAGGGATGCGAAATTTCTTCGCGAAACTTACGTTGCAACATACGCGACAGAAGGGGAGGGCATAGGAGTATCCAAGAAATCAGTGTGCCGCGCTACTCTCGTAATATCGGAGCCCCATTAGACGCGACTCGGTTCCTGAATTGGGTTTCGAAAGACGTCACTTTACGGAGGAAGCGCGACGCTATTACAGGCACTGCTAGTTACTGGTACGATAGTTGGAGGAAGGGCGGGACGAAGGACGGTGGTGGTGGTTGGTGGTAGTAGAGACTGAGCAGGGGGGGAGGGTAAGGTGAAGCGTAGTTTCGAGGCATCTTGGCACTCCCTGTCGCCTTGCGGAGGGAACCACCAGCCTTGCTAAGGTATCCACCGGCATAAGGGAAAGATGACAGAGAGAGAGGGAGATAGGGACGGATCTCCCGTATCTCATCTCCCCTCTCCCTCCCCTTCACGATTTCTCTCACACTTACCCTCATGAGCGTGGTAACATCTCGATGGTGCAACTTCCCCAACGACGGGGAGTATCTCTCCCCGGCGTCGAGTATGGAACAAGTTTCGCGGCTAGAGTGCACACTCCACCTAAATTAACTCGCTTACTTTGGACTTGATTGCGTATCCTTATGGCTCAGCACCCGCGCCCCCTGCCTGTCGATCGACGGGCCCTCTTTTCTCCCTCCCCTGTTTCGAAAGAATCGGATCAGAACGACGCGTTCTTGAAAAATGTCGAGCCGAAAGGAATCGTCCGCGGTAATTAACCCCGTCGAGATGAAAGGGATGGGATGATTAATAACGGGAGGGAGGGAGACGGTGGTGGACGACAATATCGAAATGGCGATAACGGCCGTTGCCCCTTTGCGCGAGAGCATGTGGGCGAACTCTAATCTCGGTTATGACTGGATCCCCTTTTACCTCCTTACATCTCATCGCCCAATCCTTCGCCCAAGATTCCGTACAATGCGGCGTCGTCCGCCTCCTCTCCCCGCTCGAGTATGAGAGTCGGTATTCTGGCTGTCGGTAGCTAGGAACGCCGTACAATGGTCCCCAGACGTTACCAGTTTGACTTTCACCGACACCAAAGGCTTTTGCCACTCGCCGCCACCGTGAATATCCTACAACTTTCTATTGAAATCTCCGGCGGATAGGAATAACGGGCGCGCCTCGTGGTGGATGGCGTACAACAGGGTGAGCGTCGTCGGTGTCGAATTGAAATCGACTATGGTCGAGCTTCGAACCCCCGTCGAACTTGTTTAGGGTTATCGAAAGAAGGGGGAAGAAAAGAAAATTACGCATCGACGATTCTTAGGAGAAAAGTCGTAATTAAGTCTCCGTTTCGCGCGTATTGTAGGTAATACGCAGCTTCCTCCCCCCTGAGAAGGCTGGCCGTGAATCAAAGGATCAGGTCTCGGAACGAAAGGAAACGTGATACTTGAGAAATTCGCGAGAAGATCGTATCTCTCCCTCGAAGAGAAAGGTATGGGCGAGGGAAAGGGTGGGTCTGGTGAACTAATCAAGGATTTCTCGCCTTAAACCGCGAGAGCAGGAGCTCGTTTCCTTTTAGGTGACGACGATGAGGGGGATACGGATGAAAGAAGGGGATAAAAAGGAAACGACTCGCTCCATCCGTGTCTTTACGTACATCCAACTCGAGTTAGTCTAATGAACAGCTTTACGACACGAGTAGCCAAGCGGAGCCGTGCCGATCGGTTATCCGCGGTCGATAAAGAGGGAACAAGGTGGCGACGAGAGAATCGGAAACGAAGAATTATCTTAGGCGTACTTGGGTTTAATATTTCATCGGAACGGGAGATATCAAGGCGATGGAACGACATTTACGACAATCCGATCGAGAAATATTTTCTGAGAAATTGCCGATTCACCGATGGAACAAATCAACGTGTCTCGTTACACTGTACGGAACGACAGCGACCCACGTTCACGGTTGATCGCTACACGTCGCCCTAAGGAGGGTCTTTTGCTCGTTAGTGTCAAATCGAACATACATCGAATATTGATCAATGATTCGATCCTGTTACACGGTGGCCTGAATTTCACCTCGGATGAAACGGGGTGTGACGCGATCTTCAAAATGAACACGCACGGGAAGGAGGGGTTATCGAATCGATATACGAAATTTGTATATAATTCGAGAAGGAGGAAAAAGTCCGATTTCTCGAATAACGACGAAGAAACAACTTTATTGTCGTGATAAATATCGATCGATAGTTATTCATCAATTATTTTAATTCGTCTATTCGTTGGTAATATCATCACAGCTATTTGGAAATTAATATTATTCGCGCCAGTTTGCATTAATCAAACCGCGGCCATCGTTTCTCTATAAATAAACATATTACACCGTGTTCCACAGAAATCTCTGAAATATCAACAAAATTCGGGATCGATGCGATACGAATTAATAGAATTTATTAATAGAACAAGCGACCGACCGAATTTATTTCCCCTTCGATTATCCCTCCAAATATCCAATATCTCGCCCATCCCTGTATATTTTCCAATATACCGATAAAAAACTTAATCTTAACCCACGATTTTTATTTATTCATTTATTTTACTCTTTTTCGCCTTGGCCGAAAAATTTTTCCCAAAAACGCACCCTCCCCTGAGCCTACGTACAGAGATAAACGAAAATAGATAGATAAATAAATAAATAAATAAATAAATCCGGGAATAAATAAATTCGGGCAAGGAACGGTAAACATTGGATATCTCGAATCCACCCCCTCCCCTCCTTTATCACGAGTAATAAAGCAGAGGCAGGGTAATATCGACGGCGATAAAGCTAAAAAGAATTTTAAAGGGTAGGGGGATGGAGAAGGAACGATTTAGGTTGGAGAGATTCGAGGGTGGCGAACGGATGAAGCCCGCGGAACCAGAAGCCCGATGCACCCCCGTAGGGGTAATTCTACTCGCTCGAGTACCTACCTACCCACCTAGCCGCGTGTACAGGAGTAGCAGGCGATGCACGAGAGAAAGGATGCCGCTTTGATAGCCGCGAGGGAAGTAGATTGGTAAGGCCGATGCGCCGGATAGAGTTCATTGGCTCTGCTCTAGATCAGAGGGGAGAGGGGAGGGTTTACGTTCAGGCATAAAAAAAAAAAGGGATCGGAATGCTTTGGGATTGGTCGAACGCGCGCGCGCAGGATTGTTCGCGGGGATGGAGCAGCGCGTGTGTCTATCCTGGCAAAGCCGACAATTTCACCGTTGAAAATCTGTCGATTCGAAAACGAAACTTTAAAGGTCTCCCTTTCTTACGATCTCGCGTTCAACTCGAAAAAACTCACGGTTGGGAAAAGTATTCTTGGACGACGAGAGACGGCAATTTTTCAAAACGGGACGGTCTTGGAAGGGATGGTTGCGCCACCATCTCCTTTTCCCTTTTTTCACTCGTTCACGCGATGCGTGTGAGTAGCCTGCGACACCGATTGCGAGTGCGTGGAGCGCCTTAGCGCCCCCAGCGATATCATCGCTGAATAAACATGACATTATTAAGCGGACCGCTGCCCGACAAACACTCGCGAATTAACATACAAATTGAGCAGCGAGAGCGTTCAGCTTCGAAACGCCGAAAGGAGAAACATCATGCTCGTGTGCATCCCCCTCCTCCCCCACTAGGATATTTCGATTTAGAATATTACAAGTTTCGCGTGTGATGAAAATTCCTCCCCCTCCGCCCGAGGAATACGTCCAAAAAGGGGGGAAAGATTTCCGTAATATATTCCTTCCTTCTCTCTTTCCCCGCCCCGGACGGGAAGTGTCGTTGAAAATTTAAGCTTCGAGACGTTTCGTTCGACACCTTTCGTCCGAACTTTTCACCCCCACCCTCGTCGTCGCAAAACACCACCGCTACTTTTAATCGATATCGATGAAACACACGCGAGGCCACGAGCCGTGAAATATGAAAACTGCGTGTTCCAATAACGGGGTGGGCGGGAATCCCCCATAAATTCTTTATTACTTTAACATTTTAACACCTAACAGCGGGTCTCGGGGCAGCGTGACACACGCCAAAGCGTGAAATCCATTTCAGCTTCGGCCGAATTGGAAACCCGCATCCACCGGAATTATATTTTTTTCATGGAAAAATAATATTCTCTCTCCCCGTATACACACACACACACACACACACACACACCCAGGCTGGTTATTCATCGTTTTTCATCCCCGCGATACCGCATTGTCCCTCCCCTCCCCTCCTCCTAATGAAATTAATTCTTTTCCCTCGGTCAAAAAGTGGAACACCCAGTGTGTCTAGGTGTTCGGCGTTATACGAAGCATGAACTTAAGCCCCCCGCCTCTTTTCATTTCTCTCCTTTTCTCCCCCTTCCCTTCGAGGAGAGGAGACAGAGAGAGAGAGAGAGAGAAAGAGAAAGAGAGGACCATCGTTGGATCATTTCTCCGAAGCGAAGTACATCGACAGGAACCTCCGTGTTGGCCGCCCTCTATCGCGCTGCATACAAATGATGAATTACGAATATCGATCCAAAGAGGGGAAGGGGATGGAGAGGACGAGCGACGAGCGCATCGAGCTCGAGCTCGAGCTCGAGAGAGAGAGAAAGAGAGAGAGAGGAGGAGAGGGGGATATATGGGGTGGATGGGGATTGGGAGGTGGTTACAGAGAAAGGGGAGGCAGGAAAATTATTCGCGTCACGCCAGGCGCAAAAAGCGAATTTACGAATGAGATGTGCCGCGGCGCGGCGACGCCGATGCGGCCGGTTGGTCCCAGCCTTGATTTCGACCAAGTTTAATTGAGTGTAGCACTCTTCCGCTGGGAAAACGACACCACGGCCGGCCTCTCCAACTTTCCAAACCGGGAACTTTGCCGCTCGGATACAGACGTTATGGAGGTCCCGTATATACCGCGAGACGACGATTCGTAGGGAAAGTTGGCCGTGCGGTGGTGCGTTTCCACGCCCCCTTTTTTTCTTTCTTTCTTCCTTTCTTTTTTTTTTTTTTTTTTTACGAGAGAACGTTTTTTATTATTATTACTTTTAAGGGGGATACCTCACCGCCAAGGACTCTGTGTCCTTCCTCGCCGGGGGAAGAATTAAGATCGATGGTGTAACGCTTCGTTTATGAACCATTCGTGTGTCCCACACACACACACACACACACATTCTCTCTCGTATCCTCGGGATGTTAAAAAAGTTGGGAGATTTGGCCAAGGACGGGGATATTAAGAAGTTATTTTACGGATCGAATTCCTCGGCGACGAGGACGACTAATCCCCGCCCGGGATTCGGGAGGAGAAAATAATCATATAGCGTACGTATTTCGCGTAATTTAATTCAGATATCGTTGCCAACGTTCCGATATAACGAAGGTGGAATTAAAACGGAACGTTTATTTGAATAAACGCGATAATACTCCGCCCGCTCGTAAGTACGTTACGTTTATTATACGAATTGTAATTAATCGTTCGAGAGGGAGGGAGTTGGGAAATGTTTGAACGAAAATTAATAATGCCGTCGAAAAACTCCTCTCCCCTTCCCTCTCCTCCCCCTCCCCTCATCGACACTGATGTTTAAAACGGGCAAATAAAGATCGGAGAGGGGTGGTGGCGCGCGAAGATGGAGTGGAAGTAGCCGCCATCACGGCGCGATAATGCGTGGTGAATCCGTGAATCAGCGGACCATGGAAAACGTATGAAGTTTCCGGCGTTTCGAGGCATGGATGGCTGGTTCCACCCGGCTCGATGGGTACAGGAATTTTAACACTTCGCTCGTGACACAGCTGGGATATCGCGTAAGAGATTACGCCGATTTCTCTCGAATCATTATCAGCCTGTTGAAAAATATATTTGTATATAATTTTAAGACCAGGCGCGGAAAATAATCCGGATAACGAGTTTTTTTTAATAATCTTTTTTAATAATAATCGTATCGTAAGTCGATTTTTCTTTTCTTTTCTTTTTTTTTTTTTTTTGAAATACAAGTCGATGAAAAATTCAATCGATGGAAGATGGAAAATTCAATATTTCCGCGCGGAACAAGTATCTCACGTAAGAATTAACGGGTTCGAATATGTAAAATTACGTATAAAATTAACAAGCGGATAATATTTTCGAAATATTTTCCATCCCGTTCCGATCAAACTCATTGTTGTAATTTAACTGCGTTATTTGTTATGGGCGAATAAATCAAGTATCGCGTGGAAATACAAAACGCAATTACAAATAATTCATACCGAAAGTATCGATTTTCGAATCTTCGTTTAACGAACCTTTTTTTCTTTTTCCTCTTACGAGAATATATAATAATAATAATAATAATAACAATAAACGTGGCAACGACGAATATATAAATCCTTTCTTTCCGAGTCGAGACAACTTTTTTTGATCAGTTATTCGAACGCGATGCCACGCACTTTGCATCTTCGCAAAATTCCTCGACTATGACAAGATTCATCGTGATCGATTTTTAAACCTTTTCGTTCAAAAAACATGTTTACCTCGCCCTCGACATATTTACTTTCTCCTACCCCTCTTTAAAAGTGACTTCTCTTTAAGAAGTTCACCGTGTCAAATCCCCCTTCCGGTAAAAATTATCATCAAACAATGCGATATTTGATCGGATGATGCGTCACGTTCACGCTTTGCCGATCTCGTTTCCGCTTTCTCATTGTTTACGAGTCCATTATCGGCCGGGCAGACAAACGAGGCGCGTTGTATCTAATTTCTGGGCGGCAATTGGAAGGAAACGTTTTCGTTTCGACACCCCCTCGAGAAGGAGGTGGAGGAGGAGGAGGAGGAGGAGGCCGCCGCATTCTCTGGCAGCCGTCGACGCGTTAATGAAAGTACGACTGTTAAAGCTGAAGGGCCTCGGAAGCTTTCTTCCCCGTCGAGGCTCTCCTCTCGTAAAGCACTCCCCATGAGACGTCAAGAGTCGAGGAGAGCGAAGAGCAGGAAGAAGAAGAAGAAGAAGAAGAGGAGGAGGAGGATGAAGTAAAAAAGAAGGGTGGAGGGTCGAGGAGGGGGAAAGGTTTTTACGCGTGAGCGCAGAAATGAAACCTTCCTCCTCCTAGAAGGATCGTTACCGTTTGAATCGTCTCCCAAGGTGTCGATGTCGATGAGCCGATTCCGCCATTTCCTTAAACGTATCTGATTATTTTCATCGGCTTCTTCTTGCCTCCTTAGATAAAGTAGTACGCAGTTGGTTAAAGCTTTTGAAGAGAATTTTTCAAATTTTTGTCCTCTTTTTAAAATACGATCCCCAATAATTACTCTTTTCTTGGAGACCTCGTGTTCCTCTTTCTCTCTCTTTTTTTCTTTTCCAACAGGCGTCAACGTTTGTTCGAACCGGGAGCAAATTTTACGTACACACGGGGTGTATCGAAAAGCGAACCACGAACAAAAAAACACGCGTTCTACCAAAAAGGTTCTACGTGAAATACCGCGCGACTTTCGCCGAGAACGGAATGGCGTTCCAAATGGAATTTTCCCCGGCACGCGTTTGTGTTAATGCGGGACGATTCCGGTGTGTCGCGCGGTGTAGAATTGATTTCGGTTCATCCAAAAATGTGGGCGGATAAAGTGCATGACATTACTTTCCGCGACGAAACGAAATAATTTCCACGCCTTTGAACGAACGAAAATCGACATTTTATTGCGAGCGCTTCGGGGGGGAAAAAAAAAGGAGAAAAAGAAAAACTCAAATTTTCCACATCGCTCGCCTTCCGTTTAGAAAAAATTAATACGCCCGCCGATTCGAAGTTGCCGTTAATCATCCATCGAATATATCGCAGATATATATTTGTTCGCTTGAAAATACGAAATCTTTATCCGAGAATTTCCATCCTTTTTTTTCATCCCACCCCAAGTAGGAGGATAGAGCGAAATTCGGAAATCGTTTCACAAATTCTCGGATGTGGTTACTCGCAGCTCGCCGAGAACTCCCCGGAATGCAAAATATGGCGTATCGGCCGTGAGAATAGGTGGCGAGCCGAAGGTAGTCGTCGACTCGTTAAGGGCAAGGTTTAGGAAGCGGTGGCCGGCATGCAGATCAGCCCCGCCGCCGGTTCCGGGCTGAAAAACTTGGTCGTTCCTTCGGTTCGGGTGGCGGAGTTAAATATTAAATGCTCGAAAAGCGGTGGTGCGAAATTGAAAGGCTTGAGCCCGTGGAAAGGCTAAATGGAGAATCCTCGGGGATGGAAGGGTCGGGAGAGAAAGGAAATCGTGGGGGCGGGCGATCGTGGGGGGAAAAAAAGGAGGAGGAGGGAGAATGGAGAGTCGAATCGAGAGATGAATCCGAGAGGAAGAAAGAAAGTTGAAAATGAGAAAAGTCGACAGTGAAGTCCATACTGTTGGAAGGGACTTAATTAATCCGTCGAACCTTGCCCGAGAAGATGGTTTCCTCCCCCCCTCCCCCCTCCCAGTGCGGAAAAGGTTGCGCTATCTATTATACTTTGAGATTTCGTATCGCAGCAAGTTTCCACCGATGCGCTCGGTTATCCTTAATTAACGGATCACATGTCCGGATACATTAACTGGATGGTCTAACTGGTGGTCTACTACTGGTGGAATATTCTTCCCTTCGTTTTCTCCGTTTTTTTCGTAAATATTCGATCGAGAGAGATTTTTCAATGGAAAATTTTATTTTCAAGAAATTACCATTTTATTCGATCGAATAACTTTTGTCGCGCGGCGGTTCCATTTTTTACGATATTCAATTTCTCTCGATGTTATTTTATATGGGGAGGGGGAGGAAAGGAAAGAAAAAAAAAAGCGAAGAAAAATATTCCGCGAAAAACGGAATAATGAGCGAAATTTCGTGCGTTATTCCGCGATGTTTTTAATGCTTTTGATTCAATGTTATTTTCCTCTTCTTCGTTTTATTCGGTATTATATTCTCTCTACTTCTCATGATTCCTCGAGTACACGCAGAGTTTAAGTATCGATTATCAGGAATGACGCTTTCGAATCTTTCGAAATGAGAAAGACGAAGAAAGATGGTAAAAGTATTATCGACGAATAGTAAAAGTGTTTAGAGGGACGTGTTTCTTCAAATCTATTGGGAAACTTCAATTGTTCCATTTTTAATTTTAAGGAAGGAACGTTCTTTTCGTTTAATTTGTCTTCTTTGGGCGATACACGTGAAATTTGTTAGTGTCTTTCGAATCATAACTTCCGAAGCGAAATGTAATCTCATTTTCGGCAATAAAACGAATTTTCGGTGACAGTTGACTTCGATGAATGAAAATCGTCTCCCCCCTCCATTCTGCCATCTACCTGATTTCATAGCGCACGCCTCCAATATTCCCTCTCCCCAGAGAGAAAAGATGAACGAATTTTGGCTCGATCGAAACTAGGATATATCGCAATAGCAATCGCACGCCTTCGAATCAGTTTGATTTACTCGACTCCGAGAATAATACGAGCATTGAAATTGGCCTTTAAAATTTAAAAGTGAAATTTTCCTTTTTAAATAACGATTGATCGAAGGTAAACGGTTATTCGCGATTATAAAAATTAGAAACCGACCACGAGCCGCTCTTCAATGGAAATCCCATAAATTGCAAACTGTTTTAACGTCGAATGTAGCTTCATCATCGCCCTCTTAACCGGATTATAATTTTATTTCCGTTTCCCGGCGGTGATGGTACGTGCCACCACCCACTTAGATTATTCGACGTTGGTCTGGAGAAGCCACTGTTTCACCGTCGTGACGTCGTTACGGGTGAACGACGAGTGATTAATGATCGTTGCGGCGGAGGGTAAAGTCTCGCGATGCCGCCTCGTGGCTTTGCAGGGAGAGACGTCTCTGCGTAGATTCCACGATTCCAGCATCCTCCGTGCCTGACTTTCGAACGAGAGGCGAGACGGAACGAAGAGAAAGGAGAGGAAAAAGAAGAGGAAGAAGGAGAAGAAGAAGAAGAAGAAGAAGAAAAGAAGGAAGCCACGCTTTACTTGCCGCTCACGGAGCGAACGGAAGAGACGATCGTAGAGTACGAGGTCGAGTACAAATTGTCTTGAGGGGACAGGGTTGGGAATCAATCTACTTCTTGCCTTTCTCCGTCCCACCTTTCTCCGTCTTCCCTCCGTCTTTCATCTTTGTCCGTCTCCCTTCCTTCCTTCCACCCTCTGTCACTCGTTTTCTTTATTTCAAACTTTACCAGACGTCAGCCCGGTGATCGGATGAGCTCATTGTACGGCGGGAAAAAAGTTTGGGGAATTTAGGTTTGCAGTGACGAATAGTCCTCTCCGCTCGCATCGAGAACCCGAATGCCTCTCTCAGACGCGACGGGTCCCGTTTTCGGGGGGTAAATAAAAAAGAGACGGGGCGCGCTCGTCGTATCGACGGCGATCGGGAAACCGCGGAACGAGAAGATGGAAAGTTTGGTAGTATGATCGACGTCGTCTGTGTTAGAGGAACGTTTAAAGTACAGTTTCTCTTTCTTTCGAAATTCACGGAGAAAGATGCAATGATTTGATCAACCATTATTTTCTTATTTTCCAGATTTGATCTCGAGAATCTTAGCACGAACGATTGAAGCAAGGAAATGCACGTTTTTTGAAAAAGAATCGACTGTAACGAGCGATATGTATACACCGAAACGCCATGTTCGAAATATCGACGGGAAATAATGGTCCCTTAACATCCATCATGCACAGCCGCTGGTTTGTGCAACAGCAGACCCTCGTCTGACTCACCCTTAGTTCTACACGGTTCTATACGGCGGGCGGAAGAGATCCTTCCTCGAGAAATGCCAGATGCCACCCTCAAAGCGTAACAACGGGGCAACGAAACACGAAACACGGGCGCGACGTCAGTGAAAGTATAACGTATGGTCAGGTGCGACAGGCCGTACACTTATCAATCACTTAGCATCCATATATTTCTCACCTTTCAAGGGGACCGGTTAGAAGGGCTCCGTGTTGCCGCATTTATATCGCGACCCAATCTGTCTGCTGGTAATGTAACGTGTGAAACAGCCGTAAAAATGCCAGTGCATGGAAATGCATGGATTTTTGAGCGCTCGCGAATAAGATTTAGATATCCCTTGTCGAATCCAACTATTTCGCAAGATCGTGTCGTATAGGACGTATACGTAGTTCATTTATATTTCGTGCATTAGGAAGGGAATTGAATCGAAGGGATAAATGTGTAACGACTCGTTTTGCCGTCGAGAACAGGATCGTAACCGAGCTGCTGCGTGGGATCATACCGGCTTCGATCTCTCGTTAGTTATTATTTACGCTACTAGGTATAAATATCGAACTCTAAACGAGTGTTGTGTAATTTTTCCGGAGATCAGTCCAGTTCCGGTTAATCCTGTCAACCATCCATCGCTTGCCGTGCCCTACTTTTCATTTCCAACTAAGTTGTTCTATTTCGAAAATGATATTGTAACAACGTGTGGATTTATTATTTCAAAAAAAAGTTGTTATTCCTTATACGTTGTTCGAAAGGGTATATTTTTGGTAAAGTAATTTCGATATTAAAGAAAATAACTCGGGTAAAAATTGAATACGTTTCTCCTCGCCTTCGAGCAAAGTTCTTTTCGCGATAGTGGAACGTTATAACGTTCGCTCCACTCGGTACACGCCATGTACAGTGACTCGGGATAGCACGTATGCGGGCACATTGTGAATAAAATGCAGTCAGGAATGGGGCAGCCTAGTGCGATTATAATGCAGCGGCCGTAGAGCTGTGGACCAAAGGTTCACCACTCTCCTTTCTCTGTTCTCGTCTCGCCAGGAACCTAGATTCTGGATACACTTTAGCGAGTCCATTATATAGATTGTGGTCGCGACCTCACAGCCAGGGACCCGCCACTAAGTTTTTCATCCCCTCCTCCTTCCTCCTCCCTTCTCTCCGGTGCCACTTCCCTTTGCACCGTCAGAGTGCTTCCATCCTTTCTCTCGAATGGCGGTGCCTTACTCATTTCTACTTCGTTTCCTCGCGCTACCGTTCATCACGTCCTGCGCAAAGCATATTTTACGCTCGGAGGCGACCCGATGGTAACAGCGTAATAAGAACACGGGGGTACGGAGATGACTGGTGTCGCTGAAAAGGAAAGAATTCTTTCCTATTAGCAATGGGACCGACTTAACCGTGAGGACGGAAGCGGAGGACAAGCCAGCGCGTAAATTAGAACGCCGGAGAGAAGAAACGAATTCCCCCTCTTGGGAGGGGATGGAAATTATTCCGAGCAATTTATTTTTGCGTGTAATTCTCGTTTATTCGCACGAATCGAACAGACGATGCAAATATACACAATTTTAACCCGAGTCGCATCGCATTTCTCCTCTGAAATTTCTTCCATCGTCCATCTATTCCTTCGAAATAATCGGAAGAATTAGCTCGGATCATGGATCGAGAGACGATTTTCTTCATTTTTAACAATTAAATCCCATTATCCCGTTATATAAAATGTGGTATTGTATCAGATATTTCGTGCATCCATCCCCTCTCGATAATTCTTAAGAGTGATTCATTGTTCGAGTTGTTTTCGCACAACGATAAGAAAGTAAATTTCCCACGGAACAATGAAAGAGGGATTAAAAAGCAAGGTTCGAAACGAATCATAGTTGGACCGTATCTTTCAAACGATAGCACAATGTTACGAGAGCGATATCTCCCTCCCTCGAGCAACTCTCGCAATAACGTTCGAGAGTTGCATTCCTTTCCAGGCGCGCAAACATAATACGCCGGATCTCGGCTGCCATGTTCTCCGTTGTAACGATTCTTGGGAGCAGCTACTGCGATGATATCGTAGTAGCAAGAAAACGAAATAATAAGCCGTCTAATGGTGTCTGGAATTGCGGGCATTCAGGCCGCGATTGGATGCAGTTCCAGACGCGGCAATTTTACCAACCACTTTCGTTCCACGGCACTTCCTTTCTCGATGCGTAACAACCTTTGATCGACCAGAAACTCGATCGTTTCGATTAATCTTGGAAAAATTATCTCGATTTATTATTATGCACACATACATATGTTTATTATAAGCGAGGACGTGTTATTCGTCAGCGAGGTATTCGGCCCAGCAAAGGGAAAGAGAGAATAAGGCAAATGGAGCGCTTGTGTTATCCCGATGTTAACTCGATTTTCGTGGCTGTCGCTTCACGGCCGTATCCCCTGTATCGGCGATGCCTTTAAGGAACAGGACTTCAAAGACCGATGAAAGGTAGCAATATGTTTTCCGCGAAATATTCCCCCCGCCCTTTCCGTAGAAATTCTTCAGAACCCCCGTGCCTCTTGTACGAGTTCCCCGAATCTTTAGGCAACCTGGAGAGAAATTATTCGCGCTTGGTCGATGCTCCTTTTGGTAGACGTTTGGCGAAGCATTCACAATCTCGGGGGCCGCTTCCTCCTTCGCAGGAAACAATATCTTTAAATCTTGGTTGTTGAAATTTCTAATTTGGAGGGAAAAATGTTAAGGGTGTAAGGAAAAAGAGAATACTCGGAATATTTATACAATAATAATATTTCAAGTCGAAAGCAACGTGATTTACTTAGGAAAGTGAATTCACTTTCGGCCGATATTATCGAAATCTATCGAACTCAAAGTAAACCTGTGTATCAAATACACAGAGTGACGACAAATCAACCCGATAAATAAATTAATTACAACGTGTTCTTGTAAATTCTATCCAATTCTAACTCGATCCAATCTTTTATTAGCAATTAAATAAAACAGGCTTCCGATAATTAAGTCACTTTAATTTCCAAATTACGAAGGGAAATTTTAAATTCTATCTGCGAGCAAACCGACCCAACACAAAGAAGAGTAAGAGAGAGAGTGAGTGACTGAGAAAAACAGAGGTGTCAGCGAAAGGGATATTTTCCAGGAAAAATCCTCGCTGAAATGGCGTAACCACCCCTTCCTCTCACCCCCGCTCCTTCTCTTGGCCGGAACAATGGATGCTACGCTGGCATCCGCAGGATTAAATATCATAATTAATGTCGTCACGGTACACGGAGGCTGTGCGCGGGAGAATCGTCACCTTGGAGACACCCGCCATCACCATAGACCTTAGCGCCCCCCCTCCCTCACTCTACATTTTCTCACGGCTCGGCGCTCGCCTCGTTACGAGATCAAATGCGAGCAGACAGAACAGTATTCTATTGTGTGTACACGCTCAAGAAACTTTCATTATTAACCTCGATCGCGATCCTTTTGCCCTCGATCTCCTTCGAGTTTTTCCTCCCTCGTCTCCTTGACTCCTTGGCTCGAGATCGAGTTTTGGAAAAATAGCTCGTCTCGTTCGAAGAAAGAGAGAGAGAGAGAAATTCTTTCATTCTTTCGCGAACGATGTACGATGCGCGAGCCACGCTTCTTGTTTATGTACCCTACAATGGGAGGAGAAAAATGATTGGGATAGGACGTCTTGGTGATAAATGCCCGTGGTGGCTGGGGATATCATCCAGTCGTTAATTATACTTAACAGTGGAATATAAGGCGGGTATGACGTGGCTGCGAATACAAGTGGGGCCGGGAGGGGAGATAAGGGAGCACTCCCTCTCTCTTTCTCTCCCTTTCTCAGAATACAAACTCGAAGAAGTTTAATAAATTAAAGCGCGAGAAGAAGGTGAATCTTGGTGTTCCCTTCTCGTATCATCGATCGTCCGTGTGTGTTTCGTTTATTTCCTGTTTTTCTGTCTGCTGAGAGAATCGGTCGGTTACGCAAAGGGGAGGGGGATGAAATTAACGAGACGCTTGATCCAACGAATATCGACAAACTGGCTCGATCCAGCCAATATCCGGTGCCACGAAGCGCCACGGAACGAAATTTACTTCCTTTGATAGACGTTGGACCTGGTAGTTACGGCATAGGCATTGTCGGTTGTAAACCTTCTCTCTCTCTCTCTCTCTCTCTCTCGTCGGTTCTCTGACGGTGGGTAGGTACACATTAATTAGGCTTAGGCTCGCGAGGTAGGTTTAATTACTTTCGCCAGATCAGAGTCGAATTCGGCGGGGTGGATGCAACGAGGGAGATGAATAGACAGAGAGAGAGAGAGAGAGATCGTAGGGAGCAAAAGGAGACAGAGAGTTGGGGCGATGTTAGATAATGGCGTACAACAAAGGGTACAGGTTTTTAAAAAAATTCTTCCGGTAAATTTGCCGATTTAATTACTCCTTGTATCTCTAATTCGTAACTCGAAAATTTAAAATATCAAAATATATATAATTTCCCCCGAGATCGGGGGAAGAGATCGTCTCGAGCTCCGTTCTTTGATTTCAACAACGAAAGATGGATAGAGAGGGAGAGAGGGAGATTGATCATAGTTAAGAGAAGAGTAATAGCATGGTCGGAGATATGAATCGCACGAGCGGCTGAGCCATTGTAAACACGAGTGTAACAGGGACTGATCCCTGGAATGACCCGGTCCTTCCCAGTTTCTAGCTAACTGGCGGGATCTCGCAGGTGCGGAGGAAACCGGCGGAATGATCGGTGTCGGTATCGCTTCTGGCGCTTCTGCCCGCCATTTCCATGGACCCTTCGCGTCCGATTCGTGTGCGCTAGAGAGAGAGAGAGAGAGCTCGTGCGCATTGTAATCGCGTCACGTTAGTTACCTACACTTCGACAATCACTGTAATTTGCGTACATTGATTAAATTGACAAGTGGAACGAGAATCCGCGTTGGCAGAGGATCGAAAGAGGTAAGCGCCGAGGGAGGAAACTCGGTATTGCGAGGAGGTATTGCGAAGGGGAAGAGCGGTTAGGAGGGAGCAGAAAGTGGAGAGGGTGGTCCTGTATCAAATTAAAACTTGCCAATCAAACGGGATACCGCTTCAACTTGATAGTAATTTTAATTAAAATTGCAACCGGCCAAGACTCCGTTCAAGTGCGAATCGACTCGAAGGGCGAAGCGACAAAGTTTCGATTTAGGGGAGAGGGCATCGCGAGTTTGATCATGAGATGATGATTCGATCGCGCGAGAGAATTTCGTGCGAACGTTGTTGCCTCGATCCATCCAATGGCCAAGGCGGAATTTTGTCACGGCGTTTCGAATGCGGTTAAGGGTGACAGGGAGGAGAGGAGGAATGGCATACACAATTCGCAATTCGGTACGTGGGCGTTACTTTTATGGACGAACGTAAAGCATGCCCGGCATACTCCGTTAAGAGAATAAGGGAAGCTCGATTCCAAGAGTTACAACACCGGTTGTAAAATGTTTTTTTCTGCTGACAGGGGACATGCTTACGAACCAAGGTGGAAAAAATTCTAAATTTCTCCTTCTTTCTGAAAATTTAGAAAAACTTTAGGAAAGAGTGCGCCTCCCCTCGGTTTCACCTCTCTCGAATCAACGATATAACGATGACGAGAATGGAATGGAAGATAAGATCGTGAGAAGAGATCGAACGTAACGATGGAATAGGAAAGAAGAATGAATGGGGTTGCACAGGTGTACAGGGGGAGGAATTTATACAGACAGAAACTCGGAGAGCGGAGTGGTAATCGGATCGGTTCGTTCAGCCACCACCGAGGGTAGGTGGGTCTCGTTATCACGTCGATCAATATAGAGGCAAAAGGAACTCGTGTCTAGGTGGCTGTAATTATTTCCACCTAAGGCGTCGAAGTTTAGCGCAATCATTTCTCAGGAAGGATGTTCCCCCTTAGAAATTGTTGGAGGCGAACAGCTTTACTCGCAAAACTTTTGCGAGCCGTCTCTCGCGTCGCGAGGAGAGCTCCTCCTCCTCCTCCTCCTCGTCCCTGTTCCGGGACCACCCCGGTTACTATTACCTCGACACGGCTTCGCAGAGACGGTAACTAAATAGAAACTGATGCCGGGGAGCCGGCAAAGACCCTTATTGTCGCTCAGCAACGTACGAGAAGAACTTTCCTCCTCCTCCTCCGTCTCCTCCTCGCTCGAATAAGACGATTCTTCGTGTCGTTCCCACTCGTCGAGTTATTCGCCGAGACTAAAAGCGAGGATGGACGAAAATTTTGACGAGCGTTGGTAAAAAATTCCTCGTAGCGATTAAAGGATGAAGGAGATTTCTCTTTGATCGAGAAAATCGTGGCGAGAATTGGGATAAATTGGGATAGCCAATGTTCGTTCGACAAAGGGGTGGGGGGAAAAAAAGTTGGAATTTTACAAGATCCAATATACGGGAAGCGTTTCTCCTTGGGCATTTTCTACGCTCGATACATATTCACACCCTTCATCCTTCATCGACGGCTCCTCCGTGCAACATTCCTTCCCCTTTGTACTTTCCTTTTCCAGGCCCTTTTTCTTTCCACGGGCGTACGATAAATTCCCGTGGACATTGGTATGCCATCAACGTCCTCGCTTCTTTACCTCTTCTCTCCTCGTGCGCGAGACCGGCAAAGGCCGATAGAGGCGACTTTGTTGAAAAAAGGAGAGGAAAAGAGAAACCCTTTGCAATAATATTTCCTTCTCCAGACTTTTCGAGCGTAACCCCCCTCCTCCTTCTTCTCTCATATGCATAGATTCCGGATAGAATTTTCTTTCATTCTTCTTTCCGAAAATCTAAGAATGGCAAATGGTATTATATCAAGGGAAAAAGGAAAGAGAAGAGATCGAGACCCGGTTAAAAATCCGTTTCCATCTGTTTCCAGCAATAAACTCCTCGAGGCGATGCCCCGTAGAGCTCGGCCGACAGTTTCTAATTACGCGTCGCGCTAGCGGAGATACCATCTACGGGATAATTATATAATACAGCATATTCCATCATGCATGCAGCGGGTGGGCCGAGTGTGTTTGAGGTGGTGAGGCGTGCTGATGACAGACAGGGTGTGCGGGTCCGATAGCGATAGCATCCCTTGTATCGCAGTGGACGATGGGCTGACTGCCCTTCCCTCCCTCTCTCTCTCTCTCTCTCTCTCCCTCCTGCTCGTCCTCCCGGTCCAGGAACCATCGTCGCATTACCCTCTTCCTCATCCATCATGTCGACAGCTTCGTTATGACCGCATACTGACTGCGCCTCTGCTCCTCGCCCGTCCTCTCTCTCTCTCTGTCTCTCCCTTTTCGCCCAACTAAATCTACGATATTCCTCCCCTTCCCCTCCCCTTAGACGACATATCCTCCTATTGGTTATCACTCAACCGTGCCCGATTCTCAGAGATATTCAATACTTTTCGCGGGACGATAGGAATTTTCGCGGTGGTAGGAATGCCGGCCGCGGTGGAATATGGATTCGTGGATCGATACGGATCGAGGCGAGGAAACGAGTAATTGCCGATGGATCGAATGAAAATGGTCTCTCTGGAGCCTGGCTGGAATCGTTCCACCGTTCAAAATTGGACCGCGGATAATTTTCGGGATCACGAAACGTCGCCGTCGCATCATCAGCGTGGAACGAAAGCGCGGTGGTTAAATCCGGCGTTGGCCGCGGAAACGGTCGGACGATCCGTGGAACCGTCATCGAGGAGGGATGGATTCGGGTGTGACGGCGAAACGAGCGAGCGGGTGGCCGCCGATACTACGATACTCTGGAATCTGAAGTATTTTTCTCTTTCGAAGCTCCCCCTCTATCGAATTAACAAAGGAGGATATCAAATTAAATTACGCCTCCCTCCCCTCCCCTCCCCTCCCTCGTTTCGACCCCGCTCGAAAATTTGAAGTGCGCGTCGAGGTGTCGAATATATATTCCGTGTCCAGGCCAGGTGTGGTGTGCGTTTCCACCACCGCTGCTGGCTGCCCACGCACGTTTCTCGATATATCGAAAATAATTTCGTTCCTTTCCACGTACGGATTGGAAATCGAATGAAAAAGCGCGGGGAAGAATTTCAGGGATCCCGAATACTCTTAAAAAAGGCTTTTGTTTCCCCTCCCTCTCCCTGCCCTCCGTACGTGGATGCACATACGGTATATTCGGTATTTATATCGCGCGTATCGCGTGTCGAGGCTCCATTGTCCTTTGCTTCGACGAGAGGGGGGAGGGGAGGGAAACAAAGGGCCGATATATCGGCGAGGAGAGAGATCGAGAAATGATACATTCGCCGCGAAATTAAAAGCTACACCGGTTTACAGGAGGTTTGGGCTGCGGTGGTAGCAACTGTACAGGCTCGAGGTACAGGCCGACATTCTTTTTGGTTCGTTTCACGCGACACGTTCCATAAAAATGGAAGCTCCCGACAGAATCACGCCCGAGAATATTGCATCGACAAAGAACGCTTCCGAGGGTATCAATTCAGTCGAATGGGTACATTGGTTCGGGTGAAAAAAATTCTTTTTTCCCGCCGCCCCTCCCCTCGGCTACGTCTCCTACCTACGTCTCTCCCTCCCCCTTCCACACACACACGCACACACACTCGTACAAAACTGTAAATTCTTTCGTATCTCTCGCATCCCACCTATGCTCCTCTCTTTGTCCTTGGCGTATCGCCTTCTCCTTTCTCCGCGCAAACATAATGAATATTGACAAACCGGCTATCCTCCTCCTCCCTCTTCCTTCCCTCTCTCTCTCTCTCTCTCTCTCTCTGTACCCACCCGTAGGCGTTGGAGGGCGGCAAGCAGAAACAAATAGGACGAGACGCGGGGGGAGGGAGGGGTAGGAGGCAGCAGCTATCCCTTCGCGATACAGAGCTACCACCATTTTGCCCTGGGCACAATGTACCCTTTCTTCTTTCCACTCTCTCCTCCCCTCCCTTCCTCCATCTTCCTCCAACTCGACCCAATCGAGTTGCTTCGAAAATATATTAGTTCGGATTCGCGGAGTGGCGGAAAGCGAAGCGATACGGTACACCCACCCATCCACCGCTGGTTTGATGCGATTTTCACGTGGAACGGCGCCGAGGAAATTACGGTGAAAGCGCGAAAATTCGCTTTCGTTGAAATTTCGAGAATGCCGCCGCTCTACCACTCTGCCTCTTTTTTTCCCCCTTTTTTCCTTTTTTCTCCCTCTCTTCCCCCGTATCGTTCCTACACCACCGAGCCACTAACTCTTTTTCTCTCTCCCTCTCTAGGCTTTCCTCCCAATTTCAGAACCAATTTGTATATCTTTGAATGCGAATCTGGTGGCTGAATTGAATGTGTATCTCCGTTACAGTTCCCTTCTCTCTCTTTCTTCGTTTTATTTTTTATACATGTTTTCTCTTCTTTTTTCTTTCTTTCTTTTTTTATTTTATTTTTTTTTTTTTCGATTCGTTATTATTACTTTTCCGGCCGAACTTTACACGGCGAGGGATAAATAATATTTCAGTGATCGGTGAGGTTGCTATCGTTCGGTGCTATGAAATGGCCAATGAAAATTACTTTGCCTCTTTTTCCCCCTTTTTTCTACGTTTTACACTTTAACTCGAACTGCGATCGATTCTTGTGTACTACTTTTAAAAAATGTATCTGCTAATGCGCCTCTAAATTGGCAATTAATTATGGGAATAGAAATTTATCGCCACCGTTCCCAAATTATCCTTGCCCCGATTTATCCGGAAAACAAGAGAAGGACAGAGATGTCCATTCGAGTCTATTAACTCTTTTATACTCGCCGGGTAAAAAGTGCCGGGAAACCGACGTCATTAAAGTCAAATTTAGAAACGTAAGCTCTCTTTTTACCTCTCTCGAGGAGGGTGTAAGAACGTTTGAGCTTAAGGTTTTTTGGTAGGAAAAGGGGTTGGCCTCTCTTTCTTCTTTTCGACCAGGCTGCGCACTTACCACCAAATTGCGGAGACCTGCGCTCCATCCTGTATCCTTCCCTCGTGTTGCACACCAACATCCCCCTCGTACGTGCTACAGTTTTTCCTTTCTTCCTTTTTTATGGCTGACTTCGAGGCTCGGACACTGGTTGCGAATATTATTCAAAATAAACGAGCCGATTAATCAATGGAACCGGGAATATTGGCAACATCGCATCGATCAAATTGTTAGAGAAAAGAAAAAGAAGAAGAAGAAGAAGTAGAAAATGTGAGATATCGATTTCCAGTTCGGTATATTTCTTGATTACGCGACAAAGGCGTATCAATTTTCGGCTTTACTCGTTCCACTTCCGTTCTCTTCTTCTCTTCCAGGATCACCATCGTCGATCGAACGTCGTATTTAAGCATCCGGAAGCTGGAACAACAACGAGCTCTCTCCTCATTACGAACCGGACAGTTTCGGCCTTGTCTTTTCTTTCTCTCGAGAAAGCAGGGGTTTTTGATTGAACGGAGGCAAAAGGCAACCTCCTCCCCCATCCAAGCAGGAAGCCCTTGTTTCATCGTTGCCTCAATTATTCTATCCCCCACGTTTTTCTTTCTCCACCTTCTCTCCCCCGATCCTCCCCAGTGTCTCGTTCACGTCCGGTACCACTTACACCTCCCTCACCCTCCTCAAGGAAATGCGAAATTATTCCCCGGCTTCCTCCCTTTCTTATCCGATAATTCATAATTTTTCCACAAGATTGATTTCGCAATATTTTAGCAATATTTCCTTCCTTCGATAATAAAAAAAAACACCGACGTCGTGCAATCAACGATTTATCAACCTGCTGTATCACGTATTTTAGAGTAGATTCGTACTATAGTATGGATCCGAGGGGGAATAGATCTCGAGTATTTTGCCGTAGAACGAAAAAGGGGGAGGAGAGGACGGTTCAAGTCGATAAGAAAATATTGGCCGGGTAGAAAATATCGTTTCGACGATGGTTACGCAACGCAACGGCGCGTTACGCAATCGTGGTGGAAAACAGGAATGCGAAGGCGAGCGTAGAAATGATGTTGTTGCATAAGCGACTAACGGTTGAGCTTGCAACACCGGCTGGAACTTTTCTAAGGATTCGCCGAGAGAAACGCAATTAAAGTTAAACGCTGCTTCCCCTCCTCCCCCCTCCCCCATCCACCCACGATCGTCTCTCCTTTCTTTTTGCTATTTCTGTTTCTCTTCAGGCGGAGAACCGACAGTCTATAAGCGAGAGGTTTCCCTCCCCCTCCCTCCTCCCCCTCGGGTTGGGGTTGAACGGAGGGTTAGAGCAAAAGCGAATTCTCGTTCAAAGGAGCATTAATTCACGAGCTTCTCGCTGGATGCGAGATCAAACACTTTCGTCAATTAGCTCACGGTTCTTGCATGCGTATAATTGGCCTGGCGACCGGCCAACATCGAGGGGGATGTTGTCGATGGGGCGAGGGCAACATTGGAATATCTCCCTTTTCGAAAATTTTTTTATCCCTGCGACGCATTATAACACACCTGCCTTACTTCCTCCTGTCGATCGGGTATTTCAATGACAATCGATAAGCTCGAGATTCCATTTCAAAGAATATTTCGATATCGGGAATTGGGAATCATTTGGGGATAGAATTTAAAACGAATTTCCTCCCCCCTCTATTCGGATTCCGGTAATTTGGCGGATTTATTTAGGAAAATATGGCGGAGACGTATTCGCGAATCGATCCCTCCCTTCTTCTCCCTGATCTCTTGACATTTTGCGTCTTGCATTATTTCCACGAAATTGTTCGAAACAACTGTCGCGTGTTCAACTCGAGCCAGAAAGTATCGAGCCGATCCATTTGACCCAATTCCAGCGTAAACCCGCAAAAATGCAATCTATAGCCCGGTCTGTTAATGGGTCTCTGGAAGGAGAGCATTCTTCTCGTTCTCGTTCTCGTAGAGCAGCTTGCCAAATCGTTTCCCCCGAAATAAATTGGAAAAATTAAGAGGCGAATTAACGAACTCTATCCGGATGTTAATCGTCCGCCTCCTCCTTTCCACAAAAATAAGAATCTTTCCTCGTCGTCGATCGTTTCTTGCTCTTCCCTGCTTTTATCCAGTTCGGAACAAGGTATAGAGAGACAAATAAATAAATAAATCGGGCACGTAATTGCGGGGGACGTCTCTCCGTTACTCGTCCGAAACCTGGTTTAACGGTTCTCTTAAAACCGGGTGTAGAATTTTTGTAGACTCTCCGGGAAGAGTCGGTGTACAAATAAATACAAGGTTCGACTGGGTGGAAAACCCGGGGAGGGGGAGGGGGACCGAAAAACGTAGAGCTGGACCGCCATCGCCATCCCTTTTCCGCCGCTGAGAAACGGAAATCTCGACGTTTAATTCACGTTTAATGTGCGCTGCCCGGCTGGACCTCTTCTCTCTCTCTCTTCTCTTCTTCTTTTCTTTTTTCTTTTTTTTTTTTCACGTGCTTCCCCTTCTCACGCCGGGTGGTATAATTAACCCGCCTCCGAAAACGGCCTGCAGGGACCAAGCCGCATTTTTCGAAGGGACTCGGTGAAAATTTCAACTCGTCTGCACTTCTCCGTGAACACTTTTTATTTTTTTCTTTCCCCCCTCCTTTCGCTATTTCTCGTGTTTCCCTTTCTCTTCTTTCTTTCTTTTCTTTCCTTTTTTTTTTTTTTACTTACCCGGACGAATGTACACGGACATAAAATTAAGTATTCGAGAACTGTTAGGGTCGTTTCTTCTCGTTTGCGCGAAATCTTTCTTTCTTTTTTCTTTTTTTTTTCTCACGACCACGTATCCTTTGCTTCATTCGCCGAAGCGTTGCGAAACTGCCCGTATTTACAAGTCATTGAAAAGAGTTATTGAAAGATTCTGTAGATATAAGGATCGTAGGAACCAATCATTTCGTAATATTTGGTTGTCGATTAAAAAAGTATATTTACGAATTTTTGAATAAACCGTACATAATATATCCACGAATATCGAGTCTCGTGGGACACTGATACCGATGGGAAAGACACCGTTTCTCGGTTGTTTGTTTGTATTTTTGCCAAGAATAAAAATTGAATGGCGTTGGATGACGCAGCTGAGTTGCAGGAAAATTCGGGCCACGGCGTAGCAGAGAGAAAGAGAAAAGGATGGAGAGAAAACAGGGAGAGATTTCGCGGAAGGAACAACGGGTATCAAATATTTGTAGCTGTTTCTGGCTCACAATGCCTCGCTCGATAAACCCGAAAGTTTGTTTACGGTTCTCGGTTATTCCTTCGTCGCCTTCTCTCTCGAAATCATTCGGATTCCGTCCGCCGTGGCGATCTCTTTCGAACCTCCGTGGAATTTACGCAGCAATTGAATCGTATCATTAACGTAACGTGCATAAAATCCTCGTTCAGAAGAGCGGAATCGTTCTTCTTCCAACCATGGGTTCATTCTGATGAGACATTTTTAAAAATTCTATTAAAACCATGGTTCGGTTAAAACCGCTGCGCTTTCGAAGACAGCGACTCTCGACGGCCGACGAGCGAACGATCTTTCCTTTCGAAACCTGAGATGTCGTCGTGAAAAAGTAATTTTTAATTATTTGGCACCTTTCATTCGTTTCGCAAGCAACGTATCCATAGAAATTCCATTAAAAATTGGAAAAACTTTAAACCGTTACAAGTTCGAGGAGAGCGAGTTTCGGTCAACGAGTGAAAGATGATCGAATGCGTGGAATCTCGCCGTTTAAAATGCTCTCTCGCTTGCCTCGATGCGACTCTCGATTCCCGAGATATCCTCGTACAAAGAAAATGGTAATTTTTAATCGTCTTCTCGATATCTCCATCTTTATCGCTCGGACTTCTTGCTCTTAGTTTACAGTGCGAAGAATTGAAAGGAAACATGTGGGTCACTAGGTTGCGGACCAATCTAATTTTTCCATTAATTGCGCAAAGTGTTATGGAAATTTTGAGTCTTGATATCCCGGCAATCGGGACGAGATATTGGCATCGATTTTGGCATAATCCGTTGGAAGAGGAACCCAGTGCAAGTGTTTGCTTTAAAAAGAAACTCACGAATAGCACACGTTTTACGTAACCTCGGCAAACAGTGGTGCGGACAAACACGGAAAAACTTGTTCGCTAACTGACTTGTTTAAGAATCAAGGTAAGCGTGAACGTGAGATTGCCTTCGTTGGAAATTTTTAATACCGTGGATTCACAGTGTGGAATTTTCCCAAAATTAACCCGTGAATTATTCAAAACGTAATTACGATGTACTCCTTTTCTCGTTTGTACGAAAAATTTGTATTAAAAAATTTGAGAAAACGAATGGAAGGGAAAATCGGCGAGGACAGTGTCGAACGAAGGGAGGGGCGAGGTTCCAATCCAGACTTAGTTGGAACGAAAGAAATCATCGTCGAAAGTTAGTTTCTCGTAACTCGAACGAGCGGAAGAGGAGAGCGCGAGTGTTTCTCCAGTGATTTGCAACTTCTTTATCGCAGTTTCGTGACATTTGCGGGGGATCTCCCCCGTTGTTTGAAGGGAGTGGTGTGGAGGAATCGGGGATGATTCAGTGCGGCCTAGATGCTTGCTGGCGATTGTCCAAATCACTTCTGGCCCCGTATATACCCCAAGTTCTGGACTGGTAAGAGCTGTTTGTACTTAAGCGGGCCAGACAACGCGCGAGACGGGAAAACATTTCACAGGAGGAGGGAGGGCGCCCTCCCGCTTGAAACAATAAACGCTCCGTCTAATCGAGCGTGGAAGATAACGAGCGAGAGAAAGAAGAAGCGGGGAAAGGAGAAAGGGAGACTCTGGAGAAAAGAGTTGTTTGTTGTTGTGGATCGCCTTCCATACTCGCTCGAATTGCGAGACGGGCCAAATTTCTCCTTCCCGAAAGATCTTTCCTAATAGATCTTAATAAAACTCGCTTCCTGTTTCCTCTCCCCTCCCTCTCCCGAAACACAGCACGAGAATTATTCAATTCTCGAAGCGTTGCCCTCGAAACTTTCGCCAAACTTTTATTGTCCCCGGCTGTTTAATTGAATTCGCAACGCTTAACGGGCGGGAATATCCGTCCCTCGAAATTTTTCTCATCTCTAACGACTAATGTTTCCAAACGTGTTTCACGCTCTTCCCGTGAGAGGCGTCGATATGGAATATATATATATATATATACACACATAATCGGATGAAGAAGCCATCTTTTACAAAGAAAGACTCTCGAGATGAATTATTGTGCAACGATGGAGACGTACTCGTCCAATCGATTCCATTCTCCACGCGGTGAAAACACGTCGATAACACAGAGGAAAGTTATTACGGTTTTTTGGTTTGACGTTTATTAATTCTGGCCGTTCTGCATTCGTCAGCTGAAATGTGTTGGCGAGAGAAAAAGGCGAGATTACAAGATGGCCGCGTGACAAACGATTCGGGCAGAGACGCGAAATAGGCTTGCCGGTTTCGGGGATCAGCTCGCATTTACCACGCTTCGACTAACTTGGCTTCCACCTCATCAATCTTAGGCCACTTGGGTAGCGCTTGGCAATTACAATATCGGCTTGCTCGACGAGAGTTTGAGGTTGCGGCCGAAAGGGGTGGTTCTTGGCACGCTAACCCGAGCTTAAAGCTTCTGGCTCAGCCTCGGCGGCTGTGCCCCACCTGGCCGGGGAGGGGGCAGGAGGGGGGAGGAACATGTCCCACCTGTTGCGACCGATCACTCACTTGAGCCGTGGATTTGTTTAAATCTTGATAACGTTGGACCTCGTATCAGCTTAATTTCAATTCTCCTGGGAAACGGAGAAGGAATATAGGCGGCATTCTCGATGGATTTAGCCATCGTTCGGCTTTGCCTTCGGTTCGATGGATCGCAAACACGGCCGTTTGATAATTGTGTTTGATCGGGATTGTGCGTGCGCGCGGTTCGTTCAGCCATTCCTTTGCGCCACACATGCCGCCCGAATAAATACGGATCGCTGCTTTATCGTAATGGAAATTGCTACGCGTGGTAATATCGTTGGCAAACAATTAGATAACGAACATCTGAGATCGGATCTTGTTTCGAAACGAATACGTCTATAGGAGTGGATCTTTTCTTTCGATTCTTTTTGTCAACCGAAGGAAATAAAAATAATTCGTAACTCGTAACTCGTAAGCCTCGAAAATCTTTCCCATTACCCCGAAAACCGAGTGGTTTTTAAAGGGTTAATTGCACGAAACAAGATCTCGTTCGTGTTTTACAGACTGGACGCTTATCCAGAGCTTCGAGGCGGAAGATGACCGTTGGAATTTATGGGGCCGTTAAAGTATCCCCTTTGGTCTCGTAAGCCCCACCCCTTTTTCCTTTTTTTTCTTCCCTTTCTTCTCCTCTTTCTTTCCTTTCCTTTTCTTTTATCACTCGTTAACACGTTCGCCACACACACACGCGCGCGCGCGTATCGTTTCGTTTCTCTTCTTCTCGGGAATTAATTCCACCCCTTTCGAAATTGAAAAAGTAAGGAACGATTCCCTCCGCCCGTTCATTTATTATAACCGGATGTTTTCAGAAAGTTAGGATTTTGCGGAAATTGACAAGGCTTCTGAAAACTGGGAAAGCGGATATGATCGGTTCTGTCGAGTTGCTTCGTTCTCGTGGAGACTAGTTTGCGCGCGGGTAACAATCTGCTCGAGTTTAGTGCGCCGGGCAACTGTTCTCGCGTCCGGTTTATACCCCGGGTGCCAATTAGTTACTGGCATTACCAACGGCTTCCTCCTAATTAACAAAGTTTCGTTTATCAACGATGACGAGGAGAGGAATACGGGAATGGTTTATAAGCTTCGCGAAAAGACCTATGATTAATCTTGGAATTCGGAAAGGAATATTTTCCAATCGAGAATCGATTTTCCTCTCCTCTTCCTCGAATATATTCCTCAAACGGCCGAGTTTTAATGCGAAAAGAAAATAATTCCAAGAAGAGAAAGTTTATTAAATTCGAACGAGATATAACCAGCTTCCGCAATCTTTCCGCAATCCCTTACACATCCCTCTTGATTTGGCTTGGGGGGAGGGTTTATTTAACCGATAACCGTATCGCGTTACTAATTGAAACGTTAATAATTGCTGTTTCACGAGACCGTGGACCGCACGCCAGTATTCGCGACATACGAAGTTTAATTGAATTTCGTGAAATTTCTATTAGCCTCGTTCCGCATAAAATGCGCTGATCAATCTGCCTACGAGTCGGGGATAATTAAGTTTAACGAAAAGTCTGCTTATGAGGGGGAGGAGGGCTGGAAGTCACGGGGTTGGCGCGAGGCGTAAGTTTAATAGCGGTGGTTACCTGCAAGCCTCGATAATCAACTGCGATGTCGAACTCTGACAAGTTTGACAAAACCTGCCCCTCTAAGAAGTAACACGATTACCGAAGTTCGACGCACGGTTTACAACGACGTGGCCGCCCCCACCGTGGAAAACGATGCAGGGAGCAATATGGATTATCCTCTCCTCCTCCTCCTCCTCCAGTGTTGGTGGAAAATTTGCTCGTAATTATTAGCCCTTTCGATCGATGGAACAAATCCAATATATTTATCGTTAATCATAATTAAAGTTTGCGCGAGTTTCAACAATGGATTCGAACGAACAAGATTTTGTTCGACGAGCTTTGATGATGATTTTGCTTCCAGTATTTTTGTGACGGAGGGGGAGGAAAAATGAGATGAGAAGATGGTGATTTTTTTTTCTTTTCTTCTTTTCAACATCGTAGATGTGTCTGGATACACGTTTATTTGAAATATTTGTATTTATTTTGTATCATTTTGCATCACGATTGAAATATACAAGAGGCACTCGCGAATACTTGATGACGCACCGTTTGAAATATAATTGCGAGTATCGAGGATCCGGCGCGGATCGACACTGAAATTATCGACGTAATCGTTATTAAATCGAAAGGAAATTTTGTGCGCGTATTTTTCGAAATGATGGAAATTTAAACGAATTTTCTTTTTTTATTCAAAAAGAATATTTTAATATTCGCCAAAGTTTTCTTGGAAGGCAAATCGATCCCAGCCATTTTGGGAAAATGGGATTTTCAATAGTTTTGAGTAAGTTCGAATAATGTTTGTTACACGAATGCACAGCTCGTCATATTGGCACCGATCAGACGCGATATCTGCCAGTTTCCTTTTATCCGCCAATAAAACAATATCACGTTTAAAGGGACAAATAAATTTATAGGCAATCTCTGGATCCCTAATGCCGTGCCGAGGTTCCAACGCGATGCCCAATGGATCAAGCGAAGGGAAGACGAGGAATTGGAAGTCGGTCGACGAACACGTAGCATAAAGTCGTAAAACTCGGCTTATGACGATGTCGTAAGCCGCTCTCTCTATTTTTCTTTTTTTTTTTTTGTCTCCCCCTTTTTATAATTGGGGCTATTCGTCCCGGGGATAAAAATCGAGCTCGTAATAAGAGAAGATGCAGAAGATTCGCCTAAATCCTCCGTATAAATTTTATCGAAAATATTCGGCCCGCTTTTATTAACTATAGTAAAAAAAAAAAAAAAGAAAAAGAAGAAGAAGAAGAAGGGGGTAGTGGAAAAAAGGGAAACGATAAATGGCGGCAGGTTTCTCCTCGGGAAGAGAAAATTGTAGGCTCATCTTAACGACACACTAAAGCTTCGTGGCTTAATTCCAGGCTTTAATACGACACGACCAGATGACGCTCGACTATTTTGTTTTATTCACGCTGTGTGGTGGAAGACACGCTTGTACACGTGAAACCCATCCTATTTGCATCGCGTTATAAGGATAAAAAAATGAAGAGAGGGAGAGAGAGAGGGAGAGAGAGAATTTTTAAATTTTACCAATTTAAAAGGAAAAAAAGACAAAATACACGCCAGAAATCGGTTTGTTCGTTTCTCCCTTATAAATTTGTCCCTTTACTCGTCGTTACTGTCTATAAATTTAAAAAGGAGGCAATAAGTGGGTGGATAGAAACTGATGGAAAACTTTTACGAGGAGAAACTTATCTCGTGCGTCGACCTCGATAAGAAGAAGAGGAAGAAGAAGAAGAAGAAGAAGAAAAAAAGACAAATGCGAGAATCTATATATTTGTCCACGATAAAACGAGACAGAGAGAGAGGGGGGAGGGGGGGAATGTTGACGCTACCGAAGAAACAATTCGTTTCGTTATAATAATCCGTTTCTCGTGACTCGGTGGTGGTGAAATAAATCTATAAACGTGCTTCATCCCCGTGCCCTCGACTTTCTCCGTATCCCCAAGCCACCCCTGGAAAAGCATTCGCCTTTTTCCACCGTTGGACCCAGCGAGGAGGAGAGGGGGCGTTGTCGGTATCTCGGCCCATTGCCGACACACAACCACTGGCTGCCGCCGCCATCGTTCCACCGGCGTGGTGATATACAGCATAAAACCGCGAGAGAAATACTATCTTCATTGTCTAAATGGGTGCCGATAAAGCAAGCCGAGTTTACTGCGGACGAGATTGTATTTATCATCGGGCGAACGCACGCGTTATGTACCTTGCTATCCAAGTTATCTAAGATACGCTTACACGTCTATCTCCTAAGTGAAAAATGCGGATCGCGTTCCCTTTCCAACCCCTGCGAAGGGGAAGGAAAAATCCGAGACAAGGATCGCTCCTACGTGATTACGAATAAAACGTTAAATGTTTTCGCTTCGCATCTCTCTATGTGTATTTGCCCATTCGTTTCGTTTCTTTTCGTTACTTCGTCGAACTCGAAGGGAAATAATGTGCGGCGAATTTAATTTATCGGGTGGGGAGGGGGGGGGAAGCATTTTGAAGCGGAACAAATGGACGTTACGTGGACGTTTGGGAAGAGAATACGTGGGAGTTTAATATAATATTTAAAGGGAAAAGCCCGGTAAGTGTGGCTCCATTTTCCACTGTTGGAGGGAGGAAGGGAAGGGTGTGGTCACGTGCCGAGGAAAATGCCGGGCACGACCTTCCATGCCGCCGACCTAAGAAGGATCCTGTGCTTGGCTAAGCACAAGCCCCGGACCGAACCTTTCATTCCACGTACGAGGAATAGATCTGCAAGCTCTATTAAATCGTGATTCGCCGGGGGGGTAACTCGATCCCTGGCCAACAATTCGGCCGGGAACGATGAAACTATCCTTTCTTTGAGAATTATACTATCCCCCGTTTATAGCCGGCCCACATAAAATTCTACTGAAATTACTTCCATCGACGTCTCAATCGACCCGGATCGAATAATTTTCATTTGAGATATCGTTGTCGGATGCTACGCGTACGCTGTTTCTCTAACGGTATTTCGTTGCTGGAAAGAAAGAAAAAAAAAAAAAATCAACCGATGCATCGCAAATTGAATTTTTCTCCGAATATCTTTCCGGATAACGAATAGAAGATAATTGGCCCTCTATCGATTTCGCGCTTCAAAATTGTGACTACAATTGTGCAATCGTGGATCGAATCCAAAGTTGAAAGTCGGTCAAGGAATTCTCCGATTTTGTTCTTTCTTTCTTTTTTTTTTTTTTTTTTTTTGAAATTCAAGATATCTTTTAATAAATAAATCGTTGTACACGAACAATGACAGTTTATGGTAAACAAGAGGGAGGTTAAAACAGGATGAAATCGAATATAGGAATATTTAAGGGACGCTTCGTTTGTTATCAATTAATACGAAAATCAATGATAATCGAATTCCATAACGTCCACATGTTGCATTTCTGATGCAAACATTATGTTTCCAAATAGGGGGGTGGTTGTTGCGTTGCGGCATCGTCTCTGTCGATACGCTTTTCATCCCGGTACAGGAAAATGTAAACTCGACGATGCATTTGCTTTTGGAAGGGCGTAGTAACATTTTACATCGCAATATCTTCTCCTCTATTATTTATCGTCCAAATAACTATCGATACATGGAAAATATTTAATACCAAACTGTAAAATTCCCTTACCCCATCCGTAAACGCGATTTCTCTTTTTTACAAATTTTCACAGACAGACTACAACCGACTATCGTATCCCATCGCTCAACGTCCCGAAGAATTCGACATGAAATTAACGTCTTCCCTCTTCACACGGTTTCCCGGACGTTTCTTATCTCCTCAGGTGCACGCGCGCGCGCCACATTACGCTCTCAAATAAATGATACCGTATAAGATCAGCGAGCAAGAGCGTACGAGCATAATACGGCCTGTTCATCATTCTTTTAACGTATTCCACGCTCGTCGCGGCGCAGAGGGCGGCACACTCGTGTCACCAAAGGCGAGGCTGGGGGGGGGGAAACTCCGAGAGCACGAGGCAAGAGCAATACTATCGCGACTGCCACCACGATGTTCCTTCCTGCCTCTTCTTCTTCACCTGCGCGCACACACGCGCGCGCAGGATCCTCTCACAAATACGTTTAATCCATACATGAGTCGCGGCATACGTGTACACGTCTCCTCAGAGTTTGGTCCGTCTCTGTTCGTGTTTACTCTCTACCTTGGCCTGTTCTCATCTTCTCAACCGTCTGCAACCGTCTCTCCATCCCTCATATCTCTCCACAGCCCCCTTTTTCTCCGTCCTCTCCTCCTCTCCCGCGCCGGAGGAGGAGAGGAGACCGACCTCCCTCTCCCTCCCTCGGCCAAAGAGACGGAGTCACGTCTCCAGACCGGAGTTGTTCTAATTAAATTACTTAAGCGTACGTGTATCCAGGGATGGTTTCGGCCCGAATGCTCCTACGTACAACCGCATGCCACGAACGTTCGAAAAGGACGTCTGGGCGCTATGTAGCGTTTCATTCCGGGCTTCACGAGTCAACCTTCCTACCCACCTTCCCGAGATCCCTCTTGGCTTTGGATCGATCCCTTCCTTCCCCTCCCCGCTCCCCAGCGAAACGGTTCGAAACGGTACTCTTCTTCGGTAATCTTCGTATTTTGCTCGGTGATCCAGATTTTTATCTTCCAGACTGGAGCGTGATAGAGATAACGCTTTTCGTTTCTTTCTTTCTCTTTCGTTTTCTTTTCGCTCGGGAAAAGAAATTATTTTTCCCGCAAATTTCTGCCGAAAGAGAAATTAAAATTCTGTCGGGAACATGCAAACAGGGGAGGGGAGGGGGGGATTTACCGGTGACACGTGTCTCAAGTACGAAACCATTATATTTGACGTCGGTTTAAACCGCGGATAGGAGGAGATATCATCCCCTTGGAATACTTATGAAAGGACGTGATCCTCTTCCTTCTTAACCGGTCTTGCTGCCCGATCTTTTCGTCCGTGAATTATTCGCTTTTGAATTTCGAATTTTCCGAAACGGGAGAAACTCTTTCCCTCTTCTTTCTCGATTGTATTTAAAATATGAACAAATTTGTTTTCCTTTCTTCGATAATGACGGAGCGCGCAACTTGTAACCACCTCCCCGAAAAAGTACTCAATCTTCTGGAAATTTTTTAACGCAAACATCAGCTCCCCCCGTTTCAGTGACGGAACGAAGAATTCTTTCATTCGTGTTTACAACTTGATGAAAATTCAACGCGGATTGCGTCCGTCGGCGCAGTTTCATAAGCCTGTTCCGCTGTTCGAGAGCGAAGAGATTTCTCTCTCCCTTCCTCCTCCTTTCCTTCGTCTCTCCGTCTCGAAAGGAAACGAAAAGTGAAAAAGAAGTAACTTAATATCCTCCATCTTGAAACTGGCTTGCTGGAGAGAAGAGAGTGTCTCGGCCAGTGTCTTATCATACCGGTTGTGCTGCCCTTCTCTTCTTTGTCCGTAGTCGCACAGAGTCGACGACATGGCGACAGGTGGAGGGTTGGAGACACGTGTCCCCTCTCGCTCCCCCTATCCCCCTCCCCTCACCAAGCTCGTTTCTCATAGCATCGACAAAGGATTTGTCGATCTCCATTACTGGAAAGGTGAATGAACGGTGAAACCATGAAACGTACTACCGTATTATACAGAGAGACATCGAGGGGCTTTTGAGAGAGAAATGGAGAAACCGATATCTCGTATCGTGTAATATTCTTGTTCGTGGTGTCAGAGAGATTACATTCGTTTCAAATTTATCGCGTTAAACGTATCCATCGTTGCGTTGCAAATTTCTTTCTTCGTGCGTTTATCGTTAATTGTATAAATCGAAACTGTTGAGTAACTTACTAATTAATACCAATAACTATACAAGTTACTTAATAGTAAGTTGCTTATAAATTAATATTTGTTTATACGAGACAATTTACGATAATGATTTAACTAAATAAAAATATATGTATATATGTATCAAAATTACGAAATGTAAACGAAAGAGCAAAGCTTGTTTGTACAAAGATATTCTCGATATCGTTCTAATATTCGTGCTAACATTTTTGCGATAACAATAGCAGCTTTATTGGAGCAACAATTAAGAATTTCGTATTTTCTTTCGTTGCACGATATTCTATTTGAACTCGAGTTTGAATTCCAGCAACGCTACTTCCACTATCCAATCACGTATAAGCAACGATTCAAACAATCGATGAAAATCTTTTTTTCACTTTATCCTTCTTTACACTCCAATTTAGTTGCCACACTCGTTGGAGTACATTAAATTAAACTAGCAATTCCAGTAATCTGTTTTTGTCGGTCGATGCCATCAAATTTGCCTTTAAGTCTATCGGAAGGGTCTGATTATATAGCGGAGACAAGAAATTTCGATTTCACTTTGCACAATACGTGCCTTGATTTCCCTCTTGCGTAAACACGTTCCTCCCCGTTGTTGGAACGTTAAACACATACTGTAAACCCACATTGCGCTGCTCCCCCGTTCAATGTCTCAGGCATATCCTCGATAACGGAAAAACGCTTAGCATTCGTTACACAGGGTAATGTTGGCTCGCGCGTTTACCAAAAAGGCAAGTTGAAGCTTTGCGAAAAGAAGGGGGATTCGTCGAAAAAGCAAAAGCACTCGACGAAAAGATTTTACCCTGAAATTCTATTATTCATATCGGGTCTCCTTCGGAAGAGGGAGAAAGAGGAAGAGAGCGTTCCTCCTATCGAATTGCTACGAGAGGCGATAAAATGGTAAATGGAATAAGGAATTATCCCCCTTCTCGTTTTATCAAAAATTTTATTAAAACTCGTGGAAAACGGGAAGAGATTTTTGCAACCGATCACGCCGCTAGATGGCACTGCTCGAAACAGTGATCGCCGCATCGACGAGTGAGAAATTAGTGCAAGATGGCACCGTCTGCGGGGCGTACCTGTGGCCGCGAACGTGCAGCCAATTACCGGTACCCGGGGCATGAAATAACTGCATTATCTCCGTGGAAGCTCCGCCAACCCGCCTCGACGAGGTCGCCGCCGCTGCCAAAGTACACCAACCTGCCCCCTACTTTCTATCTCTCGTCGTCCATTCTGCTTCTAACTCGGCGTTTCCTTCGATTCGCTCTCGCTCCCTTCTCCGAACCCCGGCTGAAATTATGTTGCCTGAAATTTCGATAAAACGGGGGAGGATTCGGTTGGAGCCGGCATTAGATTGAATTTGTCGAGTTATAGTCCTCGAGGACGGAAAGAAGAAACTTTTCGGACGGAAGAACGGTTGGCTCGGGGATTCGAAGGCGACCTACGTTCGATGCCCATACCCGCACACTCCTCTCTTCAAAATCCCTCCCTCTTTTTCCTTTCTAAATCTTTCTCCGTTTGCCCTTGTAATTCTGCCCGTCTCTTTGTTCACCGGCAAACCACCTACGAATACCCGGATAGAGATTCTTCCCTTCCCTTCCCGGAGGGATTTCCTAACGTACTACTTCCTAGAAAAACTCGTTTCCGGAGACGGTCTTTCCGAATCGTGGTCAACCAAGTTCATGTAAAATGACGGAGGTCGGGGCGATACAGGGAGCTGGGAATTCGTGAAGAGGCGGAACTGCGGCTCGTGCGATCCTTGTGCATTTTATGCACGCTCGCGTCGTTGATGCATCGCGACGCAGCGTTCGATTTATTATTATTTGCCTTGCAGTTTTGTTACGCGCGATTGCAATAATTTTTTTGCCCCAACTTTATCGATAATTCCCGACCGAGCTTTTCAAGAATTTCCAGTTTTCGATTCGCGCAGAAAGGACATTGATTCCATTAACGGACAATCGTAAATCTTTAATTAAACCCCGATAAAATGGAAATCTCTAAAGGTTGAACTAGCAAAGTGTCGAAGAACGGGGAGGGGAGTGTTAAATTTCATTTAAAGCGGCGATAATTGCTCGACATAATACCGGCCGATGTTCAGGCGGTATTCGAATCGCTTCACGATTATCGCTCACTCGCGACAACTTTTACACACCATTACCTTTTCGATTGAATAACAAGCGGGTTCGCGCGGTTTAAAGACTCATTTACTCGGGTTATTATCGCGCAGAGGGAAAAAAAGGAGAAAAGGAGGAAGAGGAAGAGGAAGAAGAAGAAGAAGAAGAAGGAAAAAAAGAAAATACAGGAAGAGGAGAGGATAGGATAAAAGGGAGAGCGGGAAGAGAGCGAGAAACGCATTCCTCCGATCGTAAATGATGTCAAATAACTTTGGAGCGAGCGAAGGAACGAATGGTCGATTCCAGAGCGGAGGAAAGTAAATAAAAGGCCATTCCGATTGGGCGATCAATTACATCCAGTCTGCATTATTCATGGGGAGTTGGGGCAGGCCGCAGAAAGCTCTACTTCCTCTTCCCCTCATCCTTGAATCAAACTAACCGAGAGTAAAAGAGACAGAGAGAGGAGGGAAAATGTATATTTGCATCGGCAATCACCGCACCAGCCATGGCCATCACTCCAGGATTCCCTATTTCGAATAGTTGCACCTTTTTATTCCGAAATGTTTGAAAAATTCAGCCGAACCGTTCGAACGAACGACAAACCGTTCGGTTGTACGTAATGCCTCTCGAATATGGGCTCCATGCGCGAGAGATCGAGGAAAAAAGAGCGGAACGGTTTCTCGAATTACATCGGTATTTCAAATCCTTCATTTCCATAAGCTCTTTCTCAATCGATATTTCAATAGCCCGAAACTATATATTTATACTTTTACTTTTTCGTTCACCTTAAGATTATTTATCATCCAAAGGGAAAGAAGATTTAATCGAATCGCGCACAATAAACGAAATCTTTCGAAATCGAATTATTCTTGAGATCTCGACTTTTTTTCGATCCGCGAGCGACAGATTATCCATCCATCGCGAGACAAGTGTAATACAAGGAAGTGGCGCAAAGTTCATGGGTCCCTAATAACTCAACGTCGAACGGCTCGGGTGGGAAAATTAATTTCCATCGGATCCCAATAGACCAGATTTCGCCGTAAAATTGCGAAAAGCTTTAATTCTTTAAAACAGAAGATACGGTATATAATACGTAGTTACGACATCTTCGATATTATTCATCCCAGTTATTGAGCTCGTCTGTGTTCTCCTTTCTCGGCCCTCCCCCGCACTTCCTCCCGGATATTGTTCGTCGTCAATATTGGAATTCCGCGTTATATCTTCGCGCCATCGTTCCACTTTATATAACATTCAAATAAGGAAATTATCGCAGTTGCCCCACCCCTCGCCTCAACTCGGATAGAATCGGAAAATTTATAGAACGTGAAAGTGACTTGAGCGGGAATCTTTGGGGGAAAAAAAAAAATTATTCCACCGTGATCTTAAAAAATCGCTCGATCTCGACGAAATTTCGACGAGATGGCGTTTTTCAATTCGGTCGATGACCGAAAAATGTAAAAAGCGGGAGAAACGTTTAGACGTTTCGCGATATGATATTCCGCGTTGGAGGAAAATTGTTGTACGAAGATGGAGGGAGAGGAAGTGAAATTGAAGTCGAAATAACGTAGAGAAATCTCCATGCGGGGGTGGACGACATCTCCTCACGCTCGGATGCACCCTCGAATACGGTCCGACGAATCGGTAGCATTCGACCGCCGCAAAAGCGGAGCCGAGTCGAGTCGAGCGGGTACGTCATCCGGTAATCAAAGTGGACTCGACCTCCGCCGACGTGACGGATATATAAGTATATCAAAGCGGCGGTTTGGTCACCGTTTCAACCGCTCTTCGCTTCCTCCCTCCTTCTTTTCCGGCTCTTTCACCGCCCTCTCCCTTTCACCCGTGTTATTACGTTTCTCCACATCTTTGAAGGTGCCGTCGAGCAGAAATTATGAGTCTCTGTATACTATGGGCTCGCTCCACTACTTTCTGCTCGAATTAAGTACGGGCAAAGGATCGGTCGAGCGGTCGAACACAAATGGGGAGAGCGCGTTCTCTCGAGGGCCTCCCTCGCTTGACCCCGCCAGTTAAAAGACCGACGTCGAAACGCGAGACGTTTCTTCCTCGCGTTTACCTCGTTCAGCCTCGGCTACTTGTTACGTAAAGAGAAAGATATCATATATATATAAAAGTGCTAGTAACTCTAACGTTCTTCTGGAGAGAACACGAGTGGCGAAAATATCGGAACGCGGGTTGGTCGTCGTCTATCGGGGGTCGTTCACGCCGTTACCGCAACACTTGGAAAGGACTCGATCCCGCTTTGCGCCGGCATCGCCAATGCGTCGAGGCGTGGCGAGGTTAGTTTAGTTGGAAACATGCCTGGGCGAGCATAGCAAACACGCGCAACTGACACTGGAGGGACGGGCCTTGCCTTGACGGAGGCGTATACCCATGGATACGCGCGCGCGGATACATGTACGTGTCTCTGCATGCATACACTGTACATGTGTATATATATGTATATATACGTGTCCATCTTCGCAGGTGATACATAAGAGCGCGCCTAGCTACATAACCTATACGCAAAGGTGTACGTATACACATACGTATGTACATAACATATATATATACATAGGCGAAGAGGATAGGTGGAATATCTCGGGCGTCGGGGAGCCGACGTGGACAAACAGACGCGGCGACGTCCACGGGGACACACGGGAAACACGACGGCGTCGGCGTAGGCGGCGCCGTGAAACGAGAAATCCGCGTACACCCTGAGGCCAGGTTTTCGATTGTCCGGTCCCGCAGCCTTCCAGTCCCTATCACGATGGAAATCGATCTGGCGGCGAGGAGGAGGGAGGGGGCGAAAGCTATAGCCGAGACTCGTGAAAATACGCCGCCCGTATTTTCCTCGCCGCGGGAACACCGGGATACATTCGATACGTGCTCTCGATCGTGCACGCAGCGCGCGGTATCGGATCGGTGAAAGGAGAGGAGACCGCAGAGAGAGAGAGAGAGAGATTCGTTTGACACAGGAATGGGATGCGTTTTCCAAGGATCGTATCCGATACCCCTGAAAATACGATCTTGACGCGTTTCGAACGATTTTTCAAACGGCGGCGAAGGAGAGAGAGAAGGGTTTTTTTCCCCACGAAAATTGCATTACGGAGGAATTAATCATGGAGGAGAATTACGGAGATACGCGACCCAGGATGGTGTAAATCCAGGCCAGTCGAATCGCGTTTATACCGTCGCCCTTAACCGTGCGTGACACGACGGCCGACGTGACGAGAAGCGCTTTAATCGGCCCCAATCGTTGCATTCGCCCGATCTCTATAAATAATTGACTCCGCTCGGAGACAAGCGGTGTGTATACAACGCTTCGATCGTTAAAGCGTTAACGTCCGCTTGATCCTGGCGCAGAAATCCGCCGCCCATTCCGTTTGTCGATCCGAGAGAGAGAGAGAGGAAAGGGAGAGACACGTGTTCGTTAGAAGATCGTTCGAATTGGCCCCCCGCTTTATGATCGATCGTCGTCGTTGCGTCAACGTGTTGTTATTGCACCTTCTATCGAAGCGATAAACGGCACAACCGACGGCCGTTTATGCCGTTCCTCTCCACCGATTTCACGCGTCTTACTTTTACGTCGCGCGATGCGCGCTTCCACTCCCCTCCCCCTCCGATCCTCTTCCCATTCCCGCCAATCCCGCCCCGTCTCGCGCTGTAAACGCGCTCGAGTCGATCGCGCGTGCATCCATTTCGTCGGCGTATAAAATCGAGTTTATCGCGCCGCCGTCCATTCTCTTGCGCGTGTGATTTCCAACAATTACGGTAAAATTCTCTTTTTCTTGGTTCCCTCGAAACAATATCGACGGGAAATGGGGATTTTTTCTCCCGGAAAACCACGCTGGAGAAAGTATCCGGGACGAAAGCGTTATTACCACGGTTAGTTCCGTAAGTATGGGGGATACGTCAAAATTGTTTATTCCGAAAATTCCGGGGAAATTGAGAAATTCGGTTGCGTATTACACAATTTCTCATCTCTCTGGTGGAAAAAGGCCAGGGGCATTCGCGGCCGGAATGCCGGATCCGAAACGCCCACCGAGTTCTCTCCGCCGTGTAACGAGTACGAGGAGGGCGTATCCTCCTCCCGGAAAATATGTTCGCCGTGGGCTACTAGTTTTAATTAAATCCGCGCTTTCTGCCAGTCCAGGTATGCCAGTTGTATAACCAAGACGATTAGCCGACGTTTTCCGACCGTCTCGGCGCTCTCCTTTTAAAACCAAAACCCGAATCCCTCCACCACTGCCACGAATCTACTCGTTTTTTCGCGTGATCGAGCCTTGAAAAAAAAAAGAAAAAAGAAAAATTTCAAATTCAAAGCTTTCCAGAGGGTAAATCGTTTTTTCCTTTGGCGCGCTCCCTCCTTATTTGGCGTGAAACTGACGCAAAAGCCCGTAGTCATCCGACATTACGGTCGAGCGGTTACGGTTTTGGTCCCACCACGGTGGTGTCTTGCGGCGGCGGGTTTACGCCACGTCGTCCGCCCGTGGAAACATATTCTCCGCTTTGGCCATGGTTTAAGACGGGTCGAAGGTCTCCCGGGCAAAGCTTCCGAATAGAGTTACCTAACAGCGCGCGGGGGGGCAACGAGCCGCCCCCCTTCCCCTCCCTCTCTCTCTGTCTACTCCACGTATACAAAGCGTATATATATATATATAGATACGTATTCTCGCCGGTACGTAAAATCTTGGATATGTAGCAATCGTTGAGAAGATCGTTGGTCCGTCCCTGCTGGTAGTGGTAAGCCTGTGTAACGTTTGCCGGATGAGCGGCTTTCATCGGCATCTGTTTACCGGACGAACGGGCGCTCTCTCTTTCTCCTCTTTCCCTTGTCTTTTTGCATCTCTCTGCCTTTACTTTGCCTTCCTTTGCCTTCCGCTCCCCCTTCGGTAAACGCGCACTGGTTTCAAGGATAAAAAAAAGAGGGAGAGGGAGAGGGAGAGAGAGAGAACATCTAGTCGTCTCGTCTCTCGCGGCGTAAACTGCCGCGCTCGAAACTTTCCCATTGTCGGGCCGTGTTTCATTTTTAAATTCTTAATACAAAGTTAAACGCCAGAATTTGCCCTCCCGCTTCTTTCAACTTCCTTTCCCCCTCCCCCTTCTCTCGGTAACTGTTTAAATTGTCGAAAACTTGCCGGTTGGAAAATACGGCCGCGCCAACGTCGCGATCCGCGAGTGAGAAAAAATAATTTGTAAAATAAACCCATGCGCGCGACCACGAGATATATATTTTCTCCGGCTGGAAAAATATGTTCTCCCGGTTTCGAAAAAGGGGAAAAAGGAGGGCGGGAAGCCACGAGTCCGTGAAATTTCACCTTGATTTCCAGAGGTTGCTCGGGGGGTATATGCTGAAACGCAGGGCCTGGCAAGGAGGGGGAGAGGCACGGCAGGCACGTTCGCGTTAAAAATTACAGGCGATATTTCAGACGCGGTAATACGCGTAGTTTAACTACAACCTACCAAATAACAAGAGCAAGACGAATGAAGTACTTTGCCTTACATAATTCATTCCCATAGTTTATATATGTATATATATATGTATATATACGTTCGAGGGGGCCGTTTGGGTATTTTCTATGCGCGGCCAGGCCGCCTAATCATACGCGGTGAATGTTAAATGTCCACGTTCCACGGCTCCTCTCCCAAGTATTTCGCCGCCCTTTTGCAACGTCCTCTGCAATCGTGGAATTTCACCACCTCTATTTCATTATCTCCCCCCTCATCTCATAGAATTTCACCGGAATTTTATCACAAATCATTTTTCGCTCGTCCAAGCTTCGAATACGAAACGTCGATTTAAAAAAGCCCGGGAATCGTAATAAAATGTTTGAATTTCGATCGAAGATAGAAGATAGAAGACGGAATACCAACGACCCGTCCGCATTTTTTCCTCGATTATGGCGGGATTATATCGCGCCCCCTCCCCCCTCCGTTTCTTCGTTACACGCGTTCGAATAATCCGAGGAGACTGTACGATCGCTGATGATCGGAGGGGAACGATTCGTTTCGTTGGCGGAGCGAAAGATCAATCCGTCGGATTAATGGAGTCCGTTAAAGCCTTCTCGCTGGATTACCGCGATACAAAGTGTCCCGAGAGTGGGATCGAGATTGAATAAAATGAATAGAACGGGATTCTAATGAGCCGGAAAAGAAAAAAAGAAAGGAAGGGAGAGAGAGGAGGAGGAGGAGGAGGTCTCGCTCGAAGCGGTAAATCGGTGAAAATAATTCGAGTGGGTGCTCCTTCCGTAACGCCAACGGGTGCACGGGGAGGTAAGTAATGGCTTCTGTCGTGGCTGTTTAAGCGGCACAGCTTCGTGGCTGAGATTGGAGATGGCTCACCCTCCGCCGGATACAAACTATTGCATCGCATCGTCCGCCTCAGGATGTCCGATCGAGTTATCGTCTCCCTACCCTCCTCCGTGCCTTCTTCATCTAGGAACGCGTATCCCCGGGCTACAAACCACCCCTCGCGCTAGGCTGTTCGCTTTCAACCCTCGCCTCTTCCACCGCCCCTCTTTTTAAACCGAACCTCCCATCCGGTATCGGAATAATTCGCGTTTATTCGATTTTTCTTCCCTTTCTCATCTCAAATGCCGAACCATTCGAAACTATTTCTCACACGCTTTCTATTCCGATTCCTTATCTCTCGATGAGAAAAAAGAGGGGAAGCGAGCGGAGCAGATGTAATTTAGAGAGAGAGGGAGACGAAGATTTCGCAACGTTACGCGAACGTCCAACAAATTTCGCGTCCCCACGGCGGTGGAATACGGGGGTAAATTGAAATTCCCGTTACCACTGCGACCAATCTACCATGGAAAATTGTTTAACGAAGTTTCCCACGGGGTTTCGAGGGCTTGAAAAGTTCCTCTTACCGGCCGGCTCTGATATCGTAACAGCTTCGAGACCACGTCACTCGCTCGCCTGAAACGAAAACGGGAAAGGAGAAAGGAGAGGGAGAGAGAGGGAGAGAGAGAGACGATACGCGACGCTTTCAGAATCCTCGTACGGGGAAATAAGAATAAAAAGGAGCTGCGAGTGTTTTAATATAAACGAACGAGTGAAAGTCGGCGCGAATTAATGCCTGTTGGACGTATTGCCGGGCGGAACGGTTCGGACGGGGATCGATCTGCAGATTAAATTTTCATTTACCGTAACGCCTCTGCCTTTGCGCCGGTAATGGCGTAAATTCGCCCGCTCGGCTGCATCGCTCGGCTTCATTAAAGCGGCCCGGCTCCCGTTTAATCCCCGCCAACCTACCGAAATCATGTTCGATAAACATTACCGCAACGCAGCGATTTTCTTTCGTCACTCGAGTTAAGAACTCCAGGGAGGGAGGCAGGTGGACGGACGGACGTTGGAGGATTTCGCTTCACAAACAACCCCTCTCCCTCTTCCGGATTCTCGAAAATTGCTCGGCCGACGATCACGGATACGCGTGAAAATCGAAAGCCGGGAACACGTTAGGGCGGCACGAACTTGACTCGGTTGTCGATCGACCACGAGAACGTTTTTTTCATTAGATTCGAATATTTACTTATTAGTAATTACGAGGCACAGAAATCTATTCTTCCTTTTTTCAACGATCCCCATCGATAAGAGGTAAAAAAAGGGGGAAAGCTTTTATCGTTTCGTTTTCCATATCGTGGCGTGACATCGTGGGAGAGTCTGAGAGGGTATGTCGGAGGGGGTTTAATGCCTGACCCGGCCCGCCGCGAATCACCCCGCGGAGATTTATTAAAACCGTAAAGCAGAAGAAACTGCCCCGGCCGAGCGTGATGGCGCTCTCTCCACCCTTGCCTGGGATGGATGGTGGTAGTGGAAACTCTGGCGGAGGAGGCAACAAAGGGAGGAGTGCCTGTGCCTGACGTTAGTGACCATGGGGCATTTTCTTGGTCAAGCTCGGCCTCGGCCACGGTGGATTAGTTCCCGTTTCCCGACCCAAGACGATGCCACCAGCCAATTAAATCGCCGTTAACCTCCTCTCTCTCTCGGTTGTGATTCCTTTATCCCAGTAGAAATGGAGCAGAGAGAAGAAAAGAGCGCGCCCTTTGAGATCTCGAGGATTACCCTTCTCCGTATCCCTGCTCCTCCGAATTATCGCTCTACGAAACTTTAACTTCGCTTCAACTTGGTTTCTCCCAACAATAACGGATGGCGTCTCGGCGCAAAAATCGTTCTCCAATCGTTACGTCACGTGGCGTGAGAGACCCCGTGAAAATTAGATCGGAATGTGCGTGAAAAGTTAACCGGGGAGGAGTTGTTGAAATTTCGTTGGAGCGCGTTTCTCCGAAGGGGGTTCACACGGAAGAGAAAATCTGCGAAGAATGCGATGCACGGGCGAGAGCGTCGCGGCGACATCTGCGAAAATCTCCACGCGGGGAGAGCAAAGCATAACCGACCAAAGGGGAGGGGAAGTTACCCTGTCGCGATTGCACGAGTTATATGTGGGATATTCGGGTGACGCGACGACTTTTTCGTCGTAGACGTCGATATATTTGTCCCGGTGTGTATTTTCCCCCCCTCCCTATCCCGTTCTCTTTCCGTGGAAAAGTCAAGGAAAAGTAAAGGAGCCGCTGGCTGCCAGCCAACCCCGCGACCGACCCACCACTCTCGCACGAGACGATGCGCGCAACGTTACAACCCATTGCACACGCCGAATCGTTTCTGGCTGCCTTCCCTGCACCCAGCCAACTTCTGCCCTGTCCCTAATGCGCCGACATTATTCGACCTCACGAGAACGCGAAACTTGTTTCTTTCACGATAATTATCCTTCTCCCCCCGGGGGAAGATCGACTGTAACCAACCAACGGTGCCCTTCTACGGAGGGGAAGCCGAAACCGTTTCGCGTTCATTTCGAGGGCTTTTCGAAGCATGCCGGCGATTAGACGCAGGTGTTAAGACTCGAGAATCGAGGAGAAATATCTCGGATACGTACGTACGTTTGGCAACTCGATCGATGCGATTAGAACGGGGAGGGGAAATCTTTATCTTTCGAGGAATATCGACGAAACTCGACGTCTTTATAACGTAGCTCGTACAATGTCGCGTTGCACCTCGATACCTGTAACTATTTCACGGTAGGAAGGTAACTACGTGTTATACGCGGCACGTAACGCTGTCGTTAGAGAGACTTACGTACGTAATCGCGGCTTATTTCGCAGGCGGCGTAGGTGGGGGTGGGCTGCACCGCAAGATCTTGTAATATGAATGTGTACCGCGTGCGTGTCCATGCGTGGATTAATTTACCGTCCCCAAGGGTGTCTCGTATCACTAACAAGTACCGTAAATACGGTTATTTTAAATCTACATCCTGCAAAGAGTAGTAAATTGCGAAATAATTACGCTCGCCTCCCGACTCGAAGGGGTCGCTCGTACACGCCGTACAAGGGGTGTACGGAATATTCTCTACGGTTTCGAGTGTACTACACCCCGCCTCCCCCTCGAGGGAGATAATACTTTGAGAAAAAAGAAAGAAAGAGAGAGAGAGAGGAACGATTTAACGTGCGATCGATTAAATTGAACGAAAGTGTAAACTTTATTCCTATTGATTATACTTCACTTTTTTCCTTCTTTCCAGAAATCTTATATTTTTTCCGAGCAAAGATTGGACGTGTTTACGCCGGCCGATTTCTCGGTGAGTTCGTCGACGATTTGTTTGTGAATACGAAATGCGGGAAACTTCTTCTTCTTCTTCTTCTTCTTCTTCTTCTTACGGAAGAACTTTGTCACGAGGCTTTCGCGAGCTAGTTCGTTCCTTTTTCGAGCGTTGGGAAGGGGAGGAAGGGGGGAGAGGAGAAACGGGGCGAAAGGAAGAAAGGGGGAGAAGAGCGCGAGGGAGGAAGGGCGCGCACACCTCCGCCCTGTACCTTTCAATTTGCGAGGCAATATTTTCGGCTGGGAACGTTGGCTGAGTTCGGTGTTTTATAAGGTCGTTACATAGGTTCCGCTAATCTTCATCCTAGCCGCAACCTTCTGGCAAAGTGCCCTCCGGGAAAATATTGTTCCCCGCTCCTGCCTTATCCCCTGGATCCTTTGCCGCTTGCGGAAACAGGCTGCATCCACCCCACGTCTACGGGGGTGTTTACAGTGCCGGGTGTACCGACGAGGAATTTCATATTCTCAAAGTGAGAAATTTACTGTATTCCTTGGGAGCCAGGTTACGGGATACGAGGAGACGAGAGGTTTGCAAAAGGGTACAAAGACCGAAGAACCGGACCGAATTGTCTGTCCGGATATTTTCTTCGGCGAAGGAACAATGGATTATTCATTCGGGATCACCAAGTTTTGGGGGGAGGAAGCGATCTTTCGCTGTTCAAATTTTCGAAACTGCACCGATGTTGCGAAATGTCGACAAAACCACGAGGCATGGCGTAATTGATCAACGCTACGATACACCAGAGGAAGAGGAACGAAAGAAATGAAACGAACTCCCGTTCGAAAAAGTTACGAGGATTAATCGCGCCGAGTTACTCAAGAATCGTGGAAACGATGACCTGGAAGCGCATTTAACGCGTGGCCGTTGGTAAAAAGGGCGCCGTTTTGAATTTCCACCCCGGATTCAGCTACTTTACTACCCCGACAAGGGCGATACTTCTTGCGCTCGTGTCGTCGCTCGCGCGCCACGCCATCCCTGCCCTCCTACCTTCTTCAATCGCTCTCCCTCCTCCTGCTCCTCCTTTCTTTTTACCAGCGGCAACGGGGCAAGTAAGAGGCATGGAATTACCCGGGGGATGAATAGGACGAACGAGAGAAAAAAAAGGAAGAGGGGAACAAAAGAGAGCCGTAGGCGCAATGGCGCGTTTACACATGGCATTCACCCCCATTAATGCGCCACTCGTCGTCGCGGAGTGCCATCCTCCGGAATTTCCTTTTTCTCTCCGATTGAAAAAAAAAAAAAAAGAAAACGCGTTGCACAGGAGGAACTCTGGAACAAACGAAAGAACCTTCCGCTTTCCCGCCGATCCGCTTCATCATCCTTCCCTTCGTCGAATCGGTTATATGACCCATGAAAGAAGTCCCTTTTGTCCCATTGGCGATTAATCGCGGCCATAATGAATTCTCTCGTGAAACTCGTGAATCCCGTGATGGGATTAGAGGACGCGGCCCACTTAACGACGAGCCACCCCCTCGCGAAAAAAGAAGAAAGAGATAGAAAAAAAGAAGCGTTTTCGATCCTTTGTGCGAGGGGATACTATCTTTGTAATTTCCAATAATCGTCGCTCGCCGAGAGAGAGAGAGAGACTGGCCGATACACACGGTCGAGAGAAGATACTGCGGGCGCGCGGGCATCACGTCGCGCGGAGTTTAATGACCGCGGATATCTCGCAAACATCACGTACCACGAAATACGCGAACGTGACCGCAACGTCAAATGATCGCAGGGCCGCCCTTTCTGCTGGAATTCGGGGAGCAAAAGTTGAAGCACGAGTCAATGAATGCCACGAACGCGCAGAATCCAAATAAATGTCCGACCCGGCTTTTCTTTTTTCCTTTTTTCTCGAAATATCCTCGAGAGGAGACTCGAGTGTAGCTAGTGCGCTCTTTTCATTCGCGTTAATTATTGTATACATTTAGATACATTTTCAAAACTCCGTATTCGAGTCGCATTATCGTTCATCGCTCATTTGGGGAAGACACTCTTTAACGAGGCTAAAACACTTTCTTGGTGTTGTTCAACCGAAGTCGTGAAACCAAACCGAATGGGTGAAGCGTTGATTGTTCCAGTTGTAAGAAAGAACTCGCACGATTGTTAACGGAGGATGCGAAAATAAATTCTCGAGAGAAAATGTCTATCCTTTTCCCAACGAATATTCGCGAAATATATTCTTGCGAAATATTTAAAATACGCGGACTTTCGTTATTTTTCCCATTTAGAGAACCGTTCCGCTCGAAATTTCGAAATATTTAGTAATGCATTTTCGATACACGCTTACCGTGTATATACACGGTTCCGCACGGTTCAAAATCAATACTCCATATTTACAACGTATCGAGCACTTTGCAAATACGGAGAATAAAACATCACCTTTCGCGAACGGCGAAATCGAATCCGCGTAGAACTTTTGTGTTTGATTTCTGAGCACACATCGAGTCTAATCCCATCGGCCGCCTAGTTATCCATCGATTTCCTAACAAATTTTCTCTGAAAGAAAAAGAGAAACGTTTATTTCCAGCTCCTGTGGAAATGATCGAAATTGTGGAAAAATTGTAGAGAAAGGAATTCCCTCTCTCTCTCTCTCGCTTTCTCCCCCGGTGACAGGGCGTAAATTATGCAGGATGTATCTTCGGTGGTGGGAGGAGATGGCATTGTGGCTCGTCGACGAAGTGTAAGCATCTGTACAAGTGGGGGAGTGCCTAGGCGGAGCCGAGGCTCAAAGCCTGGCGGCACGCTCGCAGTCGACTTTTTGCACGACCGTTGCAACAGTTGGCCCCTTTAAGGCGCTACAACAGCCGCATGCCTCCAACTACGAGTTTCTCCCTTTAACGCGTTTCATAAGCAATTACTCGGCTCGACGTCGTTACTCATACTCGTTCGGGGTAGGAGCTAGGGGTTGTTGCAGCCCGGGCAACAGGCCCGTTCCGTCGCGTTAAACGCTCGTAGAACACTGCTGCAATAGTCCTCGAGTACGTGTTTCGTCGATAGGTAAAAATTTCTCGGTATTAATTCCCGATTTATTTCGACCGATTAAATATCGTGGAAAATTTGTGCTCGAGTTCGTTTCGTCGGATTGACGGGTAAGATTTCGATAAAATGGTGGAAAATGGTGGATTCACTAGCAACAGTTTGCCCTTTTAAAAGGATCGGAGGAAAGATATGGCTCCGCTCGTTCGCAGTTTCTATAGTTACCGATCGCCCAATCTTCCAACCACTCTGGTTTAGTACCTATGGTTGTTCGTGACACGAGCGCGCGACTATCGCTTCGATAAACTTTACGAACACTTTTCGAGGAAACGAATGACATGTTTGAATAGAGGAAGGAGGGGAGGGCGAGGAAAGATATTAAATTTTTAACAAACTTTTTTCTTCTTCCAAACTTCCAAAGTTTTATTATTTTTTTTCTTCCCTTTTTGTACTTTCGACACAACGAAACGAGTGAAAAAATACTTATCGCAAGATGCGAGTTCGGAAAAGCACGTTTTTTCGTTCAAAAGAGTTTCAAATCCGAACACGTTGAATTAAAAGTTGAAAGAAGATCGTTAAAACGACTCTCCCTCCTTCCTTTCCCGGTTTTTTACGAATCGCTCCTTGTTTTTTAGAGAGCGGAAAGTCGATCCAGAGACCTAACCGTCTCATTCATTGGCCGGTTTAGCAGCACTTTAGCCTGAATATTCATAGCCAGCTCCTCTGTCTCTGTCTCCCTTGAGTAAATATCACTCGAAAAGTTCAACAGAGCTTTTGCGTCAACTGCGAGAGTAGTTAGTGCTTCAAACCTGCCGCTGGAAACGGACATTGACTACCAAGAAATATTACATTTAATTACGAGTTTTCAAACCTCCCACGTGGTAGCCGAAGAAAAAATATTGCGCTGTGCATAATCTGTCGAGCTCTGTAAACGAATTCCATCGAGAAAAAAAGGGAATAAAGATCGAGAGGTGGAAAAGATGGAAAAATCGTTCCACCAGCACGGAAGCGGTGGATATCGGGCAGTAAAGTAGAAACGCGTTGGACAACCGATAAACAAACAATCAGCCCCCGAATTGCCGTACCTAAATTGTCCTGCAACCTGCACTCGAACGCAGTCGTTGTAATTACGTAGCCATGCACCACGCCCATCCTCTCCAGTAATTACTGGAGGGAGGGGGGATGCAACGCAATCTCGAGTAATTTTTGTCCCGATGGAGGGGGACGAATTCCTGGGAAAGGAAGGGGTTGCAACACGATTCCAGAGTTCTTGCGACACTCGGCTCGACGCGACGTTATTTCATCTCGTCACTTTTACGTGTCCTCCTCCTCCTCGTCCTCGTCCTCCTCGCTTCATTTGAGATGCACCGCCGCAAAACGTGGCCGGGTCCAATGCGAATCCAATATCGGAAAACAATTTCTCTCCTGGAAGAATTTTAGCGCGGCTTTTCAAGCGCCGTCGGACCTCCCCCAGTGGCTTTCTCTCCGGACCGCTCTTTCTTCATCCACCCTCCTCCACCAACCTCTTCCTATTTTTCTGTTTCCGGCGTGCCCGTACCATTTTCTCGATACCACCTTTAAACCACCCTCGTTTCTCCTCGTAAAAAGAGCGGTCCACTCTCGCCCCCTCCCTCTCTTTCTCTCTCTCCTCGTGACTTACGGCCTCTCTGGTAATAACGATAAACGTTAATGTCGCTTTATCGCCGCCTGCTTTGACCACGACTCCCCCTCGCCCCCCGCTTTCACGATTAATCGGCGAATTAATTTTTATATAATCTCGCGCATTAGCGCGGGGCCACGTTTCGAGGGGGAAGCGATACATTTTTATTAACTCTTAATTATCAATATTTGCCGATTAGATTAGGACAGGGTAAATCGTGCATCTCGCTTATTTATATTTATTTTCACATCCCTTTGAATTTTAACAACAACGCAGGAGGATGATTTCTTGAGAAGAAGAAGAAGAAAGAAAATTGTAGAAGAGATTTATTAGAAGGAGTAATTAATTATCGGTCGGAATGAAATGGCTAGCCAGGCCTATAAACTCTGTAAGTGGACGAAATATCTGGTTAGAACGATCGGTAAAAGTTGGCCGGACGCGGAGGAAGCTGGCCATGGAGTACAACACTCGTTTATAACGGGCGGGAAACAAAATTAAATTGTAATTGCGCCATGTATATAACGGTCGCGGTGCCGCCTAGGTAAGCGCCCTGCCGACGACAACTAATTACATTTAGGTGCCTCACTTTTGCCATGACGCGGAGTAATTGCCTTGGGTAGTCATAATGAAAAAGTATCGATTGTTGCTCCTCCGTGTTCTTCTCCGTCCGCCTCCTTTAATGCCTCCTTTCCTCTCTCTCTCTCTCTCTTTCTTTTGTACGCGATCCGCGAGTCTTGATTGACAAGCGATAATTAAATCTTTAAGAAGGATTTTTAACCGAATTCGTAAGACTCGGTGAAGTGAAATGTTTATTCCCGTCCTTTAAAGTTGGTTGATTGAAAATATACGATATATATATATATTTATTTGTGGAACGTAAGTAGTAGCGTTTCCACGTTTCAATATTCATTTCGTTTGATATAATTTTCAAATATAATTTGAAACGTGTTCCAACGTATTATCCCTTAATCCGTTTATTAATATTGCCGCGTCGATATCGACGCGTTCACAAACATTCATATTATCTTAACGTTATTCTTCTTTTCAATATCGTCTATTCAGCAATTTCGATAATTTCACGTTGAAAATGAAAATTCGGTAATCTGTGCCGGTAAATGGGACGTTTAATCAAAGTGGTGATCGCTTTTTTTAAGCACTTTTTAATGGAAAATAATTCGCGTTTTATATATTAATATCGCTGTCATAAGAAAATTTCAATTATTTCGCGCAACTCTATAAAAATATCTCTCTTTCCAGCTCGAGATTTATATAATTTATTTATATATTCATATACGTGAAATAAGAAAGATAGATTATGACGGTCTGAGAGACTTGGCTCGATTTTTACGCTCGTTGGTCGAGCGAAAGGGAAACGCTAAAGGAGGATCACCAAGAAGAAGAAGAAGAATAATGGGAGGAAGGGAAGGGTGGGAAGGGAAAGCACGGTTTTAAGTAGCCGGTACCTAAGAGACAAGGTGCTAATGAAATAGTCGGTTATGTTTTAAGTACTGCTGCTTTAATGTACATTTCTGCTCGTTTCGCGGCACCGAGCCGAAAGTTTTGGTTTAACTTCCGCCGACTGGGCTTACTATTCCCCCTCCCCCTACTCTCTCGTAATCTAGAAATTGCCGTTTTAACCGGTGATAAAAGAGACAGCCGAAGAAAGAAAAACAACAAACTCGTTTCTTCGCTCCGACAATTGCAATAACTAGTTCGCAATAATGATCGGATACCCTCCCCTTTCATTTCGTTCATAACTAATCACCAATTACGTAGAATCCGTGGAAGGGAAATTAAAAGATGGAGATTTTGGATGTAACAAGACGTACTCGATAAAACCCTCGGCTTGGATACTGGAGAAAAGTTGCAGGAGGCGGGTAACGCGAGGCCTAACTCGTGGCGGCTTAAGGGGTTAATAAGATATTTAGTTTACTAACATTTCGAGGGTATCTGGGGAGGGAGGGCAGGGGCCTGAGCGAAGCTTTGGTGGGAGCAGACCATGGTCTAAGAGACTTAGGAGCTAGCGGTCACCCCTTGAGTGCATTCTCCTGTTCCAGGGTGTCTACCGACGCTTTAGGCTTTCAAGATCATTAATTTAAGGCTGGTGCTCCCGCTGCAACGCTTCCCGATTCTCCAACGCTCTCGACGAGACGCTTGGAAAAGAAAGGAAGGAAGAATGGCCCCGGGGAAAAGGCGGTGGAAAAAAATGTCCGTGCAATCCGTACGGATTTATACATTATTCCCACGACGATCAAATGGCAAACGATTTCTTTTCTTTTTCTCGACCCTCCAAAAAATTTTCCATTTTTAATCGATCAACGTGACAAACCTGTCTATCGTTTCTCCATTCTCTATCCTTCCTTCCTTCCTTCCTTCCTTCCCTCTCCCCTTTCGAACAAGGAACTAAATATGACATCTCGAGTGACAAATCGGGGAGAAACCGCGTTAATGCAGCTCGAGGAAATGAAAAAAAAGAAGAAAAGGAGAGGGGAGATCGAAAATCGATCGAGATCCACCACCAAACGCAACCTTGTGCTCGAGTTTCCTTGTGTCCTTCTTCTCATCCTCATCGAAATCGTTCCGATCAACAGTTGTTGAACAGAGGAACGTTAAACGCACCCTCTTTAACTCTGTTGCGGGGGAGGGGGAGGATGCATCGTTCGTACGATGACACATATTGGAAGGGGGCGAAGGGCGAAACTTTCCGTTTAACTTTCCTTGTTTAGAGAGGAATATTTACGAGTTTGTTGGGGGAGGAATTCCTTATAAGCGCGTTAAGTAAAACTGGCGTTGCGTGATAAATCTTGTCGGACGATGATGATGGATACACGGAGAGGGTTGTTGTTGTTGTTGATACATTCGCGAGACCACCTTTCGAAGGTGAAGAAAAAAAGAAAAGAAAAACAAAAGAAGATTCATCGAGACTATTTTATTTATCAGGATTATTAACAAGATCGATCGAACGGACGGACGAACGCGTTCCCCAAAGCCCCATTCATCGGGACACGCTACTCTGGCATTCATGATATTCCGCACGATTGCGGGAGATTGAAGCGAGTCGGAGATGGAAGAGCCCTCTCCTGACTAACACCGGCCCGCTGCCTCCAAGGAAGCCGATAGCACGGAATTAGCATCTCCATTAGCCGCGGGGGCATAATACGATACCACCTTTCCCCGGCGAAGCGGGGACAATGGATCGTCATCTGTCGATCTTTGCTTCTCCCCTTAATTGTCGCGATCGGGGGATAAGCGGAAAGAATACTAATGTTTCTTTTTTCTTAAAGAGAGATTAGATACGGGATTTCAAAGGTGGATGAAACGCCAAGAGAATGTTTCTCGATCGTCTCGCCCTCGGTGAGAGAAGAAGAAAAGAAAAGGGGAATCTCGGCTCTCTCGACGAGAGAGGGAAAACAGTTTTTGTAGCCTCTATGGAACATTCGTTTCATCGACGATGTAAAACGACGATGCTAACGACCGCCGCTGGTATAATCGCGGGGGCAGGACTCGAGTTTTATCGCCCGACTCGAGAGAATCGAGTGCGCGACGTAAAACCGGTGACGGTTTGCCGTTTATGATCGGAATTAATGGCGGGTCACGATAACATTCGGGAAGAAAATCGTAACCGAAACTTCGTAACGGGACGAATTCCACCCGCGTGTAAATCGCGGAACGAATCGTTCCTCGCGATTTAGCTCGAGGATCGTGTAGCTCCATTATGCAACTTAGCCACGACGCACATTCTTCGTCGGCAGGAGAGAATAATGCAACGAGGGTTGCGCAAAAAGCGACCAATTTTCACGATTAATTGATAAAGCCTTACTATGTACTACACACACATATATATATTCTTTGGCGTGTGCAATAATAAGCAAACACGCCAACTATGTTGATGGGGAGGGGCTTATCGACGGGGAGAGAAGTTGGTGACACGAGGCTCTTGCCAGTCTTGCGGATCGCTTGCGTTGACGTCAGCCGTCCCGGGCAAACTGGACGAAAACTTGAAAATAGTTTCGCCAACGCCGGCCGAATGAAGGCATCGTAGGAATTGTAATAGAAGGCGAATCGTAGAAAGAAGCGTAGAGGAGCCGCCGTATCATCGAGCCGTCTGTCCTCCTTCCTTCTCCCTCTCCCTGTATCTCCTCTCGCCTCTGCTCGCCCGGCTAAGCGAGCCTGGAATACCAAGCTGACTGCAAAGTTTTTAACTAAGTTTGGCGGTCGCCTGTGCACTTGTTCCTACCATACCGATCACCACCACCCTTCCTCCCTTTCATGTTGATTCTTTTCAACCGGCCGCCTCCTCCTCCCCGGCCACCCTCCTCCACTTTCTCCCATGAAACTTATCCGAATAACGAGGCGAAGGGAGGAAGGGGGAAGAGGGGATGATTCGAAAACGAATCGTTTGATTCGCTCGTTTACCGGGTATAAACTTTTTATTGCTTTTCTATCGACGCGAAAAATGATCGATCGGTTTCGTTCACGAGAGAGAGAGAGAGATGAAGTGAAATAGGAAATTATTTACCTCGTCTTCTTTCTTCTCGTCTTCTATTCTCTTCATCCAGGGAGGAAAATGAAAAATTAATCGTACGTAATCGGGTTTATCGGGTTATTTTTAATTAATATCTGGTTTATTATTAGAGTTGAACGAACGAAGAACAGTTACATCGAAACTTTTCTCCCCTTTCTTTATATTTCTACGGTTACGGGGCAAAGTAATTTCTCTTCGTGAAAGCTCGATTCGAGACGATAATGCTACTCGATCGGCTGTCTGCGAAATCCGGAGATCCAGGGAGATCCACAACAGCAGGCGCGAGGGAAAAGGGGGATTTCGAGGCGAAATGAAACAGGAATTTCATAATTAAGTTATCAATTGCAGCTATTCCCAACGGTCAATTATCGTCAACGCCAACGCGAGCAACCTTTCGTTTTTACTTTTTGAACGGGTCGATCTTCCCCCACCCCCTCCCTTCGAAGCCTTCGTCAGAAACGAAGGGGTGGAGGGAGTTCGGTTTCGATATAAAGGGGGCAACGGTGTGCTCGATCGAAATGAACCAAGAGGAAATGGGGATGATGATTAAAAATTCTGAAAAGCTTTAAGAGCTTTGTACGGGCCGATTTATTAATCGAGGGATGTTTTCCTTTTTCTTTTTTTAATTTCGTTGTACAAAGTCATATGAATTGAATAAGAGAGAAGAATGATAATTGTTTAAATATTTCCTTGCCGAACCGAAGGTACGAAGGAATTTAAGAGAATATAAATTAATCAGTCCGTAGGTACATTCGATAAATTAACAAGTACTTGCTCGACCGTGAAATCGGTAGGCAATCATTAAAATCGGTTCGATCATCCGTTTTTATTTCCATCTGCTCCGCACTCGTGATTTAATAATTTAACGTGATTTTAGATGGAAATAAAATCGTCACCTTATTACTCTAGTTATTCCGTGCGACGATATTATCTGATCGTAAAATACAAATTATTATCCGAAATATCGATTCGTTTAATTCAGATATGATTTTCTGCATGGGAAAGTTTCCGGTTAGTTGACGTTTAATAAGGATACGATTATAATAAAATTAAAATACGCTACACTAGTTCTTTTTACGACCGATGAATTTTAATTAATTCTTCTCGTACACTTAAATTTATATACACGAGCAATAATATTCCCGCTTTTGTTTCGTCGAATCCTGTCGAAAAATTTTAAAATCGGATTTCCACGACCTTTCGAAACCTTTCCCTTGTCCACGATGATTGAAAAATGTCTGCACAGAATCTCACGAGGGATCTCTCTTTCTCTCTCTCTCTCTCTCTCTCGATTACCGATTCCTCGCGTCTCTGTCTATGACATATTTGAACCGCGTGACGAGACATCGATATTTGGGTCAATGACGAGCAGACGGTTCTGTCGGATGATCGAAAAATCGAAAGATCTTGTACGCGTATAAAATGGCAGGAATTTTATAATAAAACAAGAATCGATTCGATCGACCTTTTATAAAATTAAGAAATCTTTTCTCTCTCTCTTTAAAAAAATATCACGCCTTCGAAAATAGGTGGTGTAATGAAACGTTACGTTGCGTAAGAGAATCCGAAAAGCTTAAACCGAAAAAATTAAAAAGCATTTTATTACAAATACGGATTATTTCGCAACTTACGTGCAATTGTCGATCGAACAAGATAATTTTTAAACGCGCGTTCTCTGTCGAGACAATTTGGTTCATTTCATATTTCAAACGTACGTTGCATATCCTCGGACAGGATTAATATATACTTTCCCGGTAAAATTTGCACGCGTTATACATAATCTTATGCAAGATTAACAATGGGAAAAATAAAGGAGAAATTCGAGTCGTGCACGCGTTATTAATTAACAGCGTTAAATTTTACATTCGTCCGTTTCTAATTATCCTAATTTTATTTTTACCATAGATTTTACACCGACGTGTGTGTGTGTGTGTGTGTCAACGCTTCCCGTATTCGCCTTTATTCCATCGTTCTCGCTCCAAATTATTCATAACGCGCTTCTCTCTTTTCGCCGTTTCGCGGGATTTCATCTTTTCAACGGATTTCGATCAAGGCGTGCCGGTTTGGACGAAACCGGGAGACACTGGTCAATAGAGAGAGGGCTGCCGAGATCAATTTGCACACCGTTGCGCGTGACAGTACTGCCAGCGAGCCAATTCACGCGGGTATAGTAATTAAACTGCGGTTTAGCGTGACCGGAGCACCTGCAGTTACCAAATTGCAAGTTATGCCGCGTGTCACTCAACGTTCTGCCACGTTCCATACGGGCTCGCTCTGGGCTTAAAAACCCGTGTCGAGAAGTTTTTACGAGAATCGTCTTACCTACGATCGATAACAAAAAAAAATAACATCTTCCTGCGTGAAAAGTTGAATTTTTTCTCCCCCCTCTCTCTCTCCAAGATTTTCTTCCTTCTCGATCTTCGAAAAAAAGAGAAACGTAATTCGAACGGCGAAAAAATTGGAGGAAGAAGCTCGAGGAGAGCGAATAAGAAGGGAAAGAAGAGAGATGAAAAGCTGAGATATATTTAAGAACAAATGAGAAGGGAAATTCTTCCATTGATATAATCACTCGATTAAGAGAAACTCGTTCTATCGAAAGAGAAAAAAATCTTTCTAATGATTGAAAAACAAAAAGAGACTCTCGAAAATAATAAATGATACTTAAATCGCTGGATAAAAGAGAGAGAGAGGGAATGAGAGAGAGAGAACTTTGAAAAACAATCTCAAACTCAATCACTTCCGCCTCTAAAACTCTTATACCAATTTCAAACTTTATTCTCACGCGACTAATCTCCCGTGGAAGCGGCGAACACCCGTTAAAAAAAATAATCACCGACGATCGTTTCGTATCCGTTTTATTACATTAGAGAAGCGCGGAGGAGTTTGCAAATCTCGTGTATTATTTTCTTCCCCCTCCCTTCTCCTCCGTCCAATCGGATTCGAATTCGAATCGCGGGACCTCGATTCATTTCTCGATTCTGCCCGGAACGTTTCGACGCCTAACGCGGGGGAGGGGGAGAGGGGGAGGGAATCCCAATTCCCTGAAAGATCGCATTGTAATCTTCGGCTAAAGCAACGGGGTGGAACAACAATTACGGATTGTATGTGCGATCGACGAAGAGGAGGAGAGGAGAGGGATGATTTCGAGAAGGGATGTATATACGCGCGCGCACACGTGTCCAGGGTACGTGTCTGCGTGTAAATCAATTGTCGTGGTAACCGCAAATCCTCGCGCCCAGGCGCGAAGGTGCCTCCAAGCGAGGGAGGAGGAGGAGGATCTTCTCCTCGATGGAGGAAGGAATTTTGATGGAATTTTACGGAGAGCGGGGGATTAACTAAGGGTTCGTCGCGTAGTTGACCGGATTAAAAATTGATTCGACAGCACCAGTTGCCGGTTAGTTATATTTAGTATGGTATATACAATATCAAAGGGTTGAGGTACACGCGCTTCGTTTCTTCGATCGACTAACTGTTCGCAAGAAAAAGGAGAAAGAGAGGAGGGTTTTTATCAAATGGAAAAAACAAGTATCTCATTAACGCGGGGCGCGTGTGTACTGCATTATCGTTTTGATCGTAGGGTGACGATAAAAGAGTTGCAGACGGCTCGAGTAGCTAAATAAATATAAAAAAAGCAGGACGACGATAGCCGTCACCGTCATCCACCTCGTCGTCCATCCACCATCCTCATAACCATGGTTATTTCTAGGCGTTCGATCGATTAATCGAACGAGACTTGAGCACCAGGGCCAACACCTGGCTCGTGCTCGTCCATCAACGCAACGTACTTTTACACGCGCCCGACGCGCGTGTGTACACAGGCACGCGCGCACAAGGCCTGCCTCGCCCGAGTAGAAAACTTTCCCTCTTTCAACGGTGCTGCGTTCGTTAATAATCGATTATGAAAGATGACGGTTTCCTCCTCGTATCGGCTCGCTTACCCGGAACTTATTGTTTTCGAACAAACTTTAAATTTATCGCAAAGTTGGCGAGGCGGGTGCGGCCCGCTTTTCTCGAATTAATCCCTCGTTCATCGTTGCAAAGGCGAATGCAAGGCCAGGGAGAGAGAAAAGGGCCGAGCCAATGATGATTTCGAAACGAGTTGTAAATTTCAGCAGAAGAGGAAAGCGAAAGGGCTACGTTTTATGAATTAAAGATAAAATTGCGAGAGAGAGAGAGAGAGAGTATCGAGGCGCATTAAAATAAGTAACGGCAAGTTGCAACGTGTTGCGCCTGTTGGCGCGTATCGTGAAATTTTTATGGATCGGTTACCGTTAGGATTTCGTAAGGCGGCGCAAGAAGGGGAGAGGGTCGAGTTTACCCGGTAAGCGGCCGTTAGCGGGCTGCACGTTTTGCTCGCTCGAGAAGTAAATCAGAGCTAGTGGGTGAAAAGGACCTCGAACAAGGGATAGGTATCGAGGGAGGAGGGGGCAGGTTATCGTCACTATATCACCGACCGGGTCGTTCCTGAGATACCTAAGCTACTCTCGCACGAAACTTTATTGCCAGGGGTGAGCCAATTATAGGTTCGTGGCCAGCCAGCACGACGATGTATCGAGTACTTTCGAGCGAGTGGATTCGACGATACACTCGGCTCGGCGATGTATCGAGCCACTCGAGCCGTTTAACCGATGATAAGGGAAGAGAAGTATTCTTTCTCTCCATCTTTCCGCGGTTGTTAAGAATTTTCACTCGATTTTTAAATAATAAATAAAATGGTCGGGACGGCGATATTATAATTCTCGCGTGTCACGGAGATATTCATGAAGAATAACGTCGTCCATCCTCCGGGGGGTTTCGTCCCTCCTCCGAGGCGAGGGTTCATTTCGCGAGCTGTCTAGTTTCGGGAATTCATCTCCGAGTCGGAGCTTTACCACCCCTTCAAGGAACTCGGGGCCGAATTCGCCCCCCTCGGGCCACGAGAAACGGCAATAAACGTCAGGGGTGGCCGTGGTAATTAAAACTAAAGATCCAAGCCGGAAAAACAACAGTTTTCGCCGGCGAAAGTGGCGACGAAAGTGGCATCCAAGTGGGCGGGAAGAATAACCGGAAGGGAGGAGAAAATTGACCGCCAATCCCGCCGAGTGAAATTAGAAAACGCGGTCGGGAGATTGAAATGGACGGTATCGTTTGCGAGAATCATAATTCTCAACAATTTTTCCCGAGATTACGATAAACGGGGAAATAACGAATCCTCGTCAAATATCGTTAGACCTCTCCCTCCTTTCCTTCTTCTTCTTCTTCTTCTTCTTCTTCTCTCATAATAATTGATAAACGGTTTCTCTCTATCGAAGAAAATTTCTTCGAGGAGATTTGAATCACGTTCGAAATAACATGAAATTATTTCCCTTTAACCCTAACGATGGATCGGAAAAGGATGACGAATCGTGGAAGACAGGAATCGTAATCCTGGAAGATTTTCCCTTCGCTAAACAGTTCTATCCGTTATAATGCAATCCGGAAAGCTTTGTGCAAATGGCTAAGTGAAAGCAAAGCCCAGGACGCCGCCGTTAAGGGGGATGGGAGAAAGAAAAAGCACAGTGGAGGATGGAAAGGTAAAGTTACTTTATGTTTCTTAAGTTTCCTTTTAGCCGGGGCAAACCTAAGTCGACTGTTCAACCCCGTAAGGTTACTCCATATAAATGCAAAGGGATCCACGGATCTTTCGTGTCGTTAACGTGCCTTTTCCTCTTCACCCTTTCCTCCCCCCACACTCTAGCCTTCACCACTCCTCTGCTCGCGTCACTTTGCACCAAGAAAGCGGATACGAGTTTGTCGAAACCAGAAACCCATTAAAATCTGCAAAGACGGCAGGCTTGAAGACCAAAGACCAGGGCCAAAGAAATTTAACGGTCTTTTATTAGACTACCGGGCAAAGAAAGGAAAACGGACTTTCTAATTTACTCTCACGACCGACATATTGCCACATTGAACGCTTACGCGATTTCTTTAATAATTTCTTTTTCACCTTGTCGCTCGAAACGACGATAAAATTCCTTTTCGAATAAAAATGAGATTGTTGCGAAACTTTACTCGCTTTAAAAGCGTCTAACGAGTAGTCGCAAAAATCTATCTAGCGATGATAAGCGATCGACGAAACTGTCATTTAGTAATAAACAAAAAAAAAAAAAAAAGAAAAGAAAAGGAAAGCGAAACAAGAGAGAAGCAGGTCGGGAGAAGCGGGAACTGAGTGATGCACAGGCTGAAGGAACATGTGATTCGCCGTTGCTAATCTACATGTCGAGTTGAGAACGTGACGCCATTGAATATTTAAGACGACCGAAGCAACCTGCCGATGTTGCTGCTTCCTCTCTGCCATCCTCCCCCGTGCTCCTCTTTCCAGCAATGATCTAGTCCCGTTCTTCGAGTTCGTAAGAGGTAAACCTCGAGACTTCCTGGTTTTCATATGCAAATATAAGACCAGCACGAAGCCATTTGCAACGAGCCGCTTGCCAACTTTGCAGAAACGCGGCTGGGAGTTAACTCGTGCGAGCGTTACACCTACGTGGCCTCCTTCCCGTTTTCTCTCCTCAGCCATACCCGTCTGGAGGATGGGCATCGAACGTTGCCGGGCTCGAAAGTAGAGAGATTACGAAAGCAAAGCAGTTTCGCACGATAATTCCGCTCGGATTAATTTCCTAGATCGTCGTTTCGAATCTAATAGCCAGAAAAACGCTTCGTCGCGTGTCGTTAGAACTCATCTTACAGCGAGAAGAATGTGCTAGGATTTAGGGAAAAAATTATACGCTGGTTTATTATAGGGATATGAGAAGAAGGTAAGTTGATAGCGAAAAGGAGAAAAATACTCTCCGATCTTTTTGCGTCTGACGGTGGAAACAATGCTCTTACGAAAATACGTTCGTGGCTGCATAGCGGTATCGGTCGGTTATAGATCAGGCTGTCGAGAAGATTAGTAGAAGGTTGAATAAAAATGTTTCTCAGACCTGAGTAACGATGTTTTAAAGGTCTTGATTGAACGGAGACCAAAACGAACGAGGAGGGGAATTGGTAAAACCGAGCACATCTCGATCAACCATTAATCGTCATCTCTGAAGACGAAGGAGGGAAGAAGAGCAAACTGAAAACTTTTGGATTGTTTGTGAGCGGAATAAAGTTAACAGGAGGGGGAGGGAGGGGATCAATCGCCACTACTTTATTTTCTTATCGCATATCGAGGGATAAATAATGGATCGCTTTTCATCGAAATGCCGATCAGTAAGGAAGAAAGATTAAAAATTATATTCAAAACTTGTACTCTTTTTGGTTATTGTATCATAAATGCCTATCTAAGCGTCTTTTGTCCTCTTTTCTTTCCTCTTTTTTTCTTTTTTTTCTTTTTTTTTTCATTTTTCATTTCCTTGAATATCAAAACAATTTTTTATACCGGCAATATTTTCACTATGCGCAATAAATTCCATGCGCCTCTATAAATAAAAGCTGGTGGTATCAGGTTCGGACATCATGGTGGCACGAGTACGTATTCTTCATCCACGATGGCAGAGAATGAATCACCAACCTTTCAACAATTTTTAACCTAAAATAAATTCCTTAAAAAAGGAAAAAATGAATTTCTTTCGTTCCCTACCACGCTCCTACGGGATTATTTTCCGGCTGATGAAAAAAAAAAAAAAAATACCAGATATCATTGCCCCCATTATCGTACACGTGAAAAACGGAGGTTCGATCGCGGTAATCGCTTAATCGATCCCGATTAAATTTTTCCAAACGCGTGCCGATTAAATTTACGAGTGGTTGGGATGGTTGAAGCCTACTTGATCCGAAAGAACGAGCGGAATTGAAATTCGTGCCGCTATCGGCAACGTCGTAACAAATTAATGGCGGTGAACGGTGGATAGCAGGCGGTGGAAGAAAACAACGGAACTGGTTGTTGCGGGAAGGGGGAGGGGGAGGGGGGGAGGCAAAACAGAAAAGCGGGGAAAATCGATCGTAACTTTGACGACTTTGCAGTCAATTTGAACGCCGATGAAATACCTATTTCCTGGACGGAAAAAGGGCTGCTGCGAGTTGGGCGAGGAGGGGAGAAGGACAGGAGGACTGGAGGACAGGAGTGTTGTTTTCCGTCGATAAATTCGACGATGGAATCGAATGAGAGGGAGTCGTCTGAGACTGGAGAGGTCGGCGTGGCGCGGCGGTTGCTATCGTAGCACGAACACGATCGTAAAAGCGCTTACGCGACGTTACGCTCGAATTGAGTGGAGCGTGTAGATACAGAGGAGGAGGAGGAGGAGGAGGAGGAAGCACGAAGGAAACGAGGAAGAAGTACGACGACCTAAAGTTTCTTCTCCGCCCTCGTATTTTCATAATCGTCCCTCGTGCATGCGGGTACGGAGAAAAACTTGGAATCTTGGTTGTTCCGCTAATCGCTCAGTTTTTGAAAAAGTGTATTTATTCGTTCGCGAGAAAGTTGGGCGAGATATCTTTTTATCCTCCCCTTACTCGATGCGACGAATCCGCGAAATGATTCTTCGATCCCCGGTAAAATCCACATTTTTTTTTCTTCGCGAGAATGAGAAGGAGTTTCGTTCCAAACGAAACGAATAAATCTATGAAACAGAGATTAAAAACATGGTGGAATATCTCGTATCATCATTATTATTTTTCGAAAAAAGAAAGAAAGAAAGGACAGTTAGATCAGCAAAAATAAACGAACGTTTCGATTTTACGAAACGTTTTACAATTATGTTTATATTGATGCGATACAAGTTTGCGTCGGATAGAAGAGCCGGGATTATACGCGAGCAAGAGCTCTCAACGTTGTAAAGCCTCATGGAAATCTCGGCTGATTCTGCATATGTATGAACCTGCATTTTCCAGGTCACGTGAAGAGTATCGTTTGAATTCACGGGCTATCGAATATTTGGAGAGAACGAGAGAGAGGGAGAGTGTTAGAGGGTCAGCTATAAAAATCCGAGATTCGGGGGAAACTTTTATCATTTCCCCTTTCTAACGAAACTCTAATTACGATCTCATCGAACAATGATATCGTATCGATGACGAAACGGCGATGGTGTAAGGAAAGAAAAAGCTGGTTTCTTTTTCTTTCATCGTGGACATTCGATTAGAGCTCGCTTTATTTTCGAGAGTTCGAAGAACGGTGCGCAAGTGCGGAAGAGCGTGCATACTTAAAGGCAGAAAATGGAGGATGAGATGCAAAGCAAGGGGAAGGAGAACGTAGAATCTCCCTAATTTATGTACAATCTTTTTGAAGAAAAATTCGCTGAAGGGCGGGACGGTACGGGGAAGCCGCTCATGAGGCACGGAAACTTATTAAATATTTCTAGCCTATTTCATTGCATCGTGCTTTCCGCTGGACTGACATTCTTCAAGGGGAGGGGGAGGGGGAGCCGTTAACTGAATATAAGCGAAGAATCTTGTTCAACGCAGACGGAGAGAAAAATCTCGTTGTTTTTCCCCCTCCTCCCTTCCTTCCTTCTTCTCAACATGCAATATTCAGATTATTTACGGTGAACGAGATGCCCTCACGTTTCAAATTATAAAACTCCATTATATCATCATCGGAAAGTGTAGATTTATGGTTAAATACATGTCTCACGGGCAAAGTTTGTGTTTTTTTTCTTCTTTTTTTTTTTTTGTATAAAATGAAACAAACCACGACACGTTGGCATAATGTTCCATTTTTTTTATCGTTTTTGAATACGCTTTGATCCGAATTCGTTTCGAAAAAACCATCGATACCGAATTTTCGATTTTCCCAAGATATTCACCGTTAAAATTTCCTCGTATAGGGTTTTTCCGCTGATTCGACACGAGCTAGTCTCGTATAACGTGATTGGCGACAGATGAAATCGATAATTTTTCCCAAATAGAATATTTGGCGGCGAAAATTCCGACTTTATGTTTCCCGCGAAATCGATTCGTAGTCGATTTTCGAATCAGTTTCTTCTTTTAAATAAAAAGAATTCCATCATCGTCAACGGTTACTTCGATCGTTCAATTATCGTTATCGCTTCATCTCGTGCATTTTCTTCCATTCTTCCCTAAATATGAACGACAAATAAAAACTTTTCTACCCGAGGAATGATTGTACTCGAGAGTTGTCGCATTCTTTCACCGTGTTATTCAAAGCACGGTGCAATTAAGGTGCTTCGTTATTCGAGGGATGCCGCCGTATTTAAATTCTTCCACTTTTAATTGATCGAGTTCTTGAACGATGCAAGGAAAAGAAAAAAAAAAAGAAAAGAAAAAACAAACTTTTCTCGTACAAACATCTCGTAAAAATAATTTAATAATTCCTTCTTCGACTCTCTCGTCGAATGATTCGTGACAAAGGAACGAGCCGGATATTATATAAATTCTTCGAATACTTTACCGCTCATCGATAGATTCGAGTCATTAAGTTTCTACGTAGAAACGTCTCTCCGAATTTCTCCCGTTCATTGGTTGAGAGCAAGTTACGCGCGAAATTAAATCCCACCTTTGAGCCAGATATAACACGCGATGGCTGAGTTGACACCGTTCTAAACGCTTGCCACCCTTTTCGGTGGAATGGCTTTGCCGGCTGTATTCGCCGCCAGAGTCACTTTAACAGAGGTGTCATCGTTGGGCGAATAATTCGAGAAAATTAAAACGTTCGTTTCGCGATCCTAGCATCGATCCTGGGAAAAGGAAAAGTATAAAGTGCAAATTGTACCTGTTAAAATAAGAGGGGAAAAAGGAAATCTACGCGTGTAATTTCAGTTCGTTTTTGCGCGCAGAGGAGGAGGAGGAGGAGGAGGAGGAAGAAAAAGATACGAAAGATCAGCAGTTGGATACGGTGGAGGAGAATAACGAGGATCGAGATGGCTCGGAAATTCTGCATTGAGGAATGCGCGAGACGTGCGAACGGCACGTATCACGTCAGTGCCATTGGGCCGACGATTTGCACGCGATATCTTCCGATCCCCGATACACCGGTCTCGTCTCGCGAAGAACGCGCGAGGGGATCGGCTCTGAATTCGTTTTCGCGAAAAGGGACGCCGTATTTTTCGTATTACGAATATTCGTCGTTTCAGAGAATCGAATAAAATACGTATCCAGGGGAAAAGACGACGCCTCTGCTCGAGCAGAGGGAGAAAACGGAGGGGGAGAAGACTCTCGGAACTATTTGTTCGGAACGTCGTCGATTTCTCGAAAACGTTCAAAAACAGATAGAATTTCGCCAAAGTTGGAAAAAGGCACGTTTTTCAGATACCAAGATACTGGACTCCCTCCCTCTGATTTATCATCCAATATTTGAGTGCGGAGCTTTTCAATCAAGGCCCGAGTTTACACAACAGCCCGCGGCTGCGCTCGACTTGATTCAATGGCGCGGCCGAAGCCATGTAGACGGAAACAGAGACAAACAACCCCCTAACTACCCCTCGGATCCTCTTTTTCTTCGGTGCCAGTTCACGGCCTCCCTCTTTCTCACGTCGGGTTTCTTAACCTTTCTTCCTCTTTATGATCTGCCCCCCTCCCCCTCACGAATCGCATAAATTCGAGACAATGTGCTCGTGAAAAACAGAATTTTCTTTTCTTGCGTTTTCCTCGATCTCACAGGAATCACCCCCGTTCGTCGATAGTTATTCAGGGTAGGCAGGTAACTTGGATACTTGTTCCGAAGGGAAGGGTGTGGAACGGCGACGTCAAAATATACAGCAGGGCACGTGACAGCGTGACGAAAAAATAGGAGAGGAGGGGTGGGGCGGGCAAATATGATAGTTGTGTAGCCTGCTATTTCCGGAAGGAGAGAATGAGGGATGAGAGGGCCTCGTGTACGTGGCGAGGGGAGGAGAGCAAAGGCAGGGGAATAACGAGAGAGTGTGACAACAGGGGGATGTCGTTCCTGCTTGTGATGTATCCGCCGCTATCCTGCGCGAAATAAGGTCGTTTAGGTGGCAGTCTGTGCTGCAAAGTGCGCACACACGATGTTCACGCTTGCATGTATCCAACCGGATATCTGTATATATATATTCTCGGCCAATCGACCCCCCTTCCAAGAGAAATTTCGTGTAAACAAGGTGACACTTTCGAAACCTTGTATTTTATAATTTCGTGAAAATTCGAGGATTGATCGAATAATTTCTCTGCTTTGGATTCTTTGCTTTTGCTTAAAAAATATATATAAGAACGTAGGTTCGCGTGATTTCACGAATGGAAAAAAGAAAGAAATATCCCACGACGCACTTGTCTCGCCTGACGAAACGTTCGACCGTTTCCCTGGACTGCGCCCGTTCTTGGGACTGCCCCACGCACACAGGCGCGCGCGCATATGCATATACACGGAGATTGGGAGGTTGAATTTTATTTCAGCTTCGTAAATTATGTTTCAGTAATATCAGCGCGCCCGTTGACGTCAAGCTTGCATTATTATCAATCACGGTGACAGGGGAGGGCCTGGGCACGAGAGGCGCGCACACCGGTAGTGGCCGCTCTTCCATCGCGCGCTCGCCGGCCCGTGAATAAGTAATCAGAGTCTGATGAAAAGTGTCGTCGCCACGGGAATTTATGGGCATCGGGCCGATCCGAAAGTGTCAACTTCTCTGGCGCGTAACCAAGGTGCCAAGGTGTAACCCCACATTTGCGATTTCGTTCTATTTTTATCGCGTGGAAATTCGAACAAGGAAATTTTTAATATCATCTCCGAGGAGAAGGAAAATATATAAAGCGAAAGAAAGATTTTCGAAAGTCAAAAATCGCGAATTACAAACGTCGCGAGTCTCTGTCCAAACAACGCGCACGAGGGAGGATTAAGATGGCGACAAAGAAAAAGAAAGAAAGAAAACGCGAGGACAAAGGAACACGATAAAATCCTTTCTCCCGCGAAACGCGTTACATTCTAATATTAAATGCCTTTCCGCGCTTAAGGAAGAAAGAATTCCCCTTTTGCTTTCTTTCATACAAGAATTATGACTTTTCCTTCAAAGAACTCTCTCTCTCTCTCTCTCTCTCTCCTTCCTTTTCCCTTCATACAGAGCAAAGAGAGAGAGAGAGAGAGAGCAAAGAATCCGAGCGCAATTATGCGAATTCCTGCCTCTAATCCCGACTCGCCTCTCGCATTCGAATTTCCTTTGTACCCGCGAAAAACACCCGAGTGTATTTCCTTCCACTGAGAGGGGAGGGCAGGAACGCCTCGATTTCCCGACACCCTCCCCCATTTCCCATTTTTCCCCAGAGCGGGGAAATTAAGAAGCACCATTACGGCCCGCGCCCGGCCACGCTGGAACAGACGTGTATCGCCGCCTTGCGGCGTTGCAGAGGGACGCCGTGCAGAGGGCGCGTGGACGGATCCCTCGGCTAAAAAAGTACAAAGGTTGACATAGAAACACTCTTAGCCGTGAGCCGTTTCAAAGAGAATAAGAGCGGGCGAGGAGGGCGAAGAGCGGCAGGGAGGGGGGGAGAAGCGAGGGAGGTTAGAGGGAGAGGGTCTGAGATAAAGGAGGCTCTTTTAATAACGGTCTCGACCGGTGTTACCTCGGTGCGCCCTCGCGAACCTAGTGCTTTCTTAAGGCGGCCGGTAAAGTGCCCTTGGTACAGTGCTCCCGGCAATATCTTCCGATTACGGTTAAGTAAAAACCTACCTAGCCTTAACTTTCCACCTAACCAAGGCATCCTGGCCCCCCTCACCCTCGCTAAATCCGATAAGACGGCTTGCCAGCCGTGCAGCGCTCAAAATTGCAATCAGTAGCGGCGGTTCCGCGCGACCTAAACGAAGCAACCTCGCCGCGCGACCCGAGATTTTTTTTCTTCTTTTTTTCATTTTTCTATTAGGAGGAGGAAAATGAAGAAAGAAAAATCGGGGATCCGAGTATGATATCGCATCAGGATCCATCCCGAAATATCCGGGGATCGAAGAAGATGAAAATCCTCGGTCGGCGGACGATAAGCGATCCGCGAAGCAACACCGTTGGGGCGGAGTTGCTCTCGATTCTGCTCCCTCTCTCGCGGCTCCTTCTTGTTCCTCCCTGTTGTATCTCTCCACTGTTCCAAGTTGCGGAGTATGGAAGAAAGGAGAGGGCGGGTGGATCTTAATGGCGCTTATTACTCTCGCCGAGGGGGGAGGGGGAGGCTTCTGATATATTTCCTCTATTTTTCGCCCGTGGGGAAATCAGGCGCGTAATAGTGTATAATTAGTTATATAGTCCCTCTGTAACTTGGCCGTACATTATGCACGATCAAAGTGACGGAGTGGTGCGGTGCCTGCAAGTGAATACAGCCATAGCTCATCAGTCGCTCGCTAGAAAATTAGGACGATAAGGGTGGTGCAGGCTCGATATCGTATCGATCCAAGAGTGCTCCTCTCTCATTCCCTCTCTGCCGTTCGATCGGTCATCTATCCTTCCGTGATGCGGACCGATCGTTTAACGTAATTGAATTCGAAAGGGTATCCGCTGCCATAACACGAGGTATTCGTTTCGAATTAACAAAAAACAAAATTGGGGCGAATTTTTTTTTCCCAGAAAAATCGGATCGTTACGATCTCTCGATTTTATCCCGCGAATTTCGTAATCGCGAATTTGAATTCGCGCGAAGTTTCAAGAATGAAATTCTCCATGGATTAAGAAGTTTAACGTTAACCATCGTGTTCCACACACACACACTGGAATATTCCACGTATTTCTTGCTCGAATATCCCACCCGTACCGTAGAACAATATTCCAAGTAGATACTCCTCCCCCCCGGAAAATATTACAGATTTTCGAATAATCCCGCCAATTTCTCCTTTCCTCGCTACGTGGAAAAGCACGAGGCAAGAATTACCAATACGATTGCGACGTGTTTCCACGTGTTGGTTGGAAAAGAAAGAGCGATAACGAAACGATAGGCCATGAAACAATTGGGAGCGGGCGGTGAAATCGGTCGGCCGGGATCAGACACGTAATACCGTCATTCTCCGTTATCTGGCGCGCGAAAGGGAATAGCTGGCGATCGAGAGAGAGAGAGAGAGAGAGAGAGAGGAGAAGGGACATCTTATCGAGAGGGTGACCAAGAGGGAGAAACGTGTGGACTGAAGGGGTTGCCGAAGTTGCGGCGGGTGGAGTGGTGAGTGGATTTGCGGCAACTGGAAACCCGGTACCCAAGGGAGCTTCTCAATTGCCTCGTCCCGCAATTATACGTTTGAGCGGAGCCACTATCTCCGTTAATGCGCCGGACTTGGAGCTTCGAGCCAAGAGAGGTGGCCACCACCCCCGCTACCTCCGTCACCGACACCTCCACCCGCGAAATATCGTTCGCTGCACCCTCGGCCATCGACGTGCCATTTAACTTCGTTTGATCCCGAAAACCTGTGTGCACACGTATTTTAATTTGCAGAGATGATCTTGCCGAATACGCGCATCTATTTTCACTTGCCATAACGGAGGAATAAAGCACGCGGCGGATATCTTTTTCCTTTTTTCTGAAGGATCTGATCATCGAGGAGGGGGAGGAGCGGAAAAGCCGTGCAAGAGATAAGGGGGGAGGCTGGCGGAGTTTAAATCGGTGAACAGGACGGATTAAATTCATTTTCATCCCGTAACGAAGGTTGTTAAAAATGTAATAAGGGTGGGGATAAAAATAACGCAAATATTTCGTGGAGTCTGCAACGGTGAGAAGCACCGATATACCGAAGGAGGGGATGCCTGGAAATCCGTACGTACGCCCTTCTGCCGGATTGAGATAACATAATGACAGCATTTACGGTGAGAACTATCTACTTGCGGTACGTCGGAGTTGGCAAGAGTTAAGTACCATTTAGCTCCGATGTGCAACTCGCCTTGCATAGCTAATTTACTTCGAAAGACGGGTTCATTAATGAAAATGCAAGATTCAACGCGGACCGGGAACACAAAATCCCCTTGAATCAATTAAGGATATATATATATATATATGCTCGATCACTTTCACCGTGCCAGCAAACTTTCCCATCTCAAATCATGGATAACGAAAGAATTCCAACAAAAAGTTCTAATATTTCGTTTTTCCTAAAAAAAAAAAAGCTGGTGGGTCGAACTCACGTTCAATCGGATCCCTTGATCCGATCTTCTTCCCCCCACCCATTCGGGCTATGCAAAGATGGAGAGGTTGGACGGTCAATGGAACTGGATGGTAGGTACAACACGCACACATCTATACACACACACATATATATATATAAATCAGCGGTGGATGGACACACTTCGGTTTGACGCTTCGAGCCGAAACCCTCCCCCTCCGAAAGCTTTCATCGGAGAACGCGCACCCTCGCTACGGTAAATGCAAACATTTCTGTGGCTCGAGTGCACAGTGGGCTGAACGCCGATTCTGAGTGGATAGTCGTCAACTGCTAGATGGATCCATTGTCCTCTCGGGCCCGCAGTTGGAACATTGAACCGGTCGAACCGATCTTTCTGTTCGCGCCACTGAAGGGCGCTGATGGCGGAGGAGGGTGGAGTCGAGAGGGGGTGGGGCGGCGAAAGGAAAGAACGAATTTCTGCGTAAGCTTCTGAACGGTGGCGTGGTCCACGTGGAACGACCCACCGCCGTTTGTTTACACGAAAATACCGGATCCTGATAGGTGTTTGTCCAACCAAGTCCGGGAAATGTCCTGGGCGCGAAATGGAACCGATACATCCATGGCAACGAAATTATCGATTTGCGCCGCTTCTCTCATCTGTCCTTCCACGCCACGCTCTCTCGGTTCACGGATCATCGAGAATAAATTGTCTTTGGAAGAGTGGCTTAACGCGGAACGATTCGATCGCTTTTTGCTCGGGGTTCGAGTAACGAATGATCGGAATATGCTATTCGATGCGAGAGTAACGAGGCTCGTTCGAGTATAATGGCTTCTGTAATTGAAGAAGAATATATCCAGATATATCCGAGTGTAATTCGAACGTGACGGATGAGGAGAAACTGCATTTTCCTCGATATTTTAAATAATTTTATCGGAATTTGTTGGAATATCGGTTCATTTCTTGGGCTATTCTTCCGCTTAAAAAGGGGATGTAATATTCACGATGATGGGCACACATCGTGGAAATTTACCTTGGCTGTTGAGAATTCAAAAATTCATGGCCTCCCTCTGTTTATCACTGACCCCGATTCGCCTCTCGAATAACCGAAGGTTCTTTGCGCGGAACGTATAGCTTCAGAGGGCGAGAGAAATGAAAATAAAATCGTGGAGCAATTTCAGCTCTGCGTATAAAGGCGGTGGGAACGTTGATAATACCTCAATCAGGTTTTTGTTTCGAGTTTACCTAGTCGCAATTTGCATGTATACGTATGTGGAAAGGACGGGAAAAAGTGTGATTGCGATGGATTATATAAAAATATAACAGCGAAAATTATACGTCGGTATACGTATAAAAAAATTCGAGAATTCATAGGGAATTCAGAGTGCGTTTTAAACAATATGTGATCAACTATACGAAAAAAAAAAAAAAAAAAAAAAGAATCAAACTTTTATAAAAATTTTCATAGAAAACCAGATGAATCGGAACTCTTTTTTTTTTTTTTTTTTTTAAATTTCAATTCGTTCGTTGAAAGGAGCGTATATCGAGTTGCTGGAATTGCAAAAGTTTACAAAATTTTTCTCGCATTTGACACGATAACGCAAACAATCCTGTGACGACTTACCCGCAGTAGAGAAGGAATCGAATTGAAAGGACGTATCGAAAGGGAGAGAGAGCGCACTTACCTGAAACAAAAAGATACGAAGAAAGGCACGATTAATATACGTTTCGATCGGTTCGTATAATACGATTCGTTGGAAAGACGGAATCCGACGCCAGGTGATGACCTTTTCTGTTCCCTTCATCTCTACTCCATCAACACGCTGCCTTACAGAGTTCGTTCCGTGGTTATGCGTGCGAAAGTCCGTGAGTTTAATGTCATTTCGTTCCTCATTTGTGATTCATGAAATTCGCCCGAACTTTCCTCCTCCCTCCCCCTCCCTCCCGAAGGCGAACCACTGTGATCTCATTTCAGCTGTCCCCCCGGGTCCGCCCCGAATCCCGAATCCACTGGATAACCACGTAACGAAATCGATCTCCGAAAGGATCTGTCCACGATTCTGCGATTTCTGCATTCTCGAATGCGATTCCTCTTCCAGTTTCGATTCGAGCAACGTTTATCTTTATCTTATCGACATGTTTGCTTTTTCTATCAGTAGGGAAGAGAATAAGGAGGTATATATATCGTTTTAAATAAACGAACGCGTCTACTTCGGCTCGCGAAATTATCGCATCTAAATCATTTAACGATGCTTCTTGCTTAAAAAGCAAGGGAAGCGATTTCGAGATGCTCGAGGGAGGGGAATCTGAAAAATATTCCTCCATAAAAATTTCGCTTTGATTCTCCGCCGAGAAAATGATCGAGTTAACGTCTTAACGAGCACTTAGCGGCATCAAGTATTAATAACTCGGAAACGTGTAAAGATTCGCAAGAGAGCGAGAAAAATTCACCAGAGAAGCTACCAGGCACGCAACGCTGAAGATTAATCTTTCTTTCGAGAGGGGTGAAAGAAAGAAAGAAAGAAAGAAAAAAAAAGAATCGTAAAAAGCAGAATTTCTCCAGTAATTTCTCCGATCCGATCCGATCGATTCCATTTTCAACTGGAACGCTCTTCGTCAAAGCGGAGTAAACGCTACGCACGAATCGTGGTAAATTGGAATGAAATTGAGACCTTAATAACGATATTGATCGCGTGCATTCGATAGTCTTCTATTGGGGGAAAGAGGGAGGGAGAGAGAGAGAGAGAGGGCCGGAAAAATACGAAATATGGAGAGGAGTGGAGGGGAGGTGACGAATCCTTCAAAGATGTAGTCTTTATACAGGGGAGGAAGCCAATCGAGGCTGGAAGCATCTTCTTTAAAAGTTTGTATCGGGACGAGGAAGGAGCGGAGGAAGATTTTCGTGAGCACGAGTGATAGACGGCACGGTGGTAAATTGTCCGTGAGGGGCTCGAGGGTAACGAAGAAGTGCCGGGAATTCAGTAATTTATCCGGAAACGGTCAGAGACGGAGAAGGAAGGGGGGAGGGAAGAAAAAAGAAAGAAAGAAATAAAGGAAAAAAAAGGGAAAAACGAAGAATTGAATCAGACCTTAATGAAAAGCCATTCACAGATCCGTTCCGCATTTTCACGAAGGCCGACTCGTACTTGACAAAATTTACTTATCGACTGAACAAGTTTCCACCACGCTTCCCTTCTCCATTCTTCCAACACTCTCTCTCTCTCTCTCTCTCTCTCTCTCTCTAGAATATAACCGGTTCGTCGTCGATATCAACTGTATATACTTTGCCAATCTTTTTTCTCTCCTCTCTTCTTGAAGCTGAAAAATTATAATAATCATTCCTCTGTAAATCTTTCTCTGACAAATCTGCCTCGCGTTTATTAATCCCTTCTTTTTTTTTTTTAAACCTCGCCTCGAATGTTTAGGGGATAAAACTCCCGCACACACGGTAACTGCGCGCACGTGTGTATTTTGCTCGCGTTAATTTATGCCCGCTAAATCAACGGAAGAGAAGAGAAGTAATCAAGAATTCCAGGCGCGCCACGCGAGATATTTTTCCCTGTGCGCGAGTTTACAAATTCCGTATCTCTATCCAGTATCACCGATATCCGACAGAGAGATTCATCGACCGTTGAAAAAAAAAAGAAAGAAAAGAAAAATTCTCCGTTCCGCAAATGTCAACAACTATCTCGTAATATTATCCAGACTGGAATTTCAAAATTTCCCCCTTTTGTTCAACCGATCTCGACGTCGATCGTAAGTCCCCCCTTCCCCCATCATCGTGGAAAATCGAATCGACTCGCAAATAATTGTGCGATCGTTCCAAGACGAAGTTATTAATAAACGAATATAAACGGTCGATCGAATAATTATTAAACCGATTTTCTAAACAGGCTTGATTCGATCAGCCGTTGAATAATTAACCGTCCGATAAACAACGTTGGCCACGGTGGCCGAGCATCCCCCTCCTCCCTCGCCTCGGTTGAACGTCAAGTGGAAAAAGGAGGGGGGCGAGGTCGTTATTTTCGTTTACCTTGGGGAAAGTCATAAAATGGAGGGAAGAGAGGGGAGCGTGGTTGACAGGTGGTAATAAAGTGTACGGTGTAGCGGTGAAAGGCGCCACGAAAGCCCGTAGGCCGAGCGTGGTAACGAGAGAAACTGCGTTCATTTAGCAGTGTTTGTTCTTGCTCGTCCTTTCCTCCCCCCGGGGACCGTGACGCCGAGGGGGTAGAGCGCATCGATGTTGTGACTTAATTATACGCCATTCAGAGGCGTGTCTCTCGCGGAAACCGCTCGTCCACCACCGCGGTATCCTCCACGGAGTGACCTCGTGCGCTTACCAGGATCCCGCGGATAAGATATGTAATTAAACCACGAGTGTGTTTCGTAACTCGCCGCGTGAAAAGCTCGGCTGACGTCTCGGCAAAGTGTGTTAGCGCCGGCAACAAGCGCGTAATCATTGACAGATTGTATAACGATCGATCGAGGTCGCCTGAATCGGCGCCAAAATTGTCTAACGAGGTTTTGCAGAAGTTGTCGAGGAACCAAACCGTGGCGGGGTTGGTCAATTTTTTAGGATTCGTTTCGGATTGGAAGAGTAAGGATAAGGTAAGCTTCGTCCATTTCACTTGCTGTCGTTTATTTATTCGTTTTGTACAATAGTTTTCTCTTTTATATATTTTTCGTGATTGATTATTGAAAGATTATTCGCGTCGAAGTCACAATTATTATCAATTGTGTTAAAATTAGGAGGATGTAATTGTAAGTTCGTTTGGAGTTTTAATCTCAAGATTAATACGATATAAAATCGATTATTTCGACTTGTTCGTATTAATAATTATAAGGATAATTAATTTCTTTTTAAATTAGGTTATTAGTTAGATACTTAATTTTTTTTCTTTTTGTAGAAAGAACACTTGCAATTATAACGTATTACGATATCGTGAAGATGAAATTTTGTAAAAATGAAACGTTGGAGCATTTCCAGGATTAATTAAATTAACGATTAATGTAAGTTGATGGATGTTTTATTATTATTATTACGGGTAATTGTTGTGCGCGTGTATCGTACGAGTAGTATCGATGAATTATTCATAAGTTGGTTTCGTGATGTTTGTTGTGACCTAAGCACACGTTGCAATTGGGAGAAGATAAGGGCAGGACAATGAGCAGCAATTTGAAGGCATCCTTAACGATAAGTATCTCGTTACGTTGGGAGTTATGACGAATTTGGATGCGACAAGATATTCTTGAGAGAATGACTGCTATTATCGTATCTAATAATGATGATAATAATAATAATAATCAGCCAAGAGAACCTTTGATAAAATAACAAATTGAAGTTTACGATTCTCGATCGTAAATTCGAGTTACAAATTTTTATTTTATTTCGTTTCGTGACAGGGAATAACAACAACAACAACAACAACAAAAACAACTTTTTTGTGATAAATATTACAAGCCGGATCGAACATTTTTATCGGTCATCCACGAATGATCGTACAAATTTTTTTTCATGTCAAAAGCCGGGATCTCAATTGAAATTGCACGCGATTTTAAAATTTACCAAAGTGCAAAGACACCGTATGTAATTATCACCGTGCGTTTTAATATAAAATTTCGTTAAATTTCCAAACAACTTCAGAGTTGCAACGAATTAAGTACAGAAAGGGGAGATAATTTTTGAATAATTAATGTCCATAATTATACAATTATACATTATTACGAAAGAAATATTAAAGTTCAATATTTTGCGTATTAGCTTCGCTTGGTATTAACCGGAACACAATTATATCTTCATCTTTTTAACATGCTGAATATATAATTTCCTCGCAACTTGCAACAATAATTTATCTCTCAACCAATTTTTGCATAATTAGTATTCGATTTCATTTCCATTTTAAAATAATTATCATTCGTGCGTCGTACACCTGAAAGATGATAAATTTAAATTTAAAAATTTACAATTCTGAACATTTTCCAAATCTCGATCCTTTTCCCCTCAAATTTCTCTGACAATTAATCGATTCCTTCCCAAATTCCAAATCCTCCAAATCATTCCATATACATATATATATATATATATTTTATTCATTCATCCGTTTCGAAATACGAGAAACGAAACTGCTTACCGAAGAGAAAAAAGAGAGAGAGAAAGAGAGAGGACAGATCTCAGCTATGCAAAAAGACCTGTATTATCATCCAGATCGTAAAACTGGATCCTTTGAGCTTCCTCCATCGTCTCTTCGCTTGAAAAGTATCCTCCTCCACCTCCTTCTCCCTCCCTCTTCTTTCACACCGAGGCGAATAAGGTGTAGCGCGAAACATACTCCCTTTGCATATCGTAAAACACCGAATAACAAGTTTTTCCAGACACTCGGTTTTAATGCATCAACCCGCGAATAAATCGAATAATCGCCCTGCTCTCCCTGCTCACGATAATAATAAACTTGGCTGCAATTGCATAATCGAGACCCTTTAAATTTAACGGGATAAAAATTCGAATTCGGGAGGGAGAGGGGAATTGCCCTCTCCCCGAATTGCATTTAAATTACATTGAATTGTAAACGTTACGTCACGTCACGTTCTGTTCCGTCCTCGCGGCGGGGCAGAATTTTTACGTAGTTTTTCCAGATATTCATGAGCCCCGTATCGAGGCGAACCTTTATCGCGATGAAGTGAAAGAAGTATCGAGTTTTTCCACGGAGGATGATATTTCGCAGCGGCTTGCGTAGATTGTGGCAATTGTGACAGGAATCGAAAGATTTCTCGGCCGTGAAAGAAAAGAAGAGCGGTTTCCAAAAAGAGTGAACGCGAACGCGATCTTTCTTTCGTTTCGTGTATAATTGCCATTCCATCGATGATGAAAAATAACCAGATTGTGTCCACTGGACGTTCTCGCAATTTCGAAAACGAAAATTCCTCCCTGTCCCTGCAATTAACGCGCGTGACAACCTACGCGTTGCACGTAGAAATTTTATGTTAAAACTCGATAAACAGTACGAGAAATATCCGACTATTCCAGGGGTCGAATGTCAATGCTGTCCACGAGTGAAACGGTACAACGTGACGATCGCTCGACGCGATGATATTCTCGGTACCGTTGCCCGTCAAATTAACGAGGAGCAGCTGATTTTTCTTTTTTTTCTTTTTTGTTTTATCGTGCAAAGCACAGCTCGATCGAAGAGCTCGAACGTACGACCGCGAATTAAATCGGATTTGAGGATAATCACTAGTTTCACGGTAGTAGAGCTGGGGAATTCGGTTTCGAGAGGAATAGTTTTGCGATGATGGTGCAAATCGTTTGATAATTTTGACGGTAATAAGCAATAAACGATAGATGGGCGATGATTAATTCACGATTTATCCAAGAATTTCGACGGATATTTCGATAATTGTGACCCTTGTGTTTAAATGGAATCCAGTGTCGGATTAAAATTATAATTCAAGTTTAAAATACTGTCGATAAAAAGGACGAATATTTCGATTCGTATTATTTATGCGGCAACTTTTGATTCAATTAGTCGTTTCAGGGAGAATTAAATTACTTTTAATTTCAAGGGTCGAAGGTAGAAATTGAAGAAGAGGCTGGTTGAGGAAGAAGAAAAGAGAAAGTATCGAGAATTTAGGTCGAGGCACGGTCGATAGTTTGATTTATTCGAGAAAAATCTGATTTTTCTTTCCAATTGTTTACACTTTTGGTTAATCGACCGTTGCAAACAGACTATTATCTTACGCGTTTCTTTTCTTTTTTTTTTGTTTCACTTTTTTCAGAGCGGGGAAACGAGAGTTTAGATAGGGATCGGAAGGAAAACTTGCAAAACTTGTTTCTTCTTCTTTGGTTTTTAAAGAGAAAACGATACGTGGTAATGAGGAAGACCGTTTCACTCGCAATTAAAACTTAGGATAGGATCCCTAGCTCTCCACGTAACCGTAGAAATGCTTCCACCATCTTCCATTTCCACTGTGATTTTAATAAGGTCGGATCTTGGTCAACGTTCTTTCTGCTCTGTTCGTAAAAATTCGTCTATTCGCGAATAACCATCAAATCAGGAGGTGGGTGTATTTCCCACGAGATTCCTCTAGATCCATCTATTTGGAACGAAGGAAGAAGGTCGTTGCGATATCGATTAAAGGGAGTTCGATTAAAGCTTCTCGATTCTGATTAATTTATATACATGTATATAATGAAATATCCGTTTAAATGTCGAATACTCCATCTGGTGGACGCACGAGGTACGATAATCCGATGATATATAAAATAATAGGTTGATAACGTTGACGTATAAACGCAAATTAAATTAATTATGGATTTGCATAATCGATGCTATTAACTATTTCAGTCAAAATTTAATTTCAATCCGGGAACGAGTTAGGGGAATACACAGTGAACTGGCTTCCCATTTCTGGCAAGAAGAGGAATAACGAGAGCGATGGGAATTTTTATAAAATATAGAAAAAGAAAACGTTTGAATCAATTGTCCATCTATCTTGGGGAAACTCGTTATTGTTTACCTTGTTGTACCACGTAAACGTACGACGGTGTTTGATATTTTAGCGTAATAATAGAATAGAAGCTCGAAGCTCGTAAACACTGGGCGGGCGAAATAAGCGAATTACCGAAGTGGTGGGCGGTTACATATGTCACGAACGTTAAGTGGGCGTTAAATAGTTGGACCCAGCGATCTCTGCATCGAACGATTATTTCCCGCGGCCACGATTATTCGCGATATCCTTTAATTTCATTATCTCGTCCCGACCGATTCCGCTTAACACGATGGGCTCTTGGAACGTCGAAAAATTAATAGAAAAGCGAAAAAGAATTCGCCCTCGTTCTCGTTTGCATCTCCGTTGACGCGGGATCCCGAATCGATTGATCCCGAAACCCCCCATATGTCATCAAAATTCTGGGAACGGCGGAATTGCTTCAACTTTACGAAGGTTACACAGAAGATATCGGCTTTCACGAGCAACGTGACGGATCTTTCGCTCGTCTATCCGAGGAAGGCGAAAGAAAATCTTGCGAGCCACGGAATATTCGACGTAACACGTTCGGAATAGTGTTGGAGGGTGACGTGGTAAAGCGGTCTGCCAATAACGCGAGGGAGAGAGAGAGGGAGAGAGCTTTGTGTGGGCCAAGGCGTCGAGGCATCGCATAGCTCTCTCTCTCCCCTCGCTCCACCCTCCTTCCCCACACTCGGCTGCCTCCAACTCGAAAGGGCATCAAAGAAAAAGCTGAAAGCGCCCGTGTTCCGCGCCGCCATTTGATTCCGCGCTAAATCGCGAGGGTTTCCAAACGATAATGTCTACCAACAGCTGCGCGCGGCAAACCGTTTCGCGAGGGGTGGCACAAATTGGTTTAGAGCTAACTGTTTCCGTTAACCAGAGGGTCAAATTTTCCATGAAATCGGCTCGAGCCTGCCCCCGAGATCTCTATCCGTTGGAAATCCGTTACGTCGGTATCGTTTTCGTTTCGATGGATCAAAAATTGTCCGGCAGGGAATACGAAATTTTTATATTTCTATCGTTTAATTCGGTAAATATGTTCAAGCGATGTTTCCATTGTGCCCCGCTTCCTTTCAATTCGAGCCAATTACCGAGCAATATTTCAGGCATTTCGGACAAGCAGGAATTCGAATAATGCGATTAATTCGTGGAATTTATTATTCGCGCTAACCTGGAATCATCGTTCACCGGTTTGCCGCTGCGACCTATATTTCCCCAATTTTTCTTCCTTTCTTTCTTTCTTTGTTTCAATCCTCCATGGACAAATTAGATTTCTCGGATAATGTATTTAAATCCGACCGGTCGAATATCGCTTAAGATCAAAAAGGGGAGGAGAATGTAATTTAAGCTCAAAGGGTTGATCTTTTGTCTCCCGTCCATTGTTTGATTCGGAAATATTTCGACAGAAAAAGGAAAAAAAGAGAGGGAATAAGAAGAAGAAGAAAGAGAGAGAGAGAGAGAGAGAGAATCACGTTTTTTCCTCTTTTTCTTTTTTTTTTCCCCTCCCCCATTTCCAACCAATTACGCGAGGGGAGGCCAGATTAAAAACTAAAAGTTTGGCGCGTGCGTTAGTGCAGCAAATAATTGGAAGAGTTTTTTTTACCCTTGTCTCTCCCCTCCCTCGACAACGATTTCCCCCTCCCCTGCCCAACCCACCCTTCCCCACCGAGTTTCTCGGGCTTTACGCCCGAAATGGGACGAGGAGAGCAGGTGGGTGAGCGAGAGAGAAAGAGGGAGGCTCTTAATCCGGGCGCCCAGCTTTTTAAAACAATGTAATTGTTAATTTGGAGGCGGAATACAATTCCGGGCGCGAAAGTTGGCCGTTCGCTCAAAGGGAGGAGAGTGGAGGGTGGGGACCGAAGACGAGTCGCGAGGAGACGGGAGCCCCGCGCAAAGGCGACAAAGACATCGCTATTATTTCGAGAACGATAGTCAATTTAAGTTAACAGTGCGAGAGGTTGGAGAGGCGGCCCTCTTACGTACCTAAGTAATCTCATTCCGAATTAATGCGCAGTGCGAGTGCCGCTAACGCGACACAACCCCGTCTCTCCCGCTCCCCGCCCCGCCGTTAGATTCATCTGCATGCCTCTTTGTGTACCAAAATTGCAGTTCCGTCTAACAATGACGATAGAAGTGGCGCTTCCCCGGAAACCCGTGCAATTCGCATCGAGCTTTATTCACTTTCGGACCAGACAAATGATCTTTTACAGGGGGAAAGGGAATAAGGGAGGCTTCCCTTTCACCGTTTCACGGTTTTCGCGCAAGAATTCCACGCCGATTCGGAAATTAGAGATTAAAATCGCGTTTTTTTAATTCGCTCCTTCTTTTCCCAGACGCGTGATACCGGAGAACGCGAAGAGTTGGCGCGAAGAGTGGCCATTGCGAAACGGAAGAGTTAAGTTATTGAGAAAGGGGAAGAAGAAGTAAATATAGGATAAGATGGGAAAACGAAGAGAGGCAGGGAACGATCGCGTTCTCTCTGGAAGCTTCTCTCGGGGGAAACTGCGAAGCTCGTCGTAAACAGGACCGAGGGAACGTGTGTAAAACGAAGACCAACCTTCGAGAAGAAATGATAAAACTGGAAGGATATTTCCAGCTCCTCGTATTAAAGGTCTCCCCCTCTCGGGGAGGGAAAGTGTGACCGCCTCCCCTCGATCATGGACCCCCGATTCCTCCCTTCGTGCACGGAAAATATCGGTCGATATTTTTTTTAAGAGGCGTAGATACTTCTTATCGCAATTTCTCTCTTCCTTCACTCGATCTCCTCCCTCTCGCTCACTCACTCAGTTTTCAAGTTCACAGATATTCCAAGAATCTAACCACGAGGCGGAGAATCTTTTTTCCAAGGATCAATGGATCTGGAGAAAAAAGGAAAAAAGCTACGAGAGAATTCTTGACGAGACGCTTGATCCTATCTTCGATAGAAAGGAAAAAAAAAAAATGACCAGTCACGAACGAGATTACCCATTTTCAACGGAATATCGTTACGTTCCCCGCGTGTCACCAAGCGTTTCTTCAACTTCACTGGAACAAAGGTAATTACAGTGGCACGAGAGACAATTATTACTCCCTCTTTCTCTCTCTCTCCGTCCCTTATCGTGCTCGTCGAACCGTGTAACTTCCTGTTCGCACACGCGGTGATATTCCACGATCAAATGCCGCCTTCCATTAACGTTATTACCCGTGTATTTATCTGTCCAACTCGCGCACGGTTCACCGGTTATTCCGGTTTAAAAATCGCAGGGATACGGCGTTGATTCGACTCGATATGTATACGTACACACACACACATATATATACTTGGTTCATCCGGGGAGTAAAGTTTGGGAAATGTATGCGCGAGAACGAAAGGCAAATAAGTGGAAGAGAGAATAAGGGAGGTTGAAAAAACAGCGACAGTCGCGTGTAACGGAAGTTTTTTATCGGGCGTGGTTCAAGTGGGAAGGAAGCAAAGGGGAAAGGGGGGTTGGTTGGTCGGTTGGTTTTCTGTTCACGCTCCAACGACTCAACATCCACGCCACGAATGCTAGCACGGCGAGGCTACGAGGATCTTCTTTACGAGTATTGCCGGTTCTCTGCCGGTGGGTGTCGCTCACAAGTGGCTCATCCCGTCCGTTTATAAGCACCAGTTTCGCTTATTTCCTTTCTCGAATCGTTGACTATGGACGGACGCCTCCCCCCGCTTTTTCATCTCAAAAACCTCGGAGAATCTCACGCTAATTATTTTCCCAAACGGAGTATAGGATCGCGATAACGCAAACGATAGTTGGAAACCGATCAACGTAACGGAGGCTTCAAAATCCATTGATTTACGAAAGAGAGAGAGAGAGAAGGCGGAGAAAGTCCGTCGTTCTCCGCAGTCCAATTTTAAAGGGAGCTCTAAAACGGTCGTTTATAACCCCCTCCCTCCCTCCTTGGCGGCGTTCGAGGGAACCAGCGCTAGAAATGTGCAAGTCAAACAGCTTGACTCAGCGGTTTATCCGGTACACTCGCGAATACCACCACCTCGCGCAACGTTTATGACTGTTTCACTTTACTTCGTTGCTCCAACTTACCCCAACCCCTCCTCCTTCCGCGATTCGGTCACGGAAACTCGGTAAACTTTCGAAATTTCCGCGACACCGAACAACAGGTTACAGGGTCGACAGGATATTTTCTTAATCGAATGACGATTCTTGACTCGAGAGTCGAGAAATCGTCTCGTAACGAGGATATATATATATATAAACGGGAGGCGAGATCGATGACGAGAAAATAAAATGGGAGAGGATTCTCCCTCCTCTTCTCTTCTCCGAATCGGTTAAAGGAATAAAACTCGAACGGGTTTCTCGTTGCTTTGCAGGTTCAGCAGTTCAGCGGTAACAGGCGCGCCTGCCCGGATCGAGGGCATTTTAAAGGGAGCCACTTTGAGAGTTTCTACGCGAGGGAAGGAGGCTTACACACCGCGTAAGGTCTAATCTGACTCGGGGCGCGAGCAAGATCGTAAATCCTCCCACGCCAATCGCGATTGCGGAGAAGCTCGGCGGAGCCCAGGTGCGAGCGTCGCCTCGATGAATCTTTCGCGATAGGATTTTCGTACGCAAAACCGGGTAATCTCGGGCTAAGAATAAAATCTTCCCCTCCCCTGCTCGATTACCTTCTTTCTCTGATCTCGTTCGATGCGCCCCCATCTTAATGTAATAACATTATCGAAATCTTCTCGACCCGTCAAACGCGGATAATTTCCCTTCAAGAGAAATACAATTACGATACAACGAGCGAGGTATATCTATGTTTAGCGGATTTGACAACTCCGAGAGTTCAATTAACTGCCGCTAAAAAAAGTCTGGCGATCGATTTCCCCGGAGCTCTTTCTTCCATCCAACTCGACTCGCGCCTCGTCGGCCGAGGGGGAGGGATTCATAATCCTGGGAGACTCGAAATCTCCCTTCTCCCGTTTCCCCGGGCTGCCACCTCGAAATTCCTCCAGAGTCATTGGGGAGGGGGCAGAGGTCCAACCTTCCTTCCAACCGTCAAAAGTGCTGAAAGCGTCGAATATCGACTGGAGATCGTTCCTCGAAGGAGGAGAAGGTAACGGAATCCAAGGGCGGAGGTGTGTGTAACTCTTATGGAAACTTCACCGCCCGAAACTTTTCGATAGTCTGCGCGACCTCGTGCGGGCCTCGTGTCGGAATCTCGCTGCTTCTCTCGGACCAATTTCTCTTCTCGAGAAATGCCACCTTAACGAGATAGAGATGGAGAGAGAGGGAAGAAGCCGGGGGAGGATTTCCGTGTAAAGGAAGAGAAGAAAAAGAAAAAGGAGGAGGAGGTTATAACCGAAGGAATCGAAGTTTTCGAAGGATGTAGCGAAGGCAAGTCAAAGATTTTCTCCCCGACTGCGACTTCACGCGACTCTTAACGAGATCGCTTGTTGAATCGCACGCCTCTAATGCCTTCTTCCCTTCTCTTTCCAACCAACCACTGCTTTATTTCACTTTCGACTCGTTTAAAAAAGTTGATCGAAGAGACAGCATTTCTTTCCCCCTCTCCCCGGATGTTAGACGAATTATTAATATTTTTAAAGAGGTCAGAGAAGATCGATCCTCTTCTAAAGAGAACGGACGAATTTATCTCTTTAGCAAAAAGAATAAATTTCGATAATTATTTCTTCGATGACGAGAACCGAATCTTCGTCATATAAAATTTCCGTTCTAACCGAACGACAAATATATATATGTATAAATTTCTTTATCAATGTTACGAAACTATTTATCAGTAATTTGCAAGTATAACTCGAGGGTGGCAAAGAAGTTGGGAAGAAGGAAAAAGTTCCAACAGGGATTCAGAAGCTGTGCTACTCGGGTAGAGCAGTAGAGTTTCCTAAGGGAGACATTTTAATTACCGACGGTCCATTCGTTCGTGGTATACGTTCAACGATACACCTGCTCCTAGCAGTTGCGCCTTTGCCGCCTTCCCCCAACGCCAGCGCCATTTGTCTTTCGAGTTTATATATAAAGTCGATCCCACCCCGACCACTACTTCCGTTTACAGACTCAAAGGCCAGCTTGCCTCGCCCCAAATCGGAAACTACGGGCGACAGAGATTGACTGGACTTCAATAAAGCCTCTTCGGAAGTGGCGGAGAAGATGGCGAGGATACACACGTTAAACCGGTCTCATCCTTTACGCCACTCTCGATTCAGCCTCGATACGAAAACGTGGCAACTTCGATATGCCAACTTTCTTCGGCTAATGTCCCCTCCCCTTGCTTTGTTAAAATTGCTCGCTGGAAATTGTTCTCTTTTATTTTCGAAAGAAAGATTGTTCAACGACATTAATGGATACGAATTAATGGATAGTCCGAGCAGGGGTAAGAGGGGATCGTCGAGGGAGCGAGGACGACTGGCCACGATAATCAAGACTAACAGCTCCTGGCTGATCCTTCAACCTTCTTCTTCGTCACCATCCTCCCCTCTTATCGCGCTATATCTCAATTTATACCACAATAATGTCACTTTGCCTCGTATATACGTATATACGCGCGCCATCTTCTTCTTCTTCTTCCTCGCTCGTTGCCCACCCCTTACCACTTCCTCTCCTACGCCAGTCGTCTCGAGAAGAAAAGTTGGAAAGGTGCAACACGGCGAATTCGTGTTCTCGCATACTCGAACCTGGTGCTATCGTGTTAACCGCAAAATGGCGTATTTTGTCGAACACGACGCCCCGGGGAGTGATGCGAATCGTTCGAGAAACTACGACCAACGGGAATCTTGTTTAGAGATGGATAAAGTGTGTTCCCGGCTATTAGCTAGGGAAATATAAACGGGATGTATTCTCGTAATTTTACTCTTTACTCGCGGGATTGATCAAAAAAATTGCGATGAAAAAATGAAGGAGAGGGTCTTTTGTATTTTTCTTGATATCCTTCGAAGAAATTTTAGATTTTGGTGAATGGGAAAAAACAAGGTTAGTTATCGGGGGATATCAGGTGTTCCGAATTGGCGAAAGAGTTCCGGTGGGGAGCAGAGTCTCGATTTAAAGTCCCCCTCTCCCCCATACTTCGTGCAGAGTGTTATAAACGAAAGGCTTTATGCACCGAGTCTCCAAGTACTATTAAATTAAACGGTAGTTAGGAACTTCTTGCATAAAACTCTGTAACTGCTCAACCCCCCCACAATTAATAGACACGCGTTTGAAATCGTCTTGTTAAACTGTCTCCGCATCTTCAATTCTTAATATCGTTTACATTCTTCGATCCACCTCTTGCCAACTTTCCAAAACGTTCTCAGAACGTTGTTTTCAACTTTCTACCACCAGTTTAGCCACCAGTTTTATCCTCTATTAAAAATTCGTGTTACGAAATCATCTCTACTCGGGGAGGGGATGAAAAAAAATATTCTGCAGCTCGAATCTTCGCCCTTGAGATAAAATTTTAATATTTCGCAAATGTAGCATATATAATTTTCTTTTTCAACGTTTTAGATAAGATACATCGCGACCGCTCGTTAATTATAACACGGTGTGCTCGAATCTCTCGATCTCTGCCACTTTCGACTAATTTTTCTTTAAAAAAGAGAAAAAAGCACGAGATATATTTCTAGTTTCACAATTTAGTGGGTGATTTTTTTTTTTTTTTTAAAAAGTACGAAAGATCCTATAAATAATTCCGGTAAGTTGATGCTGCCTGGAAAGCCTGTAAGGATGTAAGATAGTGGAACATTAATAATTACAAAGGCGAGATATCTCGAGTCCATCGAAGCAAAATCAGACGAAGGAAAAACAGGTCACGAGATAAAGTGTCGGATGAGTAATACTAAAAAGAAAACCACCCCGCGGGAAGAGATATATCGATGAGACCGTCGAATTATCATTTAGTTCGACCGACGTTCAATCGAAGAGAGAGTAAAACAAAGAACAATTTATCCCCTTCCAGCTTATCGATTTGTTATTTAAAGGCGAAAAAGAAAAAAAGGAAAAGGGAATATTTATCCGCGTAAATTCGAAGGACATTCTGATCGAAACATTCGATGGTCGATGATAGTCAGCCTCGTTGATTAAAAGCTGCGTATTTTCGCGCCTATTCACGAATCACCGTCCCGCTAATGGGATTGGAAACAGTGAGTGACGCCGAGAGCCGGGTGTGAGATCGGTCCGCTCGTTTGCCTCCCTCTCCTTCCGCCTCGTACATTTTCAATTTCGCGTTTTAATACCTCGGACCTAGGTCTTTTCAAAACCTTGCTTCGAGAAAGAACTTACTCAAACAAGATTTCGGATCAATCCGAAAGAGAAAGACTATTTCCATCCGGATATAAATTATCGATGGGTGTACAGGGGAAAGATTGCGTGGCCACAGCTCGAAACTTGATCAAAACTTGGAAGGAAATGTCCGGTGTGTTTCTCCGAAAGTTTACGATCGTTAGCCACGCGTGAGCCTCAACGTTGCCCGCTAAACTACGACGTTTATATTCTTGACACGCAATATAGTTGCGCACGGCCTGTATATACCGCGACGGTATATACGTGTGTTTGCGGATGGCCGTTCACCGTTGGGTATTAAGGTGTTCGGATTAGGCCGGCCTACGGAGAGGGAAACTTGCTCCCCGAGATTAACCTATTCCGGAGCTTTATAGAAACTCTACACAACCTGGATTACCGCAGCCACTGAAATCTCACTTGCTCGCTACATCCACGCCAGCCATGGATACCTAGAATCCCGAACAGATGTTTCCATTTACGCCCTTTCTTTGGTAAACGTGATCAAACTCCTCTGGTCGAACTCGAAGCTCGAAAGATCGAGTTCCCCGCCCATCCTCCCTCCTCCTGGGAACGGTTGTCACGTACCCTCGATCCGTAATTAAATCAACCCCCTCTCGCTCCCGAAAAATTTGCCTGGGCCCCTCGGAAGAAGGAAGAATTTGGGAGGAGAAGATATCTGTTTTTCGTGGGGAGGGGAGGAAGGGGTTAATTGTCATTTCGAAAGTTGGGATGATCGATTGGGATTCCACGGGTAAAGTGGAAGACGCGAGGAAAGAGATGTTCTCCTCTACAATGGGGGAATAAAAGATATGGGTTGACACATGTCGATATCGACGGGATGGTCATCCATCAATGCAAAAAGTTTGAAAATGTTTCGATCAAAAGAAACGAATTACTCTCGCGTTTTCAGCAAATTCGCACGCTTGTCAAGGACGTATATGGGGAGGTATTGTACGTACGCACGCGTTTTGTTTCGTATATACGTTCATCGGGAAATTCAGAAATTTTCCCGAATTTCTAAAGTTAATACCGAATAGATCAACGCGAAATGTTCCCGCGGATATTGTTTTTGGCGTGTTATTCGGGGGAAAGCGAAAGGGGATAACGTCGGTTGGAACGTAACGTTCGAGAAACGTGTAATTTCGCTCCTATTACGCCAACTATGCTCTATATTAATATAGAGTGAAAAGAGGTCACAGCGTGCATATCCCTCTATCATACGCTCCGTGTAGAATCGATGGTGGACGGTTATTTGCGAACTTGCATCCTAGGGCAAATAGATACGTTGACTGGGGACTGGACTATGCTCCATTGTTTGCACGCGATAATGCGCGTATAAAGAATTCTTTGTTTAGTAACGGAGCGTTAACCTCGCGTTAGATAGGATATCGCGGATATTGGAGTAAATTTTGAATAGCCGTAACTTTAAAGATAACGATTGTCGAATCGACGATCGATAGAAACCTGGGATCTCGCCCTTTCGAACGCTTTTTTACTCATTCCGCTACGACTTCCGGTCCCCGAGATATCATCGTTCAAAGAGAAGGTAATTTTTCCGTCCTCGTCACTCGTCCTCCTCGACTCGTATACACACTTTGGAATATTCTATCGAAATTAGGGGAACTTTAAATCGCTGTAACTCCGAAGATAGCGACTTCCGGCCGATAAACGAAAGATCGTTGGAAGCGCGAAATCTTGCCCTTTCGAACGCTTTCTCATTTGTCCCGATACCGCTTCTAATTCCAGAGATATCATCGCGTAAAGAGAAGGTAATTTTTAATCATTTTTATTACGAGCGTCCTCTCGCTTACCCATCCCATTCCTTCGTTGATATCTGGTTCCTCCAAATCTTACGAGCGCTAGCTCAGGATAAATTTTTGTCGGTGAAAATATTAGAGGAAGATTTTAATGATGTATCGAGTTCCATATCAGCTTCAAAATTACGTAACAAAGATATGAAACGAATATATTTTTACGCATCGCTGAAAAAAATTGGAATAAAATTGATATTTCGTAGAATCCGTGTTGGACGCACTTCTGTTTTAAACCGAATTCGATATTTAATCTTTCATTTTTTTTTTTTTTTTTTTGCGAATCAAAACCCCGTCAATTAACGCCACATTTACGAGTTTTAACATCAGCTATATATTACATTTACGTGTTTTTTGTGCATTGTGGCACCGTACACACATCAACGGATACTGGGAAACACTTTTAATGCAAACGGTGGTTATTTCGGTCCGTTTCAAAATATCAATATCTAAATTTTTAGACGGTTTTAATCACTCCCCTCCCTCCTCCCTTTTTTTTCATCTCATATTTTTCGATATATTCGAATCGGCTCGTCAACGTGTCACGGATTTTCCAAAACCGTGAAGGCGCTCGTTTCGTTGAACGAAGTTCACGAAAACTGTGGCAAAATTTGCAAATTTCGCAACGAAATGGATACGAATTTCCTTCGGAGACGTGCCTGATGAACTCGACGAGAACGATTAGATATCAAAGTTATATACACGCAGATTCGATATAAAATTGTTGGAAACGAACGGTCGAGTGGTATTAATGGCTGACAGCAGCTGTCGGACGGTAAAATCGAAATTCTGATTACGGACGGTAGTAACGCGAATTTCTGTTCGTTTATCGAGCCGACTGTGTGACTGTGCGATATCGTTTCGCGAGATCGTTGAAAAATTCGTCACGAATTTTTTCAAACCCCTGCGCAACAAATTTCGAATCAATTATTCGCGCTGCGAAGAAATGCCTTGGATGGATTCAAAGAAATAAAGAAAATATCTTCCACTTGTTCGATCCTCAAACCTTTTCAAACCTCGACGGGAAGGGAAGAAGAAATCTTTATTTCGCACCTCGCGAAATTCCTCCTTTGCCACCACTATTGTTTCCAAAAGGTAACAATTTTGTCGCGGAAACGGCTGGTTTAAAGGCAACCGCGGGCACACACACGAACACCGGGGATAGAAGGTCGGTTTAGGAACGATAATTGGCACGAAGGCGAGCGTTCCCGCTCCCTTTTCGCCGCTCCTTCCGACCAGAATTTCGTAGACCAGGGACGAAATTTGATTTGCAAATTCAGTTAAATCCCCTTCGCCTCCTCCTCCTCCTCCTCGATTCCTAGTCATCCCTTCTCCCCCCTCTCCTCTCGACAACCGCGCAGGATATACCCGCACGCCCCGTCGTGATGTCCCCGTCGTACTGCAGGACGCCCCCCCTGGGCCCCGTGGGAGAGAAGGCCGAGAAAAGACGCGTCGCATGAATTTTAATTTCACTTCGGCCTCGTCGGCCGGCCGCGATGCACTTGGGACAACGTAGTAACGAGCAGCTAAAGTTTTTTGAGGAAAAATTAAAAGTTTCGCCGCCCCCCCAACCTTACGTTTCTTCAGCCCCTTCTGGCTGACGGGGCCACGCTCGTAGGCCAGGAACGAGCACCGAGTAACCGTAATGCCTCGTAAAGTAATTAAGTAACAGGGACAGAGGCGACTTCTCCGAGAAAGTTGATTTGTTTCCCGCCCCCGGTTCGAATCTCTCTTTTTCTTCAACGACGGATTAAAAGTCGTTGTCCACCTCACGATATATTTTCGTGAAAAAGGGATATACCGTATCGAGAGTACTCAAGTCTCGTTGTTTAGGTATCCCTCTCTTTTAGAGGGGTTAAATTAACTTTGACAGTTTCTTGTGTAAATGAAATTGTACGTATATATATATACGATGGAAAGGGAGGAATATTTTGATTGCATCATCGGATATCACGACGATAAGTGAGATCGGAGGAGAAACCGAATTATTGTTTCAAATAATATTAATCGTTGACTGTGTAATCATAACCTGTGTGTATACAGGGTAATGTGATCTTAGCGTCGAAAGAGGAGAGATTCCTTTAAAAGAATCGCGAGAAAAATTGGACGCGGTAATAGGATAATTGAATTCCGAATTATTTCCCGAAAATCGTGTAAATATGAAATTTCACTCGACAAAGTGAACGGGGATAAACGGGGAAAGGAAAATATAAACGGATCACCGGGTACAAGGTACAAAGAAAAGTAAATAAATAAAAGAGGACGAGAGAGAGAGAGAGAGAGAAATAGGGAAGGGAACAACACACGATGTAAAAGACTTTTGAGAGTCGGCGCAATCTGCTGGTATCCAACAGAAGGCGGAAGTAAGGATGTGCGCGCGCGAGGAAGGAGGCAAGGATAGATTTGCAAGCCAGATTGAAATTTTGAAATTTAAATCTTGCCGAGGCTTTAAGTTAAAAAAGCTTCCACCGCTTCCACCGAACGGATAAATGCATGCATTTCGAATACATTCGGATACAAGCTGTTGCTAATTGTCGAACAATTTCACAATTTCGAGATCAAACGAGATCATTCGACACTTTCGTTCCCCCGATGGATTATTTCACTCGTTTCGTTTCGTATTTCATAAAACTCGAGCCACTTTTTTATCCTTCTCCCCTGCAAATAGCGAGAAGTAATATTTCTCAAAAAGCAAATATTGTTTTCGCAAATAATACGGCGGGAATATTAGTTTCCACGAATATATTCCTACACGTAGGAACACGTAGGAATCGTAAAAGGAAAAAAAAAAAAACTTTGTAACTTTCCCGTAATATTAATTTTTCCTTTTCTTTCGTTCTCTTTATTCGGCCAACTTATCAAAGAGTAACGAAATACTTCTCCGCGAAATGGACACGCTTCCAGCTAACGAGGAAGCTACGAATTAACGAAATCCGAAATCAAATCGAGTTAACGAAGGATAATAGTCGATCTTGTAACGTCTTCTGGTGTCTTCTTTTTATAGAAAGGGGAAGGGGGAACGAACTCTCAAATGTCATATTTATTCGCGGCAAATGAGACCACTTTCGCTTACCACGCGATGCTCCTCCAACCAACCTCCGACCATCCCAAACTCTTACATCTTTCGCCGGCTGGCGAAGTAACTCGTTACTTCACTTTGTTCTTCGAATTGGATAGTTTTCCATTAGCAATCATAACAACGTCCTTTGGCCCATGCCCGGGGACCGATGCCGGAGACGACGGGGTAGGGGGAGGGTGGCGACCAAGCAGTTAGGGTGAGTTTGTTTATTCAAGCTTCCGCGTTACCCTCTTCACGCTACTGACGGAGGTTAGCCTTGTTTTCCACCCACGTACTTCGTGTTAATTTCCATTTTTATTACAAAGTGAATTGCGTCCCCCCTTCCCCTAGCCCAACACTCTTTCCAGCGACACCATCTTTCACGTTCTGACCTCTCTCGTTGACCGATGCACCAGCAGCGATAATAGTAATAATTTTGCGTAGAAACTTGTCATCGATTCCAACTTACCTGCAACAGAAAAGAATAGGATTCGATTAGAGGGAGCGATATCGGTGCGGTGTTTCGAATTGTGAAAGATATTTAGAGAGAAGGGGAACGAAAAGAATAAAGAAAGATATTTTCGCGAATAACAATTAAGGCTACTGGACAGTGTATTTTTATATACCGATTACGTATATATATATACATGTATATACCAATGATCAAAGGAATGAAAATAGAATGGCCAGATAAAAAAAATACCTAGACGAAAATATCTTTCCCGTACGAAGTTGAGAAAGGCGTATCGATTCGTTCGCTCGGACAACATTTTCCGTTTCTATTCCTTCAATTCCTCGCGATGATCGCAAAAATCGCATCTACCCAAGATAATTTGTACCCTTTGAATCTCATACTTGCTAAATTATCCTTGATCGAATGAATTAGAATTATAAGAGAGAGAGAGAGGGGAAAGAATTATGCGATGTAATTCCCAAGCCTATGTGATAAGATCGTTCCGTTTTCTTCAGCTTTCGATTATAGAAGAGTAGGGCAAAAGTGCGGGGAAGATAAGCCGCGGATACTACGTTTTTCAACGAATCGTTGAAACACTCGTGAGAGTTGACAACCGATAAAAAGTTTCAAGATTTCCACTTTCTTTCGGCCGGCGAATGGAAAAGAAGGTGGGTCGTAAAAAGGAAGTAAGAAATATCAATACGCACTATCGAGTTTCATACAGAGCTCGGGGAAACTGGTATGGCCAATCGGGGACAATCGAGCATGAGGGACGATATTAGCAATAAAGGCGTAAATAAGTTCCAAGTACTTTCCCTTGTGACGTTTATGACGGCGAGGGTATTGATCCGAATTCGCTCGTAAAAAATAGTCACATAATCGTACAATTCAGATACCCCTTTAACAATGAACATTCGATTTAAAGACGGAAATAAGTAATGAAATTTTTTCCAGACTCTACGAGTTGTTGCTGCTCTATATATTATCTAGATCATTTCGATAACGAGAACTTCTAACCGAGAGATCCGATATCGTGACACTTTATCGTAAAACGGAAAAAGTTATTACATCGAAATCGAATAACTCGAAGGAGAATTTTTGTCCGATGAATTGTTATTCGTAATCGTCGTGAACTGAAACGAGTGCAATTACATTCGAGAGATAATTGGAAAATGAAAAAGAAAAAAAGAACGAGGAAACGAGGAATTACGCCTTTTGATTATGCTAGATGCACGGGTGCGGTATTCCTATTGGACATATTGAGTAGGAAACGAGTTACGGGCAAGCTCCCCTAGTGCTCGAGAGGCCTACAGAGGCAGAACCATAACGGAGTATAATTCAGTATGGTTCCGGTATGTATAGTGTCTACTCCATTCTCCGACAATGCAACAGTGCACGCTCCCCCTACTCTGCAACGCCCTGCCATAATGCATTATACCTGCGAGTAGGGACAGCATTTATATACTCTACACTACGGACAGAGGTACATAACGCACCTGACCTGCCTCTGTCCGCTCGGCCAAGTTCGTAACAGGATCTCGAACGATGGGATTCGGGCATAATTAAAGATTATTTCTATCGAATTTCGATCGATCGATAATAATTCCCAGATTAATTTTCCCCGTCTTGCCACGATGCACAATTTCGCGCGATCAATAAAATACGATCAATAAAAATGCATAAACACCGAGAAACAAGATATCCAAGATTGCGTCCGAGGGAAGTTTCCCCTTATTCTTCCTGGGGCTCGTCCATCTTGCCGAGGGGGGGATCGCGTTGCACTGCGACAAATGCAACATCGACCGAAGGGAGGCGCAGCACCGCTGAATAAACTTTCGAAGGAATGCCGGTCTGCCAAATAAACGCCCGGGGGTTGGTTCCGGTGAAAACATTTTTCCGCCATCGATGAGGGAACCCGTCGGCGACGGTAAACCGCAAAAAAAAAAGAAAGGAAGAAGGAAAAAATGAGGAAATCGGAAATGCCACCGTGTACGGGGGAGAGGGGGAAACGTCAGTTATCGTATATTTTCCGTAGAATAAATATAAATTGCGTTATTAACAAGAACGAAAGGAGCCAGGAGAAGGAGAGAGAAAGAAAGGAAAGGGAGGGAGGGAAAAAGTCGATTTCTTCGAGATTGGCATTGGCGAAAAGACAAGCGGCACGAAATATAGGGAGGTCTATATATGTATGTAGAATACGTATGTATATATATATACATATATAGAGAGAGAGTGAAGCGAGGTTTACGAGAATTTTAAAGCAGCTTCGCATTCCGTGAAAAGCTAACGAAAACCTTTCTGAACATGCTCACGATGCACCCTCTCCTCCCTTCGCGATGTACCATACATAAATACATATTCATCGGCTTCTATTCTGTCCTTTTCCCGACGTAAATCTTTGCTTTCATCCACGTCAATCGGGGCTACGAGACGGAAATTGCGAAACGCCGGTGCGCCAGTCGATAGGTATTTCCACATCAGGAGGGGAGGGAAAATACGTTACAAATCCAACTTTAACCACCTCGGGATTCCGGTCACGTAGCCTTGTCCAAAGATATATATCGTATATCGCCATGACGCGTCGCCCCTTCTTCACGTATCCCACTTTCGAGCCTCGTTCCAACCACTTCGACCCACCTTCTCTGCTAATGTCACACGCGCGCGGAAAAGTATTATATATGGAGGGGGGAGGGGGCGGCCGAAAGGCCAAATAGATTTCTACAGCCTTAAGGATAACGGTAATTTTTCCACGCATCGATTATATTTTTTCAATACCGTTTCCTATACGAGTGTTCTCCACGCTCGTTCCAGTGTCTCTATTCCACTCGCAAACAGGGTGGAAGACGTTTGGACGTTTCCTCGAATTCGATCGAAAGTTTAAGCGTTAGTAAAATTCTACTACCACTACTAGTATCTGTTTTATTGGTTATTTACAAGAAGAAATGTGCACGATGTTCGCTCGATCGAAACTTGGCAAAATTGGTTTTACGAAAGTTACAGGGGTAAATGATATTCCTTGGAAAAATTGTGATCGAACAGTTTGAATTCTAAACTTTGGGCTAAAGCGTTCCATCGTGTTATTTTTCTTCTTTTTTTTTTTTTAAGTGAAAAGTTAATCGCGAATATCCTTGGAAAAATAGGATACTTTTGTGAAAATAAAACGCTCGAACGTAATATCTGTGTTTAAACGATTCAGTACGCGTTATACGTATTCTCTCTTCGTGGAAGTGGAATAAGTTGGCACTGGTCGGACTAACGTTCAAAGTATACAGAGGACTCTTCTACTTATTTCTTTAGTGTCAAAATGTAACAAAATGCAGATGCAGAAAAGCAATATTTTTCGAAAGAAGAAATCGAGAAAATTATTTTGATGAAATTCTCTCTTTAACTTTTTTGGATCAATGATAGAAATATCGCGTGTCACTTTCAA